>NC_057825.1:92480884-92783914 GCF_910594005.1 Cervus elaphus
CGATAGGTTATCAATTGCCTCTGGGCTTAGCAGACCCCAACTGTGCATATCCCAGGAGAGGAAAGAAAAACAAGGAACAAAATATCCATAAGCAAACTTCCAGTAACCTAACCAGGTTTATCCAAAACCTAACAACAGAAATGTCTAATATAAGTAGACCAGCCATTATTCAGTTTCTATCCCAAGATGTTACGTTAAAAGATGCAATCTATTTTCCCATAGTTTTCTGGGGAAGAAGCAAGTCTCAGGGCTTTTGCTTACTTCATAAACATTTCAGTCAGTCTTGTAACTTTGGCAAAGACAATAGAAAGTTATTTTCCTGGAAGAAAAAGTCTCGGTTTCACCACATGAGAACAAAAAAGAACTCACCAGTGTGTCAGAAAGAATGAGTCCTCTGTCATTTCTGTTCATTTGGTGTGAGGTTTTGTGCCCCAAACCAATGAACTCAAGGCACCAAGATGACATGCACTATGATTTTTTTAAGAAAAAGCAAATATTCAGTGCTCATTTGGAGGATTTACTCAGCTCTCATCTTTTTCTTCTCAGTATGTGCAAAGCTAACTCTTAAATACTCTGTGGTCATACTATAAGCATGTTTCCCCTTATCTGCATAGCTTTGTCTACTATCTAAAGCTCCACGCTGCAAACTTACCTTCAAGCACTTAGCACTGGAAACCACAATCCAAATTTCAGGGAGGCCAGAGTTACTTGTTCTGTTGCTGTTGGGTGGTGAGAAGGACGCTCTGTGATTTCCAGGCTGAACAGTATTTGGGGCATTGGAGATTGACTTGTAGGGCTCAGTGGTGGCCAGCCATGTGACCAGGGTGGGGGAAGGGACACTCCTGCAGGCTTCTGATGCCTGGTTGGCTGACAGACCAGGGTAGTGCAGGGTCTGAACAGAGTGCCCAGAATCATAGGCAGACATCTTCACTCTAAGTTTCTTCTTAGATTTTAACTTGGTGGTTTTACATGGCAGTGTTGTTTCAGCCTGGATTTTGAAATGCTGGTTTATCTCTCTGCATAATTTCTATCCTTTTGTGTTCCGTCTTAGCGGTAGAGGTCTAAAGGACCTCAGAGATGACCCAGTTCTGCCCCACAGTCTCCCACTTTATAGGCAGGTAGTAGCACATCCAGGATCCTGCAGAGGCCTGTGTCTGGAATGCATACTGGAGTGAGCAAAACTGGCTGGCACCAATATTACAGCTCACTTGAATATATTCAACTGTTGGGCCATTAGAGCTTTGAGGACTGTTGCGATGCAATAAAATGGATCTTATCACACTGCAGGTACCTAAATCTGCAGCTATTAGATTAGGGATTAAAAATTACAGCAATTTGTACTTGTGGTCAGTGAGTTTTTGTATAGACATGTGTACTTATGTTTATGTATCTGTACCACAATTTTCATAAAATATTCCAAGGTGGGGCTTCTCTGGCAGTCCAGTGGTTAGAATCTGCCTGCCAGTGCAGGGGACACATGTTCCACCTCTGGTCTGGGAACCTCCCACATGCTGTGGGGCAACTAAGCCTAAGTACCACAACTACTGAGCTTGCGCTCTAATGCTGTGAGCTGGAACTACTGAGTCCATGTGCCAACTACTGAAGCCCACACACTTCAGAGCCCGTGCTTAGCCACAAGAGAAGCCACCGCAAGGAGAAGCCCAAGCACCACAACTAGAGAGTAGTCTCTGCTTGCCACAGCTAGAGAAAACCCATGCAAAATTACTTTCTGCCATGAGGGTGGTGTCGTCTGCATAGCTGACTTCTTGTGATTACAAGTATGATATGGCAAAGTATTGACATTAGGAATCTGGAGAACCTTATTCTGTCCCCAGAGCTGTGTTACCTTGAGATAACCCTTCACCTCTCTGGTTTCAGTCTTTTTGAAGAAGAATTAGTACTTAATAAATGGTAGCTTGTTACGGGGAACTCGTCTCTCCCCGTCCAATTATTTTATTCTTCCCTACAAAGTAGGAACATCTGTCTTTTCTGTATCTTTGAGAAAAGTGCTCTCCACTCACCTCTCTACCTTTTACTCACTTGACTATGTAGATCACAACAAACTGTGGAAAATTCTTAAAGAAATGGGAATACCAGACCACCTTATCTGCCTCCTGAGAAACCTGTTTGCAGGTTAAGAAGCAACAGCTAGATCCAGAAGTGAAACAACAGACTTCTTCAAAATTGAGAAAATAGTATATCAAGGCTGTATATTGTCACCCTGCTTATTTAACTTATATGCAGAGTACATTATGTGAAATGCCAGGCTGGATGAATCACAAGCTGGAATCAAGACTGTTGGGAGAAATATCAATAACCTCAGATATGCAAATGACACCACCCTTATGGCAGAAAGTGAAGAAGAACTAAAGAGCCTCTTGATGAAAGTGAAAGATGAGAGTGAAAAACCTGGCTTAAAACTCAACATTCAGAAAACTAAGATCATGGCATCTGGTTCCATCACATCATGGCAAATAGATGGGAAAACAGTGGAAACAGTGGCTGACTTTATTTTTGGGTGCTCCAAAATCACTGCAGACAGTGACTGCAGCCACAAAATTAAAAGACACTTGCTCCTTGGAAGAAAAGCTTTGACAAACTTAGATAGCATATTAAAAAGCAGAGACATTACTTTGTCAACAAAGGTCCATCTAGTCAAGGCTATGGTTTTTCCAGTGGTCATGTATGGATGTGAGAGTTGGACTATAAAGAGAGCTGAGCGCCAAAGAATTGATGCTTATGAACTGTGGTGTTGGAGAAGACTCTTCAGAGTCCCTTGGACTGCAAGGAGATCCAACCAGTCCATCCTAAAAGAAATTGCCGGGAGCCGGCACATGAGATCCCACCCATGACAAGGTCATGAGGGAGAAAACCTGACAGGCAAGACAGATCAGGTTTTCAGGGGTTTCAAAAAGGCCAGCTCACGAGATCCCACCCATGACAAGGTCACGAGGAGAAAGCCTGACAGGCGAGGCAGATCAGGTTTTCAGGGATTTTGAAAAGCTGCCCCCGGTGCTCACCTTAAAGATGATATCTTTCTGATGCCTGCCTCAATAGACTACTCCCTGATTTCTGTGACACAGGCAGAAGGCCTTCCCCGATCTCTTCCCAAATAAGAATCAATTTAGAACTTTAATCAGTAAGTTTCCCAGGTGGTGGTATTTTATGAGATTATCCAGGGTGAAAGGAGTGTTTTAATTTAAACTCCTTTGCTGGTAGTTTGTTAGCCAAATACATTTATGCCCTTGGTACTAATATGCATGATTGCTTATAATATCCTAATCATAAAATAGCATAAAGAACCTGATTATATAAAAGCCCTAATAGACATAGAGCATTTTTGAGGGGTGAAGGAGTCCTATTAGAAAACATAAGAAAAATTATTCTAAAGGTGGTTATTGGGTTGACGTTTGCTTGCTGTGTTTTGCTTGCTGTGTTTTTGCTTTTAAAGTGCTAAGGTTGTGTTATAGAAACCATTGTTAATATAGTTAAAGATCTAGAGAAATAAGAACTTAGCCCTAGTGTGGTAACAATGAAATGGTTGTTAATTGTCAGCCAGGAGTGCTAGGCAGAAGCTGCCTCACCAAAGTTGCAGAGTCAGTGTAGGGTAAACTTCTTAGATAAACGCAACTGACAGCTTCTGCAGAAGGATTAATTTTTGTGTTAACAAGGTTATACTTCTACTCTGTACTGTTGCCCTATGAGACTGCTACCTTTCAGTTAAGGTCACCATAGAAACAGAAAATAGGTTTACATTCACCTGACTTGCATAAAATGTTAATAGGCCCCAAGGCCAGAAGATAATGTACAAGACCCTCATAAACAAAGAAGTATGCAGAAAACACCCTGGTTTCATGAAGAGCAAGCTGATGTAATATTAAACTATCTCCCCCTTAGAAATGTACTAATTTAGGATATAAAAGCCATGGTAAAAAATAAAGCATCGCCAGACTCTGCCAGACCCTGCAAACACCCCCGTCTGGTCATTCTCTCTCTTTCTCTCTCTCTCCCTCGCAGACTTGGCCCTATCAAGGCTGGTCTCACGTGTCTTCTCTCTCTCTCTCACCGACGCCGCTCATCCTGAGGGTATCCCCTGGATCCTGCCGAGGCTGGACCCTGGCAGGAAATTAACCCTGAATATTCACTGGAAGGACTGATGCTGGAGCTGAAGCTCCAATACTTTTGCCGCCTGATGTGAAGAGCTGACTCATTGGAAAATACCTTGATGCTGGGAAAGATTGAGGGCAAGAGAAGAAGGGGACAACAGAAGATAAGATGTTTAGATGGCAGCACTGACTCAATGGACATGAATTTGAGCAAACTCTGGGAAATAGTGAAGGACAGGGAAGTCTGGAGTGCTGCAATCCATGGGGTCACAAAGAATCGGACATTGTTGATCAACTGAACAACAACAACTTAGTGAATGAGGAATGGCTCATGAGCTTGATGAGTTTGGGGAATAAAATGGGCATGTATCATGGCTCAGATCCTTCTGAGACCTGCCTGCACCAGAGAAGGCTCCTCTCCTCCCTCCTCTCCTCCTCATTTTGCAGTAAGTTTCCCAGGACAGGCTCTTGTCCTGCAGGTACAGTCTTCCAGTGGTGCGAAGATAAGTTTGATTCTTGGGGCACGAGTTAGGAAGCCTGATTGTGGTTGGTCATTCTAAACCAAATTCTCCAATCAACCTTATCCATTATGAAGTTGTTTTAATCTCCAGAGGTTTGACCCCTGTATCTTATTTCTCATTTGATTCCAAGCGTAGAGAGAAAGACTGGGAACAACTATCACTTTCAAATTCTAATGCTGCTGAATTAATAAGAAAGCCTGCAAGGAGTTGATTGGACTAAATAATCTTTAAGTTTCCTTCAAGCTGTAACATCCTGTGTTCCTATGAGTCTGTATCTCTAGAAAAAAACAAAATGTTAACAACTTCCTAATCTCTGACTCTCCTCCTTCCTGCTTCTCAACACAATGAAGACCTCAAGTCTTCACACATTTTCCTCTTTGTCTCCACCAGTCAATCACGACTTCATTTATTCCCTGCTCCCTGGACCCCATGATGAATCCCTTCACTCTTCCCTCAGAGACACCGTTAACCTCTGGCTCCTGCCCTGCCAATCTCTTGTTCTAGATCAGCCCACTATTAGCCTTCTCCTCCAGCACTAAGCTCCTTTTCATTCTAGGGGAAATCCTGTCTTCTGGGGAAGAAAATAAAAGCAGTACCCAGAGTGGTGGGTTGGGGCGGGGGCAGAAGGAGAGTAAGAATGGGAAGAGAGAGGGAGACTCCGTGATGGCCCGTGATGCCTCTGGCCAATTCCATCCCTGTCCTCCCCCATGATTGAGTTCTGTGAGCCAAAAATTGTTAAGAGAAGATGTGGCCAACCCTTTGCTCTCCTCTCCCTTCCATCTGGCCTCTCTCCATGTTACTTCCAAAGAGACTGATTCACCCAACTGGCTTTAAGCTCTGAGATACATGCCTGGACTTGTGGTCCTTCCTCACCAGCAGAGTGGTAACTGCAGAGATCCATTCATCAGCTTAGAGGGGAGGGAAAAGTTGGACCCAATGGTTCTCAGTCAGAGTTATCCAACAACCCCCCTCCCCCCGGAGGGGGGCACATTTTGCAACATCTGAAAATGTTTTTCCTTCTCACACTGGGAGGAGTGTACTTCTGGGCTCTAGTAGGCAGAGGCCAGGGATGCACAAGACACCCTTACATACACACAACAAAGAATTAACTGGCTCCAATTGGCAATGGTGCTGATATCAAGAGCCCCCTCTGGTCTGGGCTCTAGGTGGTCTGTGAAAGTGTTAGTCGCTCAGTCATATCTGACTCTTTACAACTCCAAGGGCTGTAGCCTGCCAGGCTCCTCTATGAAGAGGACCCCTCCTCTGGGTAAGAATACTGGAGTGGGTAGCCATTCCCTTCTCCAGGGGATCTTCCAGACCCAGGGATTAAACCCTAGTCTCTTGCATTGCAGGCAGATTCTTTACCATCTGAGACACCAGGAAAGACTGGTGGTCTGTAATCCAGGCCAAAAGACCATTCCACATGGACCCATCCCAGTCTGGGCTCTTCAAGGGAGAAGGACAGACAAAGATTCTTAGTAACTTGCAACTTCTGACTTCTGTGCTTCCATTTCCTTTAGAGATCTGGCAGAGAGCGGTGGCTACTCACAGGGACGGATTTCTTTCCATCTCCTGGCCAGATACCATCTGAACACAACCTTGGTTCAACATATGCCAGGGTTTAAACAGATTGACACAGGGTCCTGGCCTGGGGGGCAAAGTATGAGATGAGAACAAGCCTCCTACCCTGGAGAGGCCTACATTCAGGTCCTTGTGTTAATGGGAATAAGGGTGCATTTCAAGGCCCCAGCTGGCCTACCTAGAACTTTTACCCATAAGAAATCCTCCATGGGCAAGACTCACTCCAGCATATATAATATTTGGCTCTCAGATTGTGCCAAGCTTTGGCAGGTGGTAGACTGGCTGCCCCAGATTCTTGTCAACTTCAGCTGCTTTCGAATTGTATCCAGGATCAAGGAGGGAACTGTGATAGTGTCAAGTCTAAGACAAAAAAAAAAAAAGATGGTAGATATCTTAATGGGAAGCTGAGACACCCAAAGAGACAAGGCCCAGATTAGGCAGTGCTGGGTCTTAGCCTTGCACATCTCCACCTAATCCCTGATCATTGCTGTGGCCTATGGCTAGCAACATCATAGCCCTTAGCTCACTCTCTACCAGCCACACTGCATGTCCTGCTGCTCCTGTTAACACATCAAGCTCATTCCTACTTGGGACCTTTGCATGTACTGTTTCCCTAATCTTCAGCATGGCTTGCTGTCTTGTGTATTCAGCTCTCTGATCAAAAGCCCTCTACCCAAGAGGGGCTTCTATGACAAGCCCATCTAAAAGACCCCTCTCTAGTCTTTAATTCTACTTTAACTGTTTAATTTTTTGTCTATGTGACGTTTCTAGCCAAAACCATATTTTATGTTTATTTGTTTATTCATTTATTGTCAGTTTCTTTAATATAGTATGGATTTTGTCTTGCTCACTAACTTACCCCTGAGAACTAGAATAGAGGCTCATAAATGGTTGGGTTCAAATCCTGGCTCCACTAACTGGGATTTTGGGCAACTTACCTAATTTTTAAAATTTTTATTTATTTATTTATGGCTGCACTTGGTTTTTATTGCTGCATGCAGACTTACTCTGGTTGCAGCAAGCAGGCTAGACTCTCTAGTTGCACTACTCTCTAGTTGTGATGTGTGGGCTTCTTGTTGCAGTGATTTCTCTTGTTGCAGAGCACAGTTCTAGAGCGTGGGCTCAGTAGTTGTGACACACGAGCTTAGTTGCTCCACAGCATGTAGGATCTTCCCAGACCAAGGACTGAACACATGTCTCCTTCAATAACAGGCAGATTCCTACCCAGTGGATCTCCAGGGAAGTCAATACCTATCTTTTAAAAAAATTTTCCTTCATTTTCCTGGACTGAAAAATGAGAATAATAATTATATCTATTTCAATGATTGTTATGAGCACTGATTTAATCAATGTATATAAAATGTTGGGCTTCCCAGGTGGCCCTAGTGGTAAAGAACCTGCCTGCCAATTCAGGAGACAAAAGAGACACAGATCTGATCCCTGGATCAGGAAGATACCCTGAAGGAGGGCATGGCAACCCGCTCCAGTATTCTTGCCTAGAGAATCCCATGGACAGAGGAGCCTGGTGGGTTACAGTCCATGGGGTCTCAAAGAGTTGGACATGACTGAGGCAACTTAGCACACACATATAAAATTTTAGGTCAGTGTTAAATGGCAACCCACTCCAGTATTCTTGCCTGGAAAATCCCATGGATGGAGGAACCTGGTAGGCTACAGTCCACGGGGTCGCAAAGAGTCGGACACGACTGAGCGACTTCACTTTCTGGCCCACAGGAAATAATTAGTATTGACTAGGGTTGGAGGCTGGTGAAAGTTAACCTTACTAGGGACTGTGGATGACGGACGTATTTCCTAAGGAAGAATGAAGGCTTAGCAGATGGCAGTCCTTGTACTTAAGTTTGTTGCTGCTGCTGCTAAGTCACTTCAGTAGTGTCCGATTCTTTGTGACCCCATGTACTATATAGCCCTCCAGGCTCCTCTATCCATGGGATTCTCCAGGCAAGAATACTGGAGTGGATTGCCATGCCCTCCTCCAGGGGAATCTTCCTGACCCAGGGACTGAACCTGTGTCTCTTATGTCTCCTGCTTTGGCAGGCAAGTTCTTTACCACTATCACCACCTGGGAAGCCTGACAATGGTGATAGACAGCATTTATAAACCTGAGTGTGTGTGTGTTTGGCCCTTGACAGAACTGCCACTGGAGCCATCATTCGGCAAACTTGATTGGAGTGATTGAGACTACAGAGGAACTGTGGATATCTAGGAATTCATCCCTCAGACCCCAAGAGGGGCGCAGAGCAAGGCTCCTCCTCCCCTCCCCTAGATTGTACTTCCTGAGCCAGGGGACAACACTCTGGCCACCTGGGCCAACTTGAGACCCGTAAAAAACCACTCCTCAGATAAGCCAATGCCTCCTCCAGCCTGGTATTTTCTTTGCCTCCTTTTCTTTCTCCCACTCAAATGGCTAGACTGCTCCATGCTTTGCCTCAGAGAGCGTGTGTGAAAGCAGAAAGCAGAAACAAGAAGAGCCTCTTTCAGTTCAGTTCAGTTCAGTCGCTCAGTCATGTCCGACTCTTTGCAACCCCATGCATCACAGCACGCCAGGCCTCCCTGTCCATCACCAACTCCCGGAGTCTACCCAACCCATGCCCATTGAGTTGGTGATGCCATCCAGCCATCTCATCCTCTGTCGTCCCCTTCTCCTTCTGCCCCCAATCCCACCAAGCATCAGGGTCTTTTCCAATGAGTCAACTCTTCGCATGAGGTGGCCAAAGTACTGGAGTTTCAGCTTCAGCATCAGTCCTTCCAATGAACACCCAGGACTGATCTCCTTTAGGATGGACTGGTTGGATCTCCTTGCAATCCAAGGGACTCTCAAGAGTCTTCTCCAACACCATGAGAAAAGACTCCTGGCTAACCCAGATTGAAGTGTAGGAGAGGATGTTCATAAGAAAGATCAAGGTTATCCACTGTCCCTCATTCAAGGCCACATGGAAACACAAGGGGTAGCTCCACAATGACTGGCAGGCACCAGTGAACTTGGACTATATGGAACAAGAACAAATGACATCAAGTGTAGGGACTGATGTAAGTCCCTAGGAGTCTAGAACCCTGCAGTGTACCCCACTCCAACCCCAAAATGGAAAACATGAGGGACACTCAGAACCAACAGGGGTTAAATGTCAGCACCTTTTAAAAAGATAGACAGAGAGTTTTAAAAATTAATGTTTCTAACACCATTGAGTTTAGGAGCTGAAACTCATATTCCAAAGGATAGAATTTTTTTTTTAAGAAAATAATGTTGGGGAAATGCACTATTTTAAAAATTACATTTGGAGGAGAAGCCTTGACAGCAAAGGCAGAAATTTAATCATTTGTTGGACTCATTTATCTCTGCTCTGAAATTAAATGTGATTATCCCTTAAGACTGTGGTTGAACTTGCATCCTAATTTGCCTTGGTCAGGCACCATTTGCCCTGCTGTCTTGGCTTCATTATTAGCAATGTCCACTTTCATTCTCAAAAAGGATTCAGTTTGAGCAATAAGTTATATGGTTACTCTGTTTAAGACTTTTACTGTGTATTTTTTTAATTTTGGCTGCTCTGGGTCTTCTGTGCTGTGCACAGTCTTTCTCTAGTTGAGGCAAGTGGGGGCTGCTCTTCGTTGCCATGTGTGGGCTTCTCATCATGGTGGCACCAACTCTAGGCACTTGGGCTCAGTAGTTTGGCCCTATGGACTTAGTTTCTCCATGCGCAGCACATGGGATCTCCCCAGATCAGGGATAGAAACCATGTCTCCTGCATTGGCAGGTGGATTCTTAACTATTGGACCACTTAAGAAATCCCTGCTTAGGATTTTTAAATGAGAGATGCCACAGGCTGATCAATTCTGAGCGAGGTGCTATGAAACAGAAAGTAAAGATTTCTAGGTGGGTGTGACTGGAGGCTGTGAGCCAATGAAGCTCCAGAGGGGCTGACAATCTCACCCAGACAGGAAAAGGGGCAGGTGCTGAATGATGAGAAGGGTCATGGTGAGGTTGAAGTGGTGTGTGGAGCTGAGAGGACAGTGGTGGGGGTCAGAGTAGGATGTTGACACAGAGTATTTCAGACATGGAGTAGCACAAGGTAACAGCAAAGGCAAGTTATGACCATGGGAGCAGGTAGGAGAAATGGACCCTGATTGCATTTGCAGATAGAAATTGGACAGCTAACAAGAGATGTAGAGTCAGGGCTGGCTACTCTATACCTTTTTATTCCCATTGAATTTTGAATCTTGTTACTATATTATCTTTTCAAAAATATATAAATACAATTAAAATAAAAAGGAATCTAGGGGCGGTCCTAAGATGACAGAGGAATAGGACGGGGAGACCACTTTCTCCCCTACAAATTCATTGAAAGATCATTTGAGCGCTGAGCAAATTCCACAAAACAACTTCTGAACACTGGTGGAGGACACCAGGCACCCAGAAAGGCAGCCCATTGTCTTCAGAAGTAGATAGGATAAAAGATAAAGAGAGAGACAAAAGAGTTAGGGACAGAGACCCATCCCGGGGAGGGAGTCATGAAAGACGAGAAGTTTCCAAACACCAGGAAATCCTCTCACCAGCAGGTCCGTGGGAAGATTTGGGATCTCAGAGGGCAACATAACCAGGAGGAAAAAATAAATAAATAAAACCCACAGATTACGTGCTTAACTGCAACTCCCAGTGGAGAAGTAGCCCAGACGCTTGCTTCCGCCACCAGTAAGCAGGGGCTGAACAGGGAGGCGCAGGCTGCATTGCTTAGGGTAAGGACCGGGCCTGAATGCCCTGAGGACAATCCGAGGGAGCTAAGGTGAGATAGCAACCTAAATTGTGGGATAGCCAGAGAGAGAGAGAAAAAAAAAAACAGAGAGAGAACTTTCCTGCGAAAAGCTCTAGCCTAAGGCACTGTCTGCCGCTCACAGAACAAAGGACTGAGCGCATACCAGAGGAGAGCTAGCCAGCTGCAGACCGGCCCACCCCGCACCAGAGGCAGAGAGTCAGGCAGGCAACAGCCAGAGCCAGAAGGTGAGGGGCATACTCCACCAAACTGTGAGCAGGCTCCCAGTTGCTAGCCAAGTCTTCCTGGGATCCTGGACGGTTGACATCTGCCAGGAGGGTCGCAGCCAGAGATCAGCTCCCCAGAGGAGACACACGGCACACCTGAGACGGCGCTCCCGCTGCGCACCCAGGAAACCGAGCAGCTGGGACCGGGGAGGTGATAAGACGCACCGCACCTGGGGAAGTGCGCTGGCCAAGCACCTGATCACCTGAGCTGCTCAGACCTGGGAAGGGCACAAAACGCAGGCCCAACCGAGTCTGTGCCTTTGTGGAGTACCCGAGAACCTGAACCTGAGCAGCTTAGACCTAGGAAGTGCACGCAACCCAGGGCCCACTTTAAAGAGTCCCCCTGCAGAGCAACCTGGAGCCTGAGCAGTGTAGACTGGGAAAGCACACACCCCGTGAGCGGGGGGCAAACCCTCTGTGGCCCAGACACTGTGAGCACTCCCCACACACACCAGTGACATTTGTTTGCCGTGTTCCTCCCTCCCCGCAGCACAACTGAACAAGTAAGCCTAAATAAGTGACCACCCTTACTCCCTTGTGTCAGGGTGGAAATTAGACAATGAAGAGACTTGCAAACAGAAGAAGTCAAAATAAACAGAGGGAACAGCTTTGGAAGTGACAGGTGCAACAGATTAAAACCCTGTAGTTAGCACCGACTACATTGGAAGGGGCCTATAGACCTTGAGAAGAAGTATAAGCTGGAACAAGGTACTATCTGAAATTGGACTGACCCCACACTGCTCTCAACAGCTCCAGAGAAATTCCTAGATATATTTTACTAATATATTTTTAAAATTGTTTTATTTTTAAGTCCTTTAACACTCCTTTAATTTTCATTTTTATAACCTACTATTACTTTAGGCAACTTCTCTGGTGCAAAAAAAGACCCTATTTTTAAAGCAAATTTCATATATATTTTTAATAATTTTTGTGAGTTTTTTTTTAATATTGTATTTTTGAGAGTCTAACCTCTACTCTAGATTTTTAATCTTTGCTTTTTGGTATTTGCTATCAATTTTGTACCTTTAAGAATCCAATCTTCAGTACCCATTTTTACTTAGGAGTGTGATTACTAGGAAAGTGATTGATTGCCCTCCCCCTTTTGACTCTCCTTTTTCTCCCCCAGGTCACCTCTATCTTCTCCCTCCCCCTTCTCTGCTCTACTCAACTCTGTGAATCTCTTTGGGTATTCCGGACTGTGGAGAACACTTGGGGAACTGATTACTGGCTTGACTGCCCTCTCCTCCTTTTGACTCCCCCTCTTCTCCTCCTGGTCACTTCTATCTACTGCCTCCCTCTTCTCTTCTCTATGTAACTCTGTGAACCTCTCTGGGTGTTGCAGGCTCTGGAGAGCACATAGGGAATTGATTACTGGCTAGATTGCTCTCTCTCCCTTTTTGATTCCCCCTCTTCTCCTCCTGGTCACCTCTATCTCCCTCCTCTCTCTTCTCTTCTCCATGTAACTCTGCAAACCTCTCTGGGTGTCCCACACTGTGGAGAATTTTTTCTCCATTAACCTAGATGTTTTATCGTCGGTGCGGTATGGATCGAGAAATCTTGAGGCTACTGTAAGAATAAGACTGAAAGCCATAGGCAGGAGGCTTAAATCCAAAATTTGAGAACACCAGAGAACTCTTGATTCCAGAGAACATTAATAGACAAGAGCTCATCCAAAAGCCTCCATACCTACACTGAAACCAAGCTCCACCCAAGAGCCAACAAGTTCCAGAGCAAGACATACCATGCTAATTCTCCAGCAACACTGGAACATAGCCCTGAGCATTAATATACAGGCTGCCCAAAGTTACACCAAACCCACAGACACATCAAAACTCACTATTGGACACTTCATTGCACTCCAGAGAGAAGAGACCCAGCTCCACCCACCAGAACACCGATGCAAGCTTCCCTAACCAGGAAACCTTGACAAGCCACTCATCCAACCCCACCCACAGGGAGGAACCTCCACAATAAAGAGGGACCACAAACTGCCAGTCTACAGAAAGGCCACCCCAAACACAGCAATATAAACAAGATGAAAAGGCAGAGAAATACCGAGCAGGTAACGGAACAGGATAAATGCCCACCAAACCAAACAAAAGAGAAAGAGATAGGGAGACTATCTGATAAAGAATTCTGAATAATGATAGTGAAAATGATCCAAAATCTTGAAAGCAAAATGGAATTACAGAAAAGTAGTCTGGAGACAAGGACTGAGAAGATGCAAGAAATGTTTAACAAGGACCTAGAAGAAACAAAAAAGAGTCAGTCAATAATGAATAATGCAATAACTGAGATCAAAAACACTCTGGAGGGAACCAACAGTAGAATAATGGAGGCAGAAGATAGGATAAGTGAGGTGGAAGATAGAATGGTGGAAATAAATGAAGCACAGAGGAAAAAAGAAAAAAAGAATTAAAAGAAACATGGACAACCTCAGAGACCTCTGGGACAATGTCAAACACCCCAACATTCGAATCATAGGAGTCTCAGAAGAAGACAAAAAGAAAGGCCATGAGAAAATACTTGAGATAATAGTTGAAAACATCCCTAAAATGAGGAAGGAAATAGCCACCCAAGTCCAAGAAACCCAGAGAGCCACAAACAGGGTAAACCCAAGGTAAAACACCCCAAGACACATATTAATCAAATTAATGAAGATCAAACACAAAGAACAAATATTAAAAGCAGCAAGGGAAAAACAACAAATAACACACAAGAGGATTCCCATAAGGATAACAATTGATCTTTCAACAGAAACCCTTCAGGCCAGAAGGGAATGCAGGACATACTTAAAGTGATGAAAGAGAAAAGCCTACAACCCAGATTACTGTACCCAGCAAGGATCTCATTCAAATATGAAGGAGAAATCAAAAGCTTGACAGACAAGCAAAAGCTGAGAGAATTCAGCACCACCAAACCAGCTCTTCAACAAATGCTAAAGGATCTTCTCTAGACAGGAAACACAGAAAAGGTTTATAAACTTGAACCCAAAACAACAAAGTAAATGGCAACAGGATCATACTTATCAATAATTACCTTAAATGTAAATTGGTTGAAAGCCCCAACCAAAAGACAAAGCCTGGCTGAATGGATACAAAAACAAGACCCCTATATATGCTGTCTACAAGAGACCCACCTCAAAATAAGGGACACATACTGACTGAAAGTGAAGGGCTGGAAAAAGATATTTCAGCAAATGGAGACCAAAAGAAAGCAGGAGTGGCAATACTCATATCAGATAAAATCGACTTTGAAATAAAGGCTGTGAAAAGAGACAAAGGACACTACATAATGATCAAAGGATCAATCCAAGAAGAAGATATAACAATTTTTTTTTTTTATTAGTTGGAGGCTAATTACTTCACAACATTTCAGTGGGTTTTGTCATACATTGATATGAATCAGCCATAGATTTACACGTATTCCCCATCCCGATCCCCCCTCCCACCTCCCTCTCCACCCGATTCCTCTGGGTCTTCCCAGTGCACCAGGCCCGAGCACTTGTCTCATGCATCCCACCTGGGCTGGTGATCTGTTTCACCATAGATAGTATACATGCTGTTCTTTTGAAATATCCCACCCTCACATTCTCCCACAGAGTTCAAAAGTCTGTTTTGTATTTCTTTGTCTCTTTTTCTGTTTTGCATATAGGGTTATCGTTACCATCTTTCTAAATTCCATATATATGTGTTAGTATGCTGTAATGTTCTTTATCTTTCTGGCTTACTTCACTCTGTATAATGGGCTCCAGTTTCATCCATCTCATTAGGACTGGCTCAAATGAATTCTTTTTAATGGCTGAGTAATATTCCATGGTGTATATGTACCACAGCTTCCTTATCCATTCATCTGCTGATGGGCATCTAGGTTGCTTCCAAACAATTATAACTATATATGCACCCAACATAGGAGCACTGCAATATGTAAGGCAAATGCTAACAAGTATGAAAGGGGAAATTAACGGTAACACAATAATAGTGGGAGACTTTAATACCCCACTCACACCTATGGATAGATCAACTAAACAGAAAATTAGGAAGGAAACACAACCTTTAAATGATACAATGGACCAGTTAGACCTAATTGACATCTATAGAATATTTCACCTCAAAACAATGAATTTCAACTTTTTCTCAAGTGCACACAGAACGTTCTCTGTGATAGATCACATCCTGGGCCATAAATCTAGCCTTGGTAAATTCAAAAAAATTAAAATAATTCCAAGCATCTTTTCTGATCACAGTGTGGTAAGATTAGATGTCAACTACAGGAAACAAAGCTATTAAAAATACAAACATATGGAGGCTAAACAACACACTTCTGAATAACCAACAAATCACAGAAGAAATCAAAAAAGAAATCAAAATATGCATAGAAATGAGTGAAAATGAAAACACAACAATCCAAAATCTATGGAACTCAGTAAAAGCAGTGCTAAGGGGAAGGTTCATAGCAATACAAGCTTACCTCAAGAAATAAGAGAAAAAGAAAAAAAAATTACCTAACTCTACACCTAAAGCAACTAGAAAAGGAAGAAATGAAGAACCCCACGTTAGTAGAAGGAAAGAAATCATAAAAATTAAAGCAGAAGTAGATGAAAAAGAAACAAAGGAGACCATAGCACAAATCAACAAAACTAAAAGCTGGTTCTTTGAGAAGATAAATAAAATAGACAAAACATTGGCCAGACTCATTAAGAAAAAAGGGAGAAGAATCAAATCAACAAAATTAGAAATGAAAATGGAGAAATCACAACAGACAACACAAAAATACAAATGATCATAAGAGACTACTATCAGCAAATATACGCCAATAAAATGGACAACTTGGAAGAAATGGACAAATTCTTAGAAAAGTATAACTTTCCAAAACTGAACCAGGAAGATATAGAAAATCTTAACAGACCCATCACAAGCACAGAAATCGAAACTGTAATCAGAAATCTTCCAGCAAACAAAAGCCCAGGACCAGACAGCTTCACAGCTGATTTCTACCAAAAATTTAGAGAAGAGCTAACATCTATCCTACTCAAACTCTTCCAGAAAATTGCAGAGGAAGGTAAACTTCCAAACTCATTCTATGAGGCCTCCATCACCCTAATACCAAGACCAGAAAAGAATACCACAAAAAAAGAAAACTACAGGCCAATATCACTGATGAACATAGATGGAAAAATCCTTAACAAAACTCTAGCAAACAGAATCCAACAACATATCATACATCATGAACAAGTGGGATGCAAGGGATTCTTTAATATCTGCAAATCAATCAATGTGATACACCACATTAACAAATTGAAAGATGAAAACCATATGATTATCTCAATAGATGCAGAGAAAGCCTTTGACAAAATTTAACATCCATTTATGATAACCCCCCCCCCCCAGAAAGCAGGAATAGAAGAAACATACCTCAACATAATAAAAGCCATATATGATAAACCCACAGCAAACATTATCCTCAACGGTGAAAAATTGAAAGCATTTCCCCTAAAATCAGGAACAAGACAAGGGTGCTCACTCTCACCACTATTAGTCAACATAATTTCGGAAGTTTTAGCCACAGCAATCAGAGAAGAAAAAGAAATAAAAGGAATCCAGATTGGAAAAGAAGAAGTAAAACTCTCACTGTTTGCAAATGACATGATCCTCTACAGAGAAATCCCTAAAGACTCCACCAGAAAGTTACTAGAACTAATCAATGAATATAGTAAAGTTGCAGGATATAAAATTAACACACAGAAATCCCTTGCATTCCTATACACTAACAATGAGAAAACAGAAAGAGAAATTAAGGAAACAACTCCATTCACCGTTGCAGTGAAAAGAATAAAATACTTAGGAATAAATCTACTTAAAGAAACAAAAGACATATATATAGAAAACTATAAAACAGTGATGAAAGAAATCAAAGATGACACAAATAGATGGAGAAATATACCACGTTCATGGATTGGAAGAATCAATATAGTGAAAATGAGTATACTACCCAAATCAATCTATATATTCGATGCAATCTCTATCAAGCTACCAATGGTATTTTTCAGAGAATTAGAACAAACAATTTCACAGTTTGTATGGAAATACAAAAAACCTCGAATAGCCAAAGCAATCTTGAGAAAGAAGAATGGAACTGGAGGAATCTACCTGCCTGACTTCAGGCTATGCTACAAAACTACAGTCATCAAGACAGTATGGTACTGGCACAAAGACAGGAATATAGATCAATGGAACAAAATAGAAAGCCCAGCGATAAATCCACACACCTATGGACACCTTATCTTTTACACAGGAGGCAAGAATATATAATGGAGAAAAGACAATCTCTTTAACAAGTGGTACTGGGAAAACTGGTCAACCACTTGTAAAAGAATGAAACCAGAACACTTTCAACACCATACACAAAAATAAACTCAAAATGGATTAAAGATCTAAATGTAAAACCAGAAACTATAAAACTCCTAGAGGAAAACATAGGCAAAACACTCTCTGACATAAATCACAGAAGGATCCTCTATGACCCAACTCTCAGAGTAATGGAAATAAAAGCAAAAATAAACAAATGGGACCTAATGAAACTTAAAAGCTTTTGCACAACGAAGGAAACTATAAGCAAGGTGAAAAGACAGCCTTCAGAATGGGAGAAAATAATAACAAATGAAGCAACTGACAAAGAATTAATCTCAAAAATATACAAGCAGCTCCTGCAGCTCAATTCCAGAAAAATAAATGATCCAATAAAAAAATAGGCCAAAATGCTAAACAGACATTTCTCCAAAGAAGACATACAGATGACTAACAAACACATGAAAAGATGCTCAACATCACTCATTATCAGAGAAATGCAAAGCAAAACCACAATGAGGTACCATCTCACACCAGTCAGAATGACTGCTATCAAAAAATCTACAAACAATAAATTCTGGAGAGGGTGCTGAGAAAAGGGAACCCTCTTACACTGTTGGTGGGAATGCAAACTAGTACAGCCACTATGGAGAACAGTGTGGAGATTCCTGAAAAAACTGAAAATAAAACTGCCATATGACCCAGCAATCCCACTGCTGGGCATACACACCAAAGAAACCAGAACTGAAAGAGACACGTGTACCCTAATGTTCATTGTAGTACTGTTTACAATAGCCAGGACATGGAAGCAACCCAGATGTCCATCAGCAGATGAATGGATAAGAAAGCTGTGGTACATATACACAATGGAATATTACTCAGCTATTAAAAAGAATGCCTTTGAATCAGTTCTAATGAGGTGGATGAAACTGGAGCTTATTATACAGAGGGAAGTAACTCAGAAAGAAAAACACCAATACACTGCACTAACACATATATATGGAATTTAGAAAGATGGTAACAATGGCCTTATATGTGAGACAGCAAAAGAGACACAGATGTAAAGAACAGTCTTTTGGACTCTGTGGCAGAAGGTGAGGGTGGGATGATCTGAGAGAACAGCATTGAAACATGTATATTATCATATGTGAAACAGATTGCCAGCCCAGCTTCGATGCATGAGACAGGGTGCTCAGGGCTGGTGCACTGGGATGACCCTGAGGGATGGAATGGGGATGGAGGTGGGAGGTGGGTTCAGGATGGGGAACACATGTATACCTGTGGTGGATTCATGTCAATGTATGGCAAAAACCACTACAGTATTGTAAAGTAATTAGCCTCCAATTAAAATAAATCAATTAATTTTAAAAAATTAACATGAGCTAGCCAATAACAGAATAAAACTCCAACCTCTAATAAACAGGGAAAAAAGAGAAATCTAGGCTTCTAGATCAATGGTGAAATCATTTTATCAACTTTTAAAAACCCCACTAGTAAAACAAGTTGCCTTTAAACATTTGAAAAGATGCTCAACCTCACTCACTTAAAAAAAGAAACATAAGCAAATTAGAGCCACAATGAAATACCACTTTTCATCTTCAGATTGGCAAATATCAAAAGATTTCACAACAGCAAGAGAGGCAGGAAACCAGCCCTCTTCCACGCTACAGTTGGAGACACTGCAGTTGGCCACAGGCTCTATGGGGCCACTTCAGCAGTGTTTGTAACACCTGAAAACGCATCTACCTTTGGGTAGCAGCTATTCTTTGTCTAGAAAGTTGTCTTACAGATACATTCCCACTTGTGGATGAAAACACACCTGTGTGGTTTGAGGCAGTTACTCACCTCCCTGCACTTTGTCAGACGATTACCATGAGGATTAAATGATATAATGAATGGAAAGAATTTTAAAGAAAGCCTGGTACATAGTAAGTGCTCAGCAAATACTGGCTGTCATTATTACAGCATTGTTCATGGCAGCAAAACATTGGAAATGACATAAATGTCTGTCAATAGGGAACTGATAAAATAAGGTTTGTCTTATATTGGAAAATTCCAAAGATTTTAAATACAATGCGCATACTCTCTAAACAGTGCTATGGAGTGATCTTTTAGCAATATTGTTAAATGGAAAGAAAATGAAGTGTAGAAGAGTGCTTGTGGTTTGTTATTGTCACTGGTGTGGAGTGTGTCTATAAGTGTACAGTCTCTCCAGGGATGAAGTCACAAGGAACAGGTAACAGTGCTGATTCCTGGAAGTGAAACTGAGAGGCAGGATCTCAGGGGCTACTGTGTAATGTCTTGTACCTTTTATATTGTCCACTATAAGGATGTATTCCCTAGTCACAAACAAATAAACTGGGGTATATGTCAAAAGGGCTTCCCTGGGGGCTCAGTGGTAAAGAGCCACTGCAGAAGACATGGGTTCAATCCTTGGGTTGAGAAGATCCCCTAAGGAAATGACAATACTCTAGCATTCTTGCCTGGAAATTCCATGGACAGAGGAGCCTTGTGGGTTACAGTCAATGAGGTCACAAAAAGAGTTGGACATGACCCAGCAACTAAACAACAACATGTCCAAAAAGTTGAAAACAGGGACTCAAACAGATACTTGTATGTCATTGTTTATATGAGCATTACTCATAATTGCCAAAAGGTGGAGACAACCCAAATGTTTATTGATAGGTGAATGTATAAACAAAATGTGGCTTATCTATGCAAAGAAATACTTGCATTATTCAGTCATTCTGATTCTTTGTGACCCCATGGACTGTAGCCCACCAGGCTCCTCTGTCCATGGGATTCTCCAGGCAAGAATATTGGAGTGGGTTGCCATGCCCTCCTCCAGGGGATCTTCCCAACCCAGGGATGGAACCCATGTATCTTACATCTCTTGCATTGGCAAGGTTTTTTTTACCACTAGTGCCTCCAAGTGAAATAAGCCAGTCACAAAAGGACAAATACTTGTATGATTCCACTTACATGAGACACCTAGAATAGCCAAATTCACAGAAAAAGAAAGTAGTATAGTGGCTAGGGGGGAGGAGGAGTGGAGAATTACTGTCTAATGGGTACAGAATTTCAGATGGGGTTGAAAAAGTTCTGAAGATGGATGGTAGTGATGATTATACAATAAAGTGAACTTAATGCCATTAAATTGTACATTAAAATGGTAAAATTCATATCATGTACATTTTATCATAAGAAACAATTACACAATTTAAGAATAAAATAGTCATTTTTTACTTTGATTGGAGTTATGTTAAATGCAGGGATTAATTATGAGGAGCTGTATTGCATGAGCCACAACAAAGAACAGCCCTGCCGAAAAAAGGACTCGGTCTCCAACTCTGGGCACTCTCCACGCCAGTTTATTCTGCTCTGCTGACTGGCTCCTGAGGGGTTCACAGTACAGAGCACAGGTGTCAGACTGAGCCAGAACCTGGGGTGGAGGGCAGCTTCCTTTAAGACAGAGAAGAAGAAGGAAGGGACGAGGTGCTCAGTGAGGGTAGAAGCAGAGGATATCCCCGCTGGACCATGTAAACGTTCTCCATGAGGAATGTTGGAGGGTAGATGAGGGGGCAGTAAAGATTGGCCTTCGGGGGGAACAACAGTGGGGTCAGACCAGGGATATGTAGACGAATCACCACATTCCACTGAGGAGCCTAGTGAGGCTGGAAATCATAAATGTGTAGACAGAATTTCCCCCCTTCTCCCACTTCTCCCTCCCCCAGCAACAATCTTGAATTGGTTGCAGATCCCTGGTGCTATATAAGTGAGGAGGAGCAGATTCCCCACCCAGACCAGCAACTACTGTAGGCTTCTACTCTCTAACAATGCCAAGCTGGGACTGGACAGAGGAATCAATTTTAAGTTGCAACAGAAGTTAGGGTTACTACTGGGATGGACATTATCATTACTAAAATCAGACCAAAGATGACCATGACGATCATGTAACTTGTCTAAATTTTATCCAGTGGCAGAACAAGCTCTAAACATACAGAATAAATTTTGAAAAGCAACCAAAAGCAGAAATCAACTTACTTTCTGATTTTATTCAATGAGCCATGCTTATTTACAATATTATTTCCAGTTGTTAATTGAAACGCACGTATCTTGCCTCTCCCCCTAGATTATAAACTCTCTGAAAGCAGGATCCATGTGCTGTTCATCCTCATACTGCCCCCACAGCCTAGCAAAGTCCCTTGCACATACACAGGAGGCACTGAAATGACTGCTGACTGAATTGCTAACCAAGAGAAAATACCCCATATGAGGCAGCAGCAGGCCACTACTGTGTAGTATGCTTACACAGTACCCCGTACAGAGCGGGTGAGTGACAAGACCTGATCGAGCTGAAATGACTCTTACTAAAAAGACAGACTATGTTCTAAGAAGTCTGATATAAAATGTTGTTGCAGGTTGCCCAGACTTCAGGTAAAAGAAGCAGGGATGAAGGAGATGTGAGTGGTCATTTTCTATTTCTCCGTTAAGGCTGTTCTTGTACTGGATTAAGGTGATGATGGCTAAAACACAAGAGGAGGGTGAGTCAGACCCAGTTCATGACCTATGATACAAGAAGTGAGTATTTCAGTGCCTGATTAAGCCTCAAACCAAGCTGGATTCATTTTTGATTAAGAGAATCTTAGAGGGCCCCGTCCTCAAGATTATATAAAAATCATCCCAGTCAAGTATTTTTGAGAAAATAAATCAAAATAAGCACAGAGCCCAGTTCTTTAGAGAGGAAAGTAGATCTCAAGTAACTCAAGAAGCAATCTTTCCTACAATGAAGGTTGAGAAAAAGAAAGCCAAGACCAGTTGATTCTGGTTTAGGGAATGGTAACATTGGAGAACACACTCTACTGTTTCTTGTGAAGGCATCACTCGTGCTGAAGTTTTCTCCTCTGTTGGCCTGGCCACCATCCCTCTTCACAGAGCAGGGAGGTAAAAGAGACATATGAGTGTCTCCATAATTAAGTCCGAGTACTAGATTACTGCCTCTCTGGGAAAATGAACTTGACTGAAGGGAGAATGAGCAGGCATTCAATCAAGCAACAAACCACTTATCGAGTGCCTGAATTGATGGGGAAAGATGACTCTCCTTAGACTGGACCATCCAAAATCAGTTGGGGATAAAAAAAAAAAAATAAGCTAGAGGGGTGAGAGGGAGAAAGACCATAGTTGGTGGGTCTTTAGGAAGGGGGGGATCCTGAGGAAACCCCTCAACTCCTGAGCTCACAGCTCAGTTCCAAATTCCAGGATGCCTGGTTAGAGAGAGAGGGAAATACACTTTCTCAGGGACAGAGGCGCACAGAGCCAAGGGGTCTGGATTTCTAAGGCAGAATTTCATCAAGGGCTGGGTGACACTTTGGAAAGCCATCTGATTTCCAGAGGTCCTGATGCACAAGAACAACTCAGCCCATTCCATCAAGGGAGAGAGATGTGGACTTACCCCTTGGCCCCTGGTGCATGCCCTCCTTCTTACCCCCTCAAGAGCCGAAGCAGCAGGTCCTTCATAAAAGGACACCTCCCTTAGGCCTGAAAGCTTAGTTCAAGTGGGGATTTTTATACAAGCCCCATGTTTCCTGGATTCTTAGGAGCCTCCAAAAAGGCTGTAAATAATCCTTATTAAACAGGAAGAAGTATGAAATAGGCACAGGACCAATCACTGTGACTTCCATGGCTGAAAAGCATGGATTAAAGAGGGGCAGTCAGACTTCCATGCAGACTATTACTAGGGGTAGATTTCAGCCCCTTACTGTAGAAGTCCAATGTTGCACAGATGCACACACGCATACATGATCCCTTCTCTGAAGGCAGAGATGGGAGCACAGAAAACAACACTGGACAAACTGGTCATTCTCTTACTTGTCCTTTACTGTGTTGTAATAGATAAAGATTCAGAGAAGGCACTGGCGACCCACTCCAGTATCTTGCGTGGAAAATCCCATGGACAGAGGAGCCTGGTAGGCTGCAGTCCACGGGGTCGCACAGAGTCGGACACGACTGATGCAACTTAGCAGCAGCAGCAATAAATAAAGATTAATTTAAACAATTAGATTGCCCCTTATCTTTGCTCTCTAAGTCTTCCCCAGATCTTTAGCAAAAAGCAATAAAATTCTCACCTGACCCTCAGTGGGCTGGGGATTTCTGCCTAGACTACTCAGTTCATTCACTCACATCCCCAAACCAAAGCCTACAACCAAGCTGTAACTCCATATATTTAAAACTCACTCTACTCACCCCCTGTGCAGTGGCCTGCTGCTCCTGGGTCCTTGAATTCAGTACCTTTAAGGTAGATCTTACCACCTTAGAACCCACCCACCACTCCTTTTCTCTACCTCTGCTATTAAAATAGCCCCTCCTCTATTGCCTCACCAACCAACTATTTTAGAACCAAAAAGCCTTTGTCTATTCATCAACACTATAAAAGTAACGTTCATGTTATGTTTTTTAATCTACTGTCTGTGTCTTCCATGGTTCTCATCAGCTTATCTAATCAGCGTGTCCTAGGGAGGCCTGTTACTTGCTAGTTTAGCTTGTCCAAGCACAACAGGACCAGCTGAGGCATTTACTCCAGGAGAATAGGCAATCCTCAGGAAAGATGTCAGACCTTTGCCCTCTTCTCTCCACAGGACTGAGATGAAGGAGGATCTTCCACATCCCACTGCCACTGCAGCTCTACAAACCCCAGTTCATGACTCTTTGGAGAAGGACACAGACAAGGAAAACCAAAGAACAAGCCAAACCCTGCAAGAGCAATGTTTCACACTTTCTGATTTTTCTAGTTTTTATGCTGATTTTTTCCCTCACCTTATTAATTCCTTTTTTGTATTTAGGAAATATATGATGAGGGAGCAATAGTGGAGGATAGGAACTTTGGAGAGAAGAGAGACAGTGAATGGGAAGTGAAAAAAAAAGGAGAAAGTTGGAGGCCAGGCATCAGTTGGCTTGGGCGGGGCGGGGGGGGTGGGGGTTGGAGGGGTAGGGGGGATGGGGGAGGTGGAAAGCATGCTGGGAAGTCTCTGATATCTCCAGGTTCCAAGTGCTAGGCTTGGTACTACACACATCTTCCCTTATTTAACTCCCTCGACGGTCCTGCCAGAGCAGCATTTTCATCCCCAATCTTTGCAGACACAGAAACTGAGGCTCAGAGAATGCAATACTTGCCCATGGACCCATAGGAGGACAAGCAGGGGTTGGAAGCTTCATTGGAAAATGAACTCCAATCCTCTTCTTTCAAAGGCCCTTCTTATGGATTTTCTGTGTCTTCAGACTTGTATTTCAGGGTTTGCTTCCCTTTCATTTAGGAAATTTATCTGTTGGTTTGGTCTCACTTTATTCTTAGATCATGTGAAGTTTTCTCTCAGTGGAAAAACCACATTCTTTGACCTAGTCCTGCCTGCAGGAGATGATGAAAAAATGTGTTTTGGAGGCCGTGGCTGAGCCATCCCTGTAACAGTACATCCTAGTTCTCTTCACAATCCATGGAATGAAAGAGTAGCAAGACTACAGTGACCAACTTATCCTAATTTGCCTGAGACTTTCCTGATTTGAGCACTGAGCGTCTGGTTCCAAAGGAAATAGGCAGGCTTAGGCATACCAGGAGAGTCTAGCCCTGAAGACACACAGTCTCAAGCCTTAGGGAGTTTCCAGCAGGCCAGAGATTAGACAAATTCACCAGCAGAAGAGTAGGAGGCCCATAAAGGAGCTCAAAGGGAGGAAGGTGTTCAGTAAAAGAGAAACCACATTGTTTGAAGAATTAGTTCATTGCACAAATGGTCATTTCTTGCCTTCTAAGCATATTTGAGACAGAGGCAAGGAGCCATAGAAATGAAGAACTGAGAGGTAGAAGAACACAGTGTACCCTGGGAACATGGAGGTGGTTTCCCTGGCACAGCGCAAGTTTGGGGAGAAAAAGGTTTGGGCCTGTAAGATAGGCTGGGCCATCCCAGAGAGAGACATAAACATCAGCAAATGTGTCTGAATTCAAAGGACTGTGGGACTGGGCTTTGCACAAGAATGGAATAATTGGCTTCAGCGTGGATCACAGCACAGGTAGAAAGACCAGTGGAGACATTACTGCCACTCATTCAAGCAAAACCCTTTGGTTTCTACCTGCCTGGGTTTTATTTAGACCATTTGGACATCAGTTCAGGTTATTTTAGCTTCTCATTTTCATTTTTGCCTTTTATTTCATACAGGAATATGAGGGTGAGCTTTATCTGGGGTTGGGGAGGGGACAAGAAGATATGGGATGGGTAGCTTTCCCTCCAGGATACACAAAGGGAACAGGCTGCAGAGCCTCGCTGCTGGGATAAAGAGGGAAGGATGCACCCTGGCAGCAAGGTGCTTTCCTCCTCGTGTCTAGGGCCTGCCCAGTTGGCTTGCACTACCTGTGTCCCTGCCGACCCCTAATGCAATTGAATTTTTGTGAATGTCTCATATCCACGTTTATATTGGGTTATTTCTTTTTCCTTATTTATTTATAGGAATCCTTTATATTGTAAATGTTTTTCTGTTTTTATCATTTTTCATTCATTCTTTTTAAAAATTTTTATTTATCTATTTTTGGCTGTGCTAGGTCTTCATTGCTGGGCAGGCTTCTCTGGTTGTAGGCGAGTGGGGGGCAGCTACTCTCTCACTGTGGTGCCTTCTCTTGTTGCAACTCCAGGCTCTAGAGCACATGGGCTCAGTAGTTGTAGCACACAGGACTTATTGCCCTGTGACATGTGGCATGTTCCCAGAACAGGGATTGAACCAGTGTCTCCTGCACTGGCAAGTGGATTCTTAACCATGGGACCACCAGGAAAGCCCTATTTATCCATATTTTCCTTTAAGGTTCCTAGGTTTGTTGTCAATCTCAGAAATGCTTTAACTATCCCCAAGTTTATGTACACCTACATTTTCCTCTAGTTCTTTTCTGGTTTTGCTTTCTCTGGACTTTAAATTGATATATGTTACAAGATAGGTTTTCACTTTATCATTTTTCTCAAGTGTGACATCACCATTGATCAGACTTTGTACCCTCTACCCACTGGTTCAAATTACTGTCTTTATCACATACTAAATGTTTCTGTGTGCTGAGTCTGTGCTCAGCCAACCATCCTGATAGTGTGTTCTAAACTCGGTTTCCTTTTGCTACTACCTACTCCCTCCCCAAGCCACTGTGTTCTGACTTCTGCCCTCATGGTGTCACAAACATTTCTCTAGCAAAGCTCATCATCAGATTACTAATTGCCAGTCTGAATGCTTTCCAGGTCTGTTCTTGTATGGATCTCTCTGTCCATTTGATATTGTAGGCATTTCTTTCCTTCTTGAAATCCCTTCTTTTGGGGTGATTTTGTTTCTGTTTGTTTTGGTAAATTTGGGGGATTTCCCAGTCATTGGCTATGTGAATCATCATCTTTGCTAAATAACGCCATGGTGTTTTCTAGATGGGCTTTAGCAGTGTGCTGTAGTCTAACTAGATTTTTAAAAATTTATTTCTCTATTTATTTTTGGTTGTGCTGGTCTTCGCTGCTACATGTGCTTTTCCCTAGTTTCAGCGAGCAGGGGCTACTCTCCAGTTGTGGAACGTAGCCTTCTTATTGCACTGGCTTCTCTTGTTGCAGAGCACAGGGTCTAGGGTGCACAGGCTTCAGTACTTACAGCGCATAGGTTTAGTTGCTCTGTGGCACGTGGGATCGTCCTGGACCAGGGATCAAACCCATGTCGCCTGTATCGGCAGGCAGATTCTTCACCACTGAGCCACCAGGGAAGCCCCTAATTAAATTATTTAAAGACAAGAGTTGGTAGATCTAGGATGCTCTGGGTCTTAGTTCTCCCTACAAATTTTCTCCTCTCTTCTGTGCATCCTACTGTTGGCCTAAGTGAACCCCACCACCATCACCACTCTCTCCTGCAACACAAACCAACTGAGAACTTTAAAGACTCACCTTCCTAAAGCCTCATTTTTGTGTTTTATTCCCTGTTCCAAAATCAACAGTGGCTTCACAGGAAAGTCAATAAGGTCTGAACTTCTCGGATTCACACCCAAGTCCTTCCCTTGCCTGGCTTCCTCCTTTTTTCCAACATTTATGTCCCCCGACTCCCAAAGGGGATGACTTGAATCCAACCAAGCGAACTCACACTGCTGGTGGGAATGTAAACTGATACAGCCACTCTGCAAAAACAATGTGGTAAGGTTTAATAAAGATGAAAATGCATATACTAAATGACCAAGCAGTTTCACTTGTGTATGTGTGTACCAGGGCACATGAACAAGGATGTTTACATAGCATCATTTGTAGGTGGTCAAAATGGAAGCAACCCAAATGTCCATCAAGAGTAGAATGCATACGTTCCAGCCTCTGCACCCTTCTTCACTCTGTCTCCCCAGTGATCTTAGGTCAATGCAGAGGTTTCATTTTCAGACATATGTTCATTTAAAATAGGAGCCCAGGGACTTCCCTGGTGATCCTGTGGTTAAGAATCTGCCTGCCAATGCAAGGGACACAGGTTCGATCCCTGCTCCAGGAAGATCCCACATGTCCCGAGAAGCCACAACCAAGTTGTAGCCATTAGCCACAACTACTGAGCCCACACTCTAGAGCCTGTGTTCCCCAGCAAGAGATGCCACCACAGTGAGAAGCCCACACACCACAGCTAGAGAGTAGCCCCTGTTCACTGCAACTAGGGAAAGACCAAGCACAGCAACGAAGACCCAGAGCAGCCAAAAATATAAATAATTTTTTTTTTTTTACAAAAAGGAGCCAAATTACTTACTTTCCAAAATAGAAAGTTAGGATTTTTTTCCCACTGAAAACTGGATTTCCAATATTATAGTGTTAATACGTAGAAAAATTCTTAACAAGTTGTAGTCATGTTTTATCATTATATTAATCTAAGTACTCCTTTTCTTTTTAAAATTAACTTTTAAAAGTGTATACACATTGAATAAAAAAATGAAGTATAATCTACAAAAGTACTGAATCTATGTTGTACACTTGAAACTAACATAGTATTGTAAATGGACTATAGTTCAATAAGTCAATAAATAAAATAGCATACATATAAAAATAATAAAATAAAATTTATATAAAGTAACATCCATTCTCTTTTGGGGTTCAGTTCTTTAAGTGTTAACTAATACATACATATCCTTTGCCTTTTATTTTTTCAAGATGGGTTTAAAGTAACTTATCTTAGACACTGTTCGCTGGGGCTTTGGAAAACGAAGTTTGACTTTCCAACTGAGCAGGCCTGTTGAGTTCACAGAAATGCAGTTCCATCTATCCATCCTTCCCCAATTGTTTAAGTCCTAATTGTCTTCAGGACAGCCAGTTCTGAGCGGACCCTTTCCACTAAGATTGGAAGGATTTCTTCTGACAAAACAGGCCTGAATTTATCTCCATGGAAAATTAACAAGATGTTGCTGCAGATGAAGGATCTTTCTAAACCAGCTGCCCCTGGCTGCCAAGTACAAAGGTGACCTAAAACGCCAGAGGAAGGCCTGCCATATCTGAGCTCCCTTATCTTCTAGAAAGTGTCAAGATTTGATGACTTATGCTTTGAGGGAGAGTGAACACTTGTCCCCTCACTTCTACAAGAAAGGCAGGGAACACTGAACTATTAGTAATCATAGTTCTTCAAGTATATTAAATGAGCTAAACTAACTGTTTAACCATAAGCCCACCATTCTACTCCACTTGCTCTGACATTAAGCAGGAAAAAAAAAAAAGATCAAAATTTTCATTATTAGTAAAAAAAAAAACAACAACAACAACAACTAGAAATCCTAACCTATTTGTAGACCAGCCACTACCTTGTCCACTCTGTTCATCCCTTCCCACTCTGGTTGTTTCGACCTTTCTACTTCAGTGGTAGACTTCAAAAAAATGGGATGCTAGGACTCACCAAGGTGGTGACCTTGGTAGCCAGCCTCTCTGGATGGGTAAGATTTAGCATCTCCTACAAATCCCCAGGGGATGCTAATGTTGGTCAGGCGACCACACTTGGATATCACTGCTGTAAATCTCATTAATAATTCATAGGAAATATGAAAGGTAGGGGAACCTATTAATACCATGAGGATACATTGAAAACAGACTCTGAGAAATAGTTCCTTCAACAAATAAATTATAAGGAAAAAGTGAGCAAGAACGAATCTAGAGATTAAAACAATAGGCATAAAGAAGAGGGCCAAGATAGCAGCCTAGTCAGAATACAAGCCTTGTCCTGCACATGAAGTTGGGTGTCAACGTCTCCAAGCTTCTGCCCCAGGCCTCCAATGCTGCCTACAGGCTGGAATTCAGGCAGTCGGCTTAGACTGTTCCCACTCATCTTAAAAGGAAGCTCTGCCTATATCAATTCAAATATAAAGCATCAGGGGAGGGGCTTTCCTGGTGGCCCAGTGGCTAAGACTCTGTGCGTCCAAAGCAGGGGGCCCAGGTTCGCTCCCTGGTCAGGGAACTAGAGCCCACACGTCGCAACTAAGACCCGGCGCAGCCAAATAAATACATGTAAATAAATATTTTTAAAAAAAAGGAAAAAAAAAAAAAAGCATCAGGGGAGTTCTTCGCTCAGGCACCAGAACAGTATCCTGGCTGAGGAAACAATGACAAGCAACAAATTCCAGGTCTAATTTTGAAATCTAACTCCAGGATGTCACCGTTCATGCAGCTTTCATTTGCTGCATAGACCAGGGTGATGTCTTTGATTTTAATATTCCTTTGCAAAAATCACTCCAGGTGGGTAAAGCAGGAGGTATCTGAGATATACAAAGAGCCTTAGGAAATGGCTGCTCATCCCAGTTGAATCTGGGCTGCAGAAAGAATGAGATCATTAAGTAATGGGAAGATCATGACCAAAAGAGGACTTGTTTCTAAGCCCAGGACTGCAAGGGGCTGGAGTTCTAAGTTTACTCCCAACCCCCTCCTAGGCATAAAGTCACTATTCTCCCTCCATCCTCCAAGACTGCCATCAGCAGTCACATTGCCCCACCACCCGTCCACGCTTAACCACAGAAGCAGGGATGCAAGTTTCCCTTTAGGGGGGATTCTCTTGCTCTTGTCACTGAGCCATGACTTTGAGACTCTTTGGCACTGCATCCAGCTCTGTTCCAAACCTGGCACACCAGCCATCCGACCGAGTCCAGGTCTGAATGGCACTGGCAGGACTTCAAGGACATACCTGAAGAATAAAAATACCCTTGAGAAGATAGGGGAAAGAAAACCCCACCTTTGAGGAAGAAAATGAAGAGTTTTGGAGGAGGTACAGAATGCAGACCTAGTAAAAGAAATTTGTTTCTAAAGAATTACAGGAAAGATGTATGGGTTTGGGGATGGTTAGAATCCTTATACTGAGCCAGGGGACATTCTTGAAGATCTCATCATAGATCTCATCGTTGAAATGATTTAAGGAAATGTCAACTGGAAGACAAGGTCAAATGCAAATTGAAGGTACCTTGATTTGAAAGGATCTAGGGAAGTTTGCTGAGGTTAGAAGACTTGCTTAGTATGAACGAAAAACTGAAGCTTCTTTTTTAATTTTAAATTTCTGAAGCTTCATTGTTTTCTGGGCAGCTATAAATAGTAATGTTTATTTTCTACAGTAACGTTCTGATATCTAACTATGTAAATGAAAGATGAAGAAAAACAAAGATTTTCATGTCTTTGATTTTAGAGTGATATTTGAGATTTTAATTGCCTGCCTTTATATTACCATTCTCAAATTCTTACTGGGTTTTAATGACCACACAAAAGCTAAAGTAGCTTAGAAACCATGTAGCTCCTTTTGACTATCTGAAGTATTATGTGTTTTTATTCCATTGTAGGCTATACTATAACTGTTCAATATGTGAAACCTAAATGTCACCTTGGACCCTATGATAGCTGAAAATACATTTCATGTATTCTTATTTCTAGACAACAGTAATCTAACAGATTATTAAGGACAGTGAGTTAATTTGTGGTTCTTTTAAGTAAAAGATGATTTGTAAGAATGTTTATCTGCTTCAAAAGATAACTTGTTTTAATACTTTCTTCAGATAGCAAGTGATTTTTTTTTTTTTTAGAAACAAGTTTCACATGAATACTTCAGTGTTGGAAGGGTTTTTTATTTAAAAGCTTTGAGACTTATACATACTATTTGTCAAGTTGTAGAAGAACCCATTTTCCCAGATCAGATTAAAGCTTCTAAAATAAACGCTTTCAGCAGTAGCTAGAATGGCATTGCTTAACAAGTTGAGGAAGAATAAGCATTTGGCATAGTGTTTTATTAATGTATTTGTTAGTACTTGTTCATTGTGGAAAAGTGTTATTGACTAAAATCAAATATAGCTACAGAAACCACTTGCTCAGCTTCCTGTAGTTCAGGATACGCAGATTTTGTGTATACTTTGCTATAATATTACACTTAAGAATTGAAATTGCATTTCAAAGGACCAATGGATATTATTTGTGAAACTGAACATATTATGTGCTACTTGTAAACATTATCTATAAATCAGTACTTGGGAAAGTTGTACTTTCTTAACCTATGAATACCAGGAATAAAATATGAAAAATTAAACATAGAACAAATTACCCTGGGAGCACAAATCTTTGAGAAGTTGGAAATACCTCCCTCCTCCAGGGGAAAATTACTGAGCAATCTTTTCCTTAGCTTCCCCACTGCGCGCATGCTGATCTATGCCATCCCTTTTGTTGTTGTGCAGCCGTCATTAATGAGATGGAAATAGTGGGCCGTACATTCCGTACGCACGGCAGACTCTGAAGAGCTCAGCAAAGCAGGGAGAAATGACCTCTAACATGTGTAAAATTCTCCACTTTCAAATTCTTCAACTTATTTCAGAGTTCATCTCATGACCCTCCTATTTAGCAATTTCAGGGGACAAAAAAACTTGCCACGTCCTTCTCCACTAAGCCAATTCTCTGAAAATGGATAGACAGACAGACCGGCCTCAGTGTTTATAAACAATTTTGACAGTAATATGGATAAAGAGGCTTCCCTGGTGGCTCAGCTGATAAAGAATCCGCCTGCAATGCGGGAGACCTGGGTTCCATCTCTGGATTCGATCCCTGGGTTGGGAAGATCCCCTGGAGAAGGGAACGGATATCCACTCCAGTATTCTTGCCTGGAGAATTCCATGGACTGTATAGTCCATAGGATCACAAAGAGTTGGACACGACTGAGCAACTTTCACTTTCACTTTTCACTTTGGGATAGAGAGTTGTCTCTCCTGGTCACTGCTCTGTACTCTTCCTCACTGCATGCAGTGCTGACTGCACCTCCATCACTTTCTTGCACATTTGCACGCCTCTTTCTATGATCAAAGGGTTGTGCCTGTGGCACTTCAACCATTCCATTTGTTCTGAAAGTGGAACACCTTTGGCCAGTTTGGTATGGCTTGAATGAAGAAAGTTCCAAGGGCTCTTCTAAGTTATCTTCTATGGAAGTGTTTCTTACAACCACCCAGTTGCTGCATTTGAAGAAAAGCTTTACTTGGTGTTTGCCCCACATTTAATCTAATGTCAGAGGATTTAGAATTTCGAAACTGACCTACGGAACAGAGGTTGAAAGCACTTTACTCTTGTTCAATACCCAGGTTCTCTTACTGCCTGGGTATCTACCTGGTCCCTTTCCATGAACATTTTTTTAACCCTTTCAAATCTTCAGTATAAATTTATTACCTCTACCATCATTTGTAAAGTTGGAAAATCACCCCTTCAGCTATTTGATAGGCTTCCCAAAGTGAAGGATTTGATATCCATCAACTAGAGCAATTCAGAAGCAACTTGCTCTTCCATCACTTTCCTTTCTTTCCTTTCTTCACTCCCCAGTCCTTCCACACACAACGCTGGGAGGAGAGCACTCCTTCTCAGGTGATGGGCACCATCTACTTGGCACATTACTGGGTAATTTGAGGCAGAAACAAGAGGATATAATTTCTTTCCTCAGGGCACATTTGGATGCTGTTATAGACTGAATGTTTGTGTCCCCCCACATTCATTTATTGAACTCTAATTCCCAATGTGATGGTATTTTACCAAGTAAAGCTTTGAGAGGTAATTAGGTCAGAAAGGCAGAGCCCTTGTGAATGCAATTAATACCTTTACACAAAAGGCCAGTTCTTGCTGCTGTTCAGATGCTCAGTCTGACTCTTTGCAACCCCATGGACTGCAGCACACCAGGCTTCCTTGTCCTTCACGATCTCCTGGAGTTGGCTCAGATTCATGTCCACTGAGGTGGTGATGCTTTCTATCTCATCCTCTGCTGCCCTCTTCTCCTTTTACCCTCAATCTTTCCCTTCATCAGGGTCTTTTCCAATGAGTCGGCTCTTCACATCAGGTGGCCAGAGTATTGGAGCTTCAGCTTCAGCATCAGTCCTTCCAATGAATATTCAGGGTTGGTTTCCTTTATGATTGACTGGTTTGATCTCCTTGCAGTCAAACAGACTCTCAAGAGTCATCTTCAGTACCAAAATTTGAAAACATCAATCCTTTGGCACTCAGCCTTATTCATGGTCCAACTCTCACATCTATACACAACTACTAAAAAAACCATTGCTTTGACTATATGGACCTTTGTTGACAAAGTAATGTCTGTGCTTTTAACATGCTGTCTGGGTCTGCCATAGCTTTTCTTCCAAGGAGCCAGCCTCTTTTAATTTCATGGCTGCAGTGATTTTGGAGCCCAAGAAAAAAGGCCAGAGAACTAGCTTACTCTCTTTCTGCCATGTGAGAATACAGTCAGCCACCTGTAACCAAAAGGGAACTCTCTCAGAACCTGACCACGCTAGCACCCTGATCTCAGACTTCCAGCCCCCAGAACTGTGAGAAATCAATCTTGGTTGTTGATAAGCAACCCAGTTTGTGGTATTTTGTTATAGCAGTCAAAGTTAATACAGATGCTAACACTCTGAATGAAAGAAATCCTTATATTTCGTTTCAAAACATACTCTCTCTTTGACTTCCATCTTCAATCTCTTCCTAACAACCCTGAGTCTTTTTCTTTTTTTCCATTGTACTCTCCTTCTGGCAACTCTATTCTTGCAAAGCCATGGCAGGACATCTTTACATTAATTTTTTACATAGGAAACACTAAAAGGAAAATCTCTACCACCATTAGTGACTAAGTATTGAGAACCTATGTTCTCAGTCCTCCTCCATGTTACATTCTTTGTATTCTGGGATGATAACATTCAATATATTTGAATTGTTGACATATTGAAAATAAAGTTTAAGATATATTCATATATGTATATGCTATATTGCTATAACAATAGCAATTTAGAATATGGAACTCAAGAGACAACTATTATATATATAATATATATATAGTTATATATAAATAGTATACCATATACTATTTATATAATATGAAAATTAAAGTCACGCAGTTGTGTCCGACTCTTTATGACCCCATGGACCGTCCATGGAATTCTCCAGGCCAGAATACTGGAGTGGGTAGCCTTTCCCTTCCCCAGGGGAATCTTCCCAACCCAGGGATCAAACCCAGGTCTCCTGCATTGCAGGCAGATTCTTTACCAGCTGAGCCACAAGGGAAGCCCAAGAACACTGGGGTGGGTAGCCTATCCCTTCTCCAGTGGATCTTTCAGACCCAGGAATCGAACCGGGGTCTCCGGCATTGCAGGCGGATTCTTTACCTACTGAGTTATCAGGGAAACGCATTTATATAATATATATTGTATATTATCTTTTTCTTGAAATTTACCCAAATACACATACTATAAAATAAAACATTTATTAAGACAATCAGGGAAATCTGGACACTGGATATTTGATAAAATTTATTTTAGTTGCAATACTGGTACTGTAGTTTTTCTTTTTGTACAGTCCAGGTCTTTATTTTTACACCCTTTAGGCCATGAATTCATAGGGAATGGGCTCCAACAGTTCGGGTTCCTTTCCACTGGTCCTCACAAAGTGTGCTTCTCTGGGTGGAGCAGGCTGGCGCTTCAGCTGAACCCAAGTCCCTTTCTCTTTGGCTTCCTTCTTTTTCTGATCATTTTCCTTCACATGTTTTAGGAAGCTACCTCGGCTCTTAGGGTGCTTAATATGCTCGATACGCACATTAATTCTCTTGGCAAGAATCTTGCCCTTAACTTGTTTGTTTACAATGATGCCAACAGCATGCTGGGTAACACTGTAGACTCTCCCAGTTTTGCCACGGTAACACTTGTGGGGCATTCCTTTTTGAACAGTACCCATTCCCTTGATATCTACAATATCACCCTTCTTGTAGATTCGCATGTATGCGGCCAAAGGAACAACTCCATGTTTTCTAAAAGGCCTAGAGAACATGTAGCGGGTGCCCTCCTCTTTCCCTTTGTGTTGGTTATTTTGGCAAATTAGCCTGAGGGGCAGGGGGAGAGACGGAGGCAGCAGGAGCCACGAGCTGGCCTTTTCTTTTTTTTTTCTTTTTTTTTTCCATTTATTTTTATTAGTTGGAGGCTAATTACTTTACAATATTGTAGTGGTTTTTGTCATACCTTGACATGAATCAGCCATGGATTTACATGTGTTCCCCATCCTGATCCCCCCTCCCACCTCCCTCCCCAACCCTTCCCTCTGGGTCTTCCCAGTGCACCAGCCCTGAGCACTTGTCTCATGCATCCAACCTGGCCTGGCGATCTGTTTCACCCTTGATAATATACATGTTTCAATGCAACACAGACATATAGAACAGACTTTGGACTCTATGGGAGAAAGTGAGGGTGGGATGATCTGAGAGAAGAGTGCTGGCCTTTTCTGTAGTTTTTCTTAACTACTCTATCTTTTAGGGATACTAAAATACTTTTGGATGAAATGATAAACTGTCTGGGACTTGCTTCAAAATAATCTGGAGGCAGAGGTGAGTGAAGAGCCTCATGGAGGAAACAGGATCACTATACGCTACTTCTTTTCATCTGTATGCTAAAATTCCCCACCATAAAAAGTAAGAAAACACAGACAGACAGACACATATTTACTCAGCCACTAGTTACTTGAGTGAGAAGAGTCCAGGTCTCACTCCCAAACTCCCCGGCCTTCTGCAGAGAGATGGAGGCCCAACGTCCCAGGCCACAGTTCTGAGCGCCTCAGCAATAGGGGCCATCTGCCCCTGGGAGCAGCACTGCCAGCTTCAGCTGGCTCGTGTGGGAGAGACGAAGAAGGCCCAAGTGAATGGACATGTGTCCCAACACACACAGAGGAGGAGAGGGCAGCACGGAGGTTAACGTCCGCAGGGAAGCAGGAGAGGCCGCTTGCCCTCAGAGTCCAGGTCCTCTCGGTGATCTGGGCCCACTGGGTTCGAGGTATTCAGTGCTAGGAAGCCTCCCCAGGGAGGCACCTGGGTGCGGCAGCGCTCAGGCTCCTGGCTCACGCTCAGCCTCGAGGCTGAGGAGGGCAGGACTGGCCTGGAGCCTGGCACATTTTCTATGGTGAGCCAGCAGAGACTCAGATCTCTGTATTGCCTCCACTCCTGCTTCTCACTGCAGGATAGCACAGAAGATGGAAACGAAGAAGGTAAATTCAAACTGGGGTGAGGTAGGAGCACCACAAACATTTAACTCTTCCCCAGCCTTGGCTAGGAGTAGGAGGAAACAGTGCCTGGATGGTAGAAAGAGGATGGCAATCACCCATGGAGACAAGCCAAAAACTGGGGGCCTGGGGACTGCCTGGCCTTTGGAACCCAAAATACGATTATTTGTGTCACAAGTGTATGTCTTGGGAACGTGGCTGCTTGTACTTCATTTCCTTTTCATTTGTCCAATATCAGCCTCCCCCAGTATCACTGTTTATTGAATACCTGTGTCAAACACGTTATCTCCTTTAATCTTCCCCCAAAGGTTACCTGAAGGAAAAAACACCACCTGAGGAAGGTGCCATCAGCCTCACATTATAGATACAGAAACTGAGGCTGGAAAGTTAAGCAACTTCCCGGAGCTCATATAGCTTGTAAGTGGAAGAGCTGGGACACAAGCCTTGTATAACTTCATTAAGTTGTCTCTACACTGGGGAAGGTAATGTTGACCCTGGAAATCTGCCCAAGGTCCCCCAAAAGAGAGGGGCTCCTAGGAGACAAAATTTGAGCCTGTATTCTATCACAACTGGCAGTTCTAGGTTTAGATGGATAAGAGGAGGCTGTTCCCATGCTCTGCACCATCCTTGGTACACCGAGTGCCTCACAAAGCGTCCCTGCCCACCATCACATCCTATCCCAGGTCCCAGAAATCTCCTGGGATCCATGAGCAGCTCCCGTTATCATCTGCAGACAACAATGCTTGCGTCAGCCATCTGCTAACCCCCTGGCCACCCGACTTGAACCACTGAGTATCGCACACACTGCTCTCTCTCCCCTTTCTCACCACCACAGACCGGTTTCTTTTCCCTCTCTTCCATCAGTAGAGGGAGCTCTGGCCAGCTCACCAGGCATCTCAGAATCAGATGCCACTTTCTGAACTCAAGCACATTTGACCTCGGCTACCAGGAACTATCAGCTCTCTCCCTCTCTCTCCCCTGGCCCTGTGACACATCCTCTGGGGCCTCTAGTCTAGCAGGTGACCCCCCGGCCTCTGCTGTGGGTTGACTCTCAGAACTGCCCAGGGCTCCACCCTCCTCCTGCCCTGGCCTCTCTTCTCAGCTGATCTGCAGCTTCACCTGATCCCCGGGCCTCTGGCTGCTTACTCTGCCCTGATCACGTCCTACTGGCCAGTGCCCTCCTGTTCGCCTCGCCACTTCGGGACCTGGATGCAATGAACGCCATGCTGCAGGGCGTGGTATCTGGCTTTTCTGGTGGCCGACTAACACAACCCCAGCAAGTGATGGGGAGCAAACACCCAACGGGGCAAACCTGGGGCAACGAAGGACAGGAGACAGAGCAGAGAGGAGGCTGAGTCAGCTCTCCACCTCCCCATCAGCCCAAACACAGTGTTTCTGCATCGTCTATCCAGAGACCACACACAGACAAGAGGCCAGCTGTATATTGGTGAAGCAGTGGCCAACTCATTAAAACACGCCTTGTGCTTCCTTCGCCTTCCTTGCCTAGCTTTCCTCACCCTCACTGCTTGGGTAGTGGATCTACCAATAAAGCACCAGCACTTCAGCTCTGCCTCAGGTTCAGTGTTCTAAGTAACCTGAATTGAAACAACACACCTCATCTCAATCATGCCTTCAGCCACCACTGACACACTCCCACCCCATTCCCCAAACTGCATCTGCAATCCAGACTTCTCTGCTGAGCTTGATCCAACCACAATGGACATCTCTACTAGGACACTCTCACAGGCACCTCAAACTCATTCCTAAAATGAAACCGCAGTGCTCCTTCTCGAACATGTGCCCATCTCCTGTGTTTTGGGGGAGGCAGAGATGAAAGACATTTTAAAAGAACTCTCAGTCTGGCTAAAGGGGGAGACAGATGGGCTAACTCACAATTAGTTGAAAGAGAAGCTCACTGGCATAAAGGAATGCCGAAGGATCATGTACTAAAAAAGAGAAAGTGGCCTGCTGCGTGCCACCCTTGCATGCATTAACTCTTTCAGCCTTCACCACAGCCCTGTAAGGTATTGTTATTTCTATTTTGCAGTTGAGAAAGCAGACCAAGAGATGAGAAATCTCGACAATGTCACAAAGCAACTAAATCCAAGCACACCTGAAAAAAAAAAGGTTCAGGTTTTTTGCTGCTCCAGAAGAGGAGACCTAAGAGGTTACTGGGATTGGCATTTTTCTAAGGTAGCAAAGCCAGAACTGTCTTGATAAATGACCAGGATGTCAGCTAAGAGGGGCTGGGGTGGGGGCAGAGAGGTGGGAAGAAAGAAAGGGGGTAACGGGCATTCTGGGCAGTGGGAAGAGGCTGAGCAATCACAGGGTGGCAGAGCAGGTGCAGGGAGACACTGATGCTTGACCCGAAGGCGCAGAAGAGGCAGGAGAAGTGGGCAGGCGCCAAGTCCCGGACGTGTGCCATGCTAACCTCTAGGCACTCGGAGGAACCCTTTCAGGATTCTGTTTAACTTTTAAATTCTACTTGGAAAAACCATTTCAGGATTTAAACAGAGAAGGACATGGCCCAGGGTGTATTTTGGAAAGGTGTCCCTCGGGCATCTGTGAGAACTGAGAGAGAGGCAATGGAGGTAGGATGACCACTCTAAAGACTGCTGAAATACCCACAGCAAAAAACCACACACCAAGTGAGCCGTATGGGGTGGGGGGGAAGTGAACAGATCTGAGGGACGGTAATGAAGGAGGAGCTGAACTGAACTGAAAAACTAAATTAGCTCAGGAGCGGGGAAAGGACATCAGGCCTGGTGTGTGCCTTGCCGTACACAGGACACACAGAAGGTGATTTCCATTTTAGACACAGGTTCACACGGCAACTGAATAAATCTAAGTGTGGCATTCGGGGAGCAGTAACGGTGAGGAGCCACCTCCAAGGAAAAAGAACAGAACAAGAAAGACCCGTCCTCTTCTCACGCCCCCAGGAGTTGCCTAGTCATGGCCCTTGGAATCTTAACCACCGAGGGGAAGGCAGGTCAGCCAATTAGGTTGACAGGACAGGAACACAATCCAATCCCAGGGAAAAACAGTGTGGTCTGCAATTTCCTCAGCACTAGGGCAGCCCAGTGTGGAGAGGTGAGGTAAAAACTCTGTGATATCAAAACACAGCCACCCTTTCAATCGGATCTAGAAGAATTAAGCCCGAACACCCTAAGGTATCCCTTGTATATAAAGAATTGTTCTTGATGCATCTAGAATGGTATCAGCTACATGTAATCCTTGAGAGTATTGAGGAAAGTCACGCGAATCATTTTCTCTTGAACCCCAGTAGAAAGAAGCTAAGGTCCAGAGCAGGTATCAAACACGGTATTCCACGGACCTTCCCAGAGGGTGCGTCAACTGGGGACGTGCCCGCCTGGAGCCCCCCCGTCCTGTGTGATCCTCTCCCACAAGGCAGAGGACATGACAGCAGCTGGAGCTGCTCCTCAGCACCAAGGGTGTCTCCACCCATCTGGATCCGAGACCTCCGGCAGCCTGGGCAGGACGTCCCCAAGGAGGGAATAAAGGGAATCGGAGGGAATTCCCTGGCAGTCCACTGGCTAGGGGGCTGTGCTTCCACTACAGGGAGTGTGCAACGCAGCCAAAAAAAAAAAAAAGAGTATCAAGAAACTGAACTAAACTGGGGCTAAGCTCTGAAACGCCCAGGCACTGCTCATTGGCACAACGGGCCCCAAATCTGAGCCAAAGCCCATGCGTGCTAAGTCGCTTCAGTCCGACTCTATAAAACCCTATGGACTATATAGCCTGCCAGGTTCCTCTGTCCATGGGGTTCTCCAGGCAAGAATACTGGAGTGGGTAGCCATTTTCTCCTCCAGGGGATCTTCCCAACCCAAGGATCGAACCCACGTCTCTTACATCTCCTGCATTGGCATGCAGGTTCTTTACCACTAGCACCACCTGAGCCAAAGCCCAGAAATGTGCAAACTTTTTCAAAGGAACTCCCCAGGTGATCTTAATCTGTAGTGGGATTTGGGAGCTGCTTTAGTGACATCTATCCTTTCTTACCAGTCCATGACTTTGGTCTTCCGTTGCTTAGTAAATGTTCCCTCTGAGAGACGTCAGATCTTACAGGGAGACTGCCAGCACCTCAGAAAGTTGACTGGAGTGGCAATCATACCATTAGGCAAGCTCTAAACACTGCTGGCCTGAAGAGCAGTGAAAGATCCAGAAAACAGAGGCCGGGCCACAGAGGCGACATACTCCCCAGCCTCCTAACTCCATAAGAGGAACTCAGGAGCCAAGCCCTTGGTCGAGCCCTTTCCCCCTGCTCAGAGAAACTTAACTGCACACAAATTTGACAGACAGAGCATTCCACTGGTCACGAAAGAGGGAGGTCTTCAAATCTGGCACAGCCAGAGCCTTCTCAGCATCCCTTCTGCTCTACCCCTGCTCTGAGTCAAGTGGCCCAATTCCCACTCCCAACATCACACAGACAATACTGAAGCAGAAGCGGCTTTAATCAAGGAGTGAAGTCCTCAGTCGAAGAGACCTCATTCAACCTGTGGTTGCGGGGTCTCAACCTACCTACCCCCTAGAGCCCCTGAAGCTCCTCGGGAAGAAGGGAGCCACTGAACAGCGAACTCTGGCAGAGGCCAGGGGCGGGAGCCAGGGGAACCCAGATCAAGGGGCAGGGGCGGGGCTCCGAGGGGGGGCGTGACGCCGAGCAGGGCAGGAAGAGCTTACACACGCGGCTCTCCCCGGGGCCGCCTGGTGGCTACGCAGCAGGAGGAGCGGCTCCAGGAGGGCTGCGGGCGGCAGCGGGCAGTGAGGGAAGAAGCATTTAGGAGATGAGGCGATCGTGAAGCTGGTGCAGCTGCTCCTGGGTGAGCACCAGCCGGTGTCGCTGCCCGAGGCCAGCCGCGCATGAGAAGGTCACTTTGCCCATGTACACAGTGTCATCCTGCTGCTCTTCCTTGGCCTGGGAATTGGGAAGGGAGAGCGGCCGCCAGGTCAGGGGCTCACTTCAGCTGGGTGCCGCCGACATGGTCCCTGGGCACTGAAACCCTGGGAGGCGGAGGCTTTGAGGCTCCTAGGCTACAATGACCACATCTTCCAAACCAGAACTGAGGCACACAGACTGACAAGGGAGTTTTGAGTCTCTCCTGGTGTCAGAAATCACAGATGATGTTTAACTGCTAAAATACTGGCATTTCGGAAAGCACTGCAAGCACTGTTAAGTTACTTGCAAGTTAAAACTTGGCCAGATGACTCAAGAAGTTCAGTCGTTGGACCTGAGGCCCTCAGAAGCCTCTTCAAATTCTGGAGGAGAGGGGAAGGACTCATCTGAGCCTTCCACACTGCCCACCCCCCCTCCCCACGCTCCCTCTTACCCTGAGGAAGGCTGATGAAGGGAAGGTGGCAAAGTCAGTGGGGACTGTGGCTCCAGGGCGCTGAGATACAGTCTCCTTAAGAACCTCATCCTGGCAGATGGGAGGAACAGGAGTCATTTAGGGGACCCTCCACAGGTTAGCCCAGTATCTCCTTGGCTTCACAGGAATACTAATACCAAGGACAGGGATCCAGTCCTCTTTTATCACCATACCTCTGCTCTCAACTCCAATCCCACCCCTACCCAACATCCTTACTTTATAGATATTTGTCCCTCAGGGTTCAGCTCAGATTCTGTAACTTCTGGGAAGCCATTCTCAACCATTCTACTCTGCAGTGATCTCAGCTCTGACAGAAGCTGCACTACACTAAAGATGACCCTAGCTCAACCCATTTTGTTGGTAAGACTCTCTTTCCTATTGAGAGGATCTGTGTGGGAGTGAACTCCCAAGGCAAGAACCCCGTCTTCCCTCCCTCCTCCTTTGCTACATGTCACCTAGCGCAGGGCTGGATCCCAGGAACCCTGGGGGTCCTGGGGGAAATGACCATGCTAGGGCCTCCAGCACAGAATGCTCTGAAGTGGGCACTCCTGGGCGAGAAAAGGCAGGTCTAAACTAACCTTGAGCTTCTCAATGGTGTCGCTTAGGGACTTGAGCTGAGCCACCTGCTCCAGGAGCTGGGCCGAGGGGCTCTTGGCAGCTGCGGGGAGAGAAGGCTAGTGAGGCCCGCCAAGGCGCAGGCAGGCAGCTGGACTAGTGATGCTTCATCCAGTCCAGCTGCCTGCCTCAAGCAAACTGAACACGGAGATCAAAGAACAGGGCTAGGAAGAGCCTCTCTGGTGTGGGAAGTGCCTAGGCAGGGACTATATGAGGCAAGGGGAGGGGCTGTGGTTTTCATCTCAGGAGTTGGTACGTCCATACCAGGGTTGGAGCGAGTGATGTCCACCACGTGGGTGCGTGCGCTCAACTGATTCAACGTCTCCAGCAGCTGGTTGGTCTTACGATACAGCGCTCCAGCAGCAAGCTCACTGCCAGGGCCCTCGTGGGGCGGGAGAGAGAGTTTGGCCACGTGCAGAGGGGGCAGGGCTGCTAAGGATGCCTTCATCTTGGCCCCCTGTGAGCGAAGCGGGAAGAAGAGTGGCAGTAAGAAGTGACAGAAAGCCCTACCGTCTATCATCAATGAAGCAGTTACGTCTACCCTCTCTGTGACCTCCTCACCTTGAGGATGTTGTTCTCATGCTGCAGCTGGGAGATGTGCAGCCTCATGGCCGAGATCTGCTGAAGCAGCAGGGGCGAGTCCTTCACCAGCCCTGGGCCAGGCACAGACCCCGGAGGCTGCCCAGGAGCACCTCCTATGGGAACCACAACAAACGTCATGAGTCCCAGGTGGGAAGGGTTGAAGATGGGTTCCATTCCTACCCATCCCCCTTCCTTATCCCCTGCTACCTCCAGTCTTGATTGCTCCCAAGGGGGCAGTCTCGCCCTGCTCCCCCAGCCCCAATCCCCACCAACCCCGCCAACGCCCCCAGCAGGTTGGCGCTCTACCTCGCTGCTGTTCTTCTGCGCTCAGGACAGCCCATGGGGGAGCAGGAAAAGAGGAGAGAGGAATTAGATGGTATGGTGGTGAGGGGGACACACCAGAAGAATCCTGGTCATGCAAGAAAACATTTTTCCTGATCACCATACCTCCTCTAACAAGATCCTGCCTTTACGTTTGGGGAAAGAGCAAATATGTGTGAAAGAAAGATAGAGAAGGGAAGTCAGGCCACGATACAAGCTGCAACATGTGAGGAAGAGTGGCAGCAGCAGTGTGCGCTGGAGGAAACACCTGCGGCCCTAGGCTGTTCCTGCCTCCCTGCCCCACACTCTATCTCCCAGAAGGGCAGATGGGCCGCTCCTGAGACCCTGATATGTCTGCACCCTAGAGCTCCCCACCAGCAAAACTTAACTGAGCATGAAGACACATACCCATTTCTTCAGGTTACCCATTGCTCTGAGACAAAAGTCACCCATTTTTGGTGCAAAGTTTCAGAAATTAAAAACCGATATTTGGGGCTTCCCTGGTGGCTCAGTGACAAAGAATCCACCTGCCAATGCAGGAGACACGGGTTCGATCCCTGGTCTGGGAAGATCCCACATGCTGCAGAGCAGCTAAGCCCGTGTGCCACAACAACCGGTCTGTGCTCTGGAGCCTGGGAAATGCAACTACTGAGCCCACGTGTTGCAAACAGTGAAGCCCGCGCGCCCTACAGCCCATGCTGCGCAACAAGAGAAGCCACTGCAGTGAGAAGCTGTGCACTGCAACGAAAAGTAGCTCCCGCTCACTAGAGAGACTCTGTGCAGCAACGAAGACCCAGCAGAGCTGAAAATAAATAAGTAAAATTATTAAAAAAAAAAAAAAAAAGAACCAGTATCTGTTTAAAGAGCCTATGCTAGGATTCCCCTGGTGGTCCAGTGGTTAAGAATCTGCCTTCCAATGCAGGAAATGCATGTTTAATTCCTTGTCAAAGAACAAAGATCCCACATGCTGCAAGGCTATTGAACCTACACACCACAACTAGAGAAGCCTGTCCATCGCTACAAAGACCCAGTGCAACTGAAGAAAAAAAAAGCCTATGCTAAAACAACACAATGTAGTAATTCTGTCCCCTCCCAAGAAACCATCTGACTCACAGGAGTCTAAAGACAAGAAAATACTTGGTCACTTTTCAGAGTCAAGCAGCACCAGTGATGGGGGCTTTGACTAGGACAAGACCCTAGGTGAGGCCAACTGACAAGACAAGCACAGCAGGGGAGTTCTAGAGTTCCTGCAGGTTTAATTCCATTTCAAGGAGTTTGTCTTCTGGAGGTGAGAAGGAGAAGTAAGAAACTAAAGAGAGGAAAAAAACATACTACATAGTAGACGAGAACCAAGATAGCACTGGCCACCTCCTTGGTCAGGAAACTGGGGAGACTAGGTCTGGAAGCCAGAAAAACTCCAGGTAAGGAGCCCTGACCACACTAAGAGACCAGGCAAAGGTCAGAACATAAGCCCCAAGTGTAACTGGGAGCATTCAGCACTGGAGGAGAGAACCACACTATAGGGTGAAGCGATGTGAACTCTGCAGAGAACGCGGTGCCCCCGCAGAGGAGGAATCAAGGGCAGAGCAGCCACAAACGGACACCACAGCAGACACCCCGGTCTGCTGCAGGCTGACGGCCTTCTGGAATACAGGGCTGGGACAGAAAGGCCAGACGGCAGACCCAGGAGGGACGGCTACTGGAATTCTGAGTTTCACTGACACCTTGGTAAGGCCCCACTGCCCCACCTTGGTAAAAGGAACTCTGCACGTATCTTCAGAAGTAAAAACCTGGTGAAAGCTGCCACAGAGTGAAACTGGGCAAGCGTGTTCCTGGCTGAACATCCAGCTGTGGGCAGTGGGGGCGGGGCAGAAAAGTCAAACGGAGGCCAAGGACAGGAGTGGGGACATTCAATCTCCTCTGGGCTGGTGCTGCCTGCTCCACGGCACTCACCCCCAGCAATGCCAGAGACCAGCGTGGCAATACCCGAGGGAGGGGGCCCCCGGAGCCCCTCAATTGTGCGCTTGGACTGGCTGTTCAATCGCTGCTTTAACTCGGCCTTCTCTGCCTCCAGCTGGTCGATGTCGGCCTGAAGTGCATCCATGGTCTCCTCAAACTCTCTGTGAAAGAGAACCTGGGCATGGGCAGTGTCCCTTCCCCCAGGGCCCTGCCCCCGTTTCTCAGTCCTGACAGGTCCTGAGGGCAGCCCTGCCGGCCAGGAGCCAGGGGCGGAAGAGGCTCATATTGGGATGAGACAATGGCGCTGTCAGCTGGGAAGGAGATGGCCTCTGTCCCCCTGGGGAGGCTCACTCCAAGAGGGCCTGGGTTAGGAGGCAGGGAGCTGCTCGCAGGAGGGAGGGTGGAGTGAACAGGGACCAGGGAGGTGCCTGACTTCTCCTTCTTCCGCAGCAGCGTCTGGGTCTCCTCCAGCCGAGTCTGGACTTTCTCAATGCGCTCATCTGCATCCTTGGCAGCACTGTCCAGCTTCTTCTCCAGGAGGCTCAGCCGCACATTGGCCTCACTGAGCTCTTCCCCCTGGACGAGGATGGAGCGTGTCCAGCTGCCTTACACTTCCCATGACCACCCCCAACCCGAGCCCTGGGACAGACCATGAGACAGCAAGCTCCCACAAGAACTCCCACTGATCGCAGCTGCCACTTCCTCCCCTCAGTCCTCAACCCCTCTCAGTTACAATCAACACTCACTGCCTCCCTGTGCCCCCCGCTACTTCCTGGCCTCTCAGATCCTGAGCCTCCCCTATCCTCACCTTGATTTTCAGTGACTTCTTCAGCTCTTTAATAACTGTCTCTCGATCCTCAAGCTTCAAACCCAGGCCTTCAGCATCTGTGATCTCTGCACGAAGAGCCGCAGCCCGCAGCTCAACTGGGGGAGGCTAAGGGGCAGAGGGCAAGGTTAACAGCGCTCTCCTTTCAGAGGGATCCAGCCAAACAGAAAATCTTCCCCCTTGCCTTTTAAACAAGAGGAAGTGCCCCCCAAATTCCTGCCTCCCAGCCCTCCCACGAGGAGCAGCCGCTCTCCCCAAGTCCCGCTCCTCCTGGCTCCCGCAGGCCCCCCGGGAGTTGCCCACCTTGCTAGGGGGCCGCTCGGCATCGTACTCCCCCTCCTGCATGGCCGTGGCCAGCTTGTTCATCGTGCTGATGAGGAGCCTGCACGACTGGCGCAGACGCTCGTGGGGGTCGCTGGAGGGGGCCCCGTAGATCTGCAGGTGTCAACGGCAGCAGTGAAGACCCCACGCCAGCCACCTGACTCTCCCATCACCACCTTCCGCCCAGCCAACCCGGCCCACCTGCTCGCTTGCTTTGAAAGCCAGCTCCTCCAAGGCAGCCACAGGCAGTCCCTCGTTCTCTGCCAGCGGGGCAATGAGCTGGGCAGCAGCTGCTGCCACCTCCTGGAGCACCGCCACCACCCACGTCAAGTGTTTTCTGCAGTCGAGGAGTGTGTCGGATACCTGTGCGGCGGGCCGGAGTCAGGAGCCCACTCTGGGCTCAACCACAGCGCCCAGCTACCTCAAAACCATCCCTGTCCCCTGACCGGATCCAGATCTCGACACGCTGCGCCCCTCCTGGTTCTGCTCACAGTTCCCTTCCCGTCCCCCTTCACAGCCCTAAACCTGTGGTCCAAAGGCCAGTGCGGCCGGGATCCCAGGCGCATCCGTCCCTGGCATCCGCCGCCGGATCTTCTTGCAGAACTGGCGGGTATCACTGCACGAAGTTTCCAGGTCCCGGAGCAGGAGGGCAATATCTGAAGCCTCCTGCCCACCCTACTCAGAACAGGAGACAGACGGGAAGCCAAGTCAGAATTAGGGCTGGGGGCGAGGAGGTGAGGACTACGAAGGAAGAGGAACTCCAACAGATCTGGTTGTGCTCTCACCTGCAAGAAGGCCCGTAGCCGTCCCACCTCCACACTCATGCAGTCCAGGGCACTCTGGGTAAACTGTGAAGACAGAAGCAGGCAGCTGTCAGTCTCCAGCAGGGGCCCTTCTGCCCCATTAACATCTCTAAAGAAGTCTCCACCCTTGGCTGACCCCATCCAGGAGCTCTCTGGCTTCCCTGATCTGGCCTTAGTGAGCCTGCTCCACCCTTTGAGGGTGTGATCTGATGTCTTTCATTTCTGATCTCTACAAGGGGCTCAACCATTGGCCCAAACACCTCACCTTAATGTGGTCAGCCAGCTGCATGGTACTGTCCTCAGGTTGTTCAGCAAGGTGGATGCTGTATAGATGCTGAGGAGGGATGGCAAATGAACAGTCTTTAGGCCTTGGAAGAACGGAGCATTCTTCCCAAACTGCAGTTTGAGCCCCAGTCATCATGGGACTCCAGAGGTATGAAAGAATCCAAAACCCTCAAGGACCTGCATCCTAAGGTGAGTTCATCTAAGAGTTTCAAGTCTTCAGCCTAGGACATACGACCTTGGCCACACTGGCAGCAGCCCCAGAAGAAACCCTCCCTCCTCCTGGGCTAAGCCTCAATTCTCGCCCCAGACCTGGTAGTACTTGATGGCCTTGGTGAGAGGCTCTACGTTGACAGTCTCATCCAGCTGATCCTTGTGCAGCAGCTCGATGAGGAAGTCCAAGGAGCGTTCGTGGGCACTCATCTCAGGGTAGAGGCTGCCCACCTTCTTATACACGTCCACACTGCACTGGGAGAGGGCGCTGGAGACCAGAGGAGGGCCCGTGAGGCCAGAGTCTACAAGGCGGTCTCAGCTCCAGCCGATCCGGGACCCACGGCCCTGCAGTGGGGGTCAGGGATCACTTACTGCTCGTAACGATGTAGTGTGGCCTGCAGCAGGCTCAGTGAATACACCAGCCCAGCAGCAAAGCTGAGCTGCTCCCCCGCAGCTCCTCGAAGTCCTGGACGCTCTGAACAGCTCTCACTTAGTTCAAACTTTTCCTGGGCCTGCTTCCGGATTAGCTCTGCCTGTGGGAAGAAGCACCGGAGACATGGGGCTCAGAGCAGAGGATGGAGAACACAGACTCAGGAGTACAGAGAGCTGAGCAACTATGTGGGGGGCACGAACACATGGGAGAGAAAGCAGAAACAGCTCTTAGATGGGCAGGGAGCCGCACGTGGGGAAAGAGTGATGTGATTGCTGGTGCTGATGAAGATTTGGATGTGGGGCTGAAAGGGCAGGAGGACCAGTGGGACCAGCTCTTTCCCACCTTAAAGCTGCTGCGCCTGCTACCTTTCCAACTAGAATGCGATCCTGACAGTTATCCCCCCACTAACTCCTAGTCATCTTCTGGGTCTCACCTCAAATGTTATTCCTTCAGTAATATCCCACTATCTCCATCAGCTCCCCAGCCATGCTCTCTCCCAGACACTACCTCCACTTCACAACCTGCATCTCCCCTTCATAAAATGTCATCTGTAACATACATCTGTCTGTGATTCTGTGTTCCTATTCACCATAAACCCTGAGAGCAAGGACAATGACCGCCATCTTCACTTGGCATCCCCAATGCCTGGCTCAAGGCAAGCTCAGCAGACCCCTGCTGGGAACGTGGCTGACAGACCGTACCTTGCAAATGAGACGAGGCATGAGCAGCAGCACCAGAACGCAGTCATGGTCCCCACCTGGCCGAAGGAAACTGTCGGGCATGAAGGCTGTCAACAGGGACATGTGCCGGTTGGCCTGGGCCACCTCCATCTGCCTCAATTCCATTTCAATTGCCTGTGAGGTAGACAGGGAGGCGGGTTCTCAGCTAGGCCGCGGAGAACCTCCTAACCTCCACGCCACGTTCCAATGTGTCTCCTGCTTCTGGGACAGGCCCAGGCCAGGAGTCTCCCAAACCACCCCACAAAGCACTCCCAACTCCAGTAACCTGAAGGCCAGAACCCCACAGCACATCAGCCCATGGCCACACCCAGGCTGGGGTCTCCAACACACACCCCTCTCCAGCTCACCCACTTTCCTGACCTTAGCATGAGCCTTAGTCTCGGCAAACTTGATCTTGAAGTCAAAAGTCTCAGGAGGTGGCTGCTGCTGCCTTTCCACAGACGCTTCCTGCTGGTTTGTCAGAGCCCGATTCACATCCTGGGAGCAAGGATGAAGACAAGACACAGCTGAGTCTTGGGGGAAGCCCTGGGGTGACTGTGGGCGGAGAGCAGTGGGTGTTCAATCACCTGCAGGTGGGCGGTCAGCTGGCGGTACTTCTTGATGGTTTGCTGATAGTCTGCGACGGTCTCCTGGGCTGCTTCCACACGCTTCTGGGCATCCCGGACCTGTGCACCGGCCATATCTAGCTGCTCCCGCAGCTCCAGTTCTGTCTCACGTGCGTTCTCCTGCAGTTCATCGTTCATTTCATTTATTGCTTCCTGGGAGACCACAAAGGAGATGGGGCAAAGAAAAGTCAGAGTCAGGGTACCGGGCCAGGGCGTGTTCACTCACTACACACCCTACTCAAAGATCAGGGAGCACGTCAATCCTTCTCACGGCAAGTCTCTTCCAAATACCCTCCATCAAGGGCGTGAGTCAGGAGTCTGCTCTTCTCTTACCAAGTCCCCCACCGTTTCCTTCAATTTTCGCACTTTCTCTTCCAGATCCAGGTTCCGGTCTGTCAGCGTCTCCACCATCTCCTCCGCCCCCAGAGCAGCATCGACCTGTGTCAGACAGAGGGAACAAGGAGAAGGACTGAAAGGCACTGAGACAGAAGAGACACCGGAAGGTGTGCAGCGCGGTGCTCTGTGCCAGGGGCGGGGCTGCCCGCACCTGCTCCTTGAGCTCGTCAATGGTGCGCTCTGCCTGGCTCAGCTCCTCCTGCAGACGCTCCCGCTGTTGCCTCACAACTTCCAGCTCTTGGTTCTTCTTTTCCATGAGCTTCTGGAGTTTCACGTGCTCCTGCTTCTCTGAGGAAGAAAGGTCCCGCATTCTGTGGGAAAATGGCAAGAGAGAAGGAGAAAGACTGTGTGTCAAGAGTCAGGTGCAGATCTGGAGACAGGAGAGTGAAACTGGCAATGAGAGGCCCCTACCTCACCAGGGCATCCTTTAAGCGGGCATTCTGCTCCTCAAGCTGCTTGAGCTGATAACTGGATGCAGCACCATCTGAGCCTGGGGAAGACCAAGAACACTTTCAGACAGGGTTCCACCCCCATCATTTGGCCCCCAGCAGCTCCTGGCCCCTTACCCTTCTCTTCAATCTCGGCTTTGAGGATTTCCAAGTCAGTAGTGAGCTCTTCCACACGTTCCCTCAGCACCTCGGCCTCCTGCTGTAGGGACTCAGCCCGCTCTTCGGCCATCTCCTTGTCCAGAGTGGCCATCTCGATGGCATCAGCAGTGTCAGCCATCTCCTCCATGTAGCGTTCCTTTGCCTCCAGGGCCTCCTTGGCTTCCTGAAGAGAAGTGGGGGTTGGGGGTACACTCACAGAGATGCCCCGCACACCCCTTTCCACAGGACAGTCCAGCCCCCGTCCCAGCTGCCTGCACGTCCTCGGGCCCCGTGGCCCCCAGACCCTGCCCGCCGCAAGCCGCACCTTGCGAGCCTCCTTGAGGCGCCGCTGCAGGTCCGCCTGCTGCTCCTGCATCTTGCTTTTCCATTCCTGCACCTGCTCCAGCTGGATCTTGTGCTTCTCCAGCTCCTTCAGTTTCGCCTTGTCTTCCGCACGTTTCAGCCGCAGGGTCTCCAGCTTCTCCTCCAGGTCCCGCACCTGGGCCCTCAGCCCCTCCTCTTCCTGCAAAGGAGAGACCCTTCAGTCCGGGCACCGCCTCCCCGCTTTCCCCCACCGAGACTGAGCTGGAGAGGAAGGACAGCAATGTGTGCGGATGTCACTCCAGGTCCAGGGCCAAAGCAAGTGGCATACAAATATCTGTGAAGAGCCCAGTCCACGTGGGGGAAGTGTGGAAGAAGGGCAGAGGGGAAAGGGTGGCTTAGTCATAATGGGATACTTATATGCTGAGACCCCACCCTCCTTATCCAAGGTTCTGGGTCTCCCCCAACCCGGGGAAACGTCTAAGACCCTGTCAGGGGTCACAGGCCCTTTGTATCTTGATTCTTCTTTGCTCCAACCCCAGACCTTACCTTAGAGGGGGAAGGAAGTGGGAGTGCTGCTCCAGGAGAGGTGAGGGCCGGCGTGGGGATGATGGGCGCTGCCAGCGGAGTCTGAGCTGGGGTGCTGGGCTCACTGCTGCTCAGCTCACCTGCTGACGCTGAGCCGGAGGGGCCCAGGGAGCCACTGGCCCCGGCCACCCCAGTGCTGGCTGGGCGGGTGGGCTATTCCGAGAGGGCAGGGGCAGACCAGAAAAAGTGTAGGGGACAGGGGTGGTAAAAGAGAGTGAGACAGAATACGAGAATACGGTGAAAGAAGTGACAGAGAAGGAAAAAGGCAGAGAGTATCACAGGACAATGAGAACAGAGAAACAGTGAAGGGCAGAGGGAAAGTGACACAGTCAGAGGCAGTGACAAAGGGCCGGGCGGGATTTGGGGGGGTGGGGGGGGATGGCAGGAGAGGGAGGGACGGAAAAAGACATAAGATTACAAGGAACTCCTCCCTTAGCACTGACCCCACATTCCTCCAAGCTCTAGCACTACCCTGCTAGGGCAGAAGCCCTCACTCCCCTGATCATTTCTTTTGTGACCCACTTGTAATCATTGTAGCAATTTCTTAATACTCCCAATGCTACTGTTGCTCTGAGCCTGTACCCACCTCCCCCCCAGAGGGAAAAAGCGCCTCAGTGTCATTCCCAGAGAGAAAGAACAGACTGATCTCTAATTTTCATGTTCCCAGAGAAGGCTGGGCTAAAACTAGGGGTCCTGGGTTCTACACTTTGATAAACCGTCAAGCTCATCCTCCTCCCCCTGGTCTATTTCAGGGGATCCTGCAAGTAAAAGGGCCAGGGTGAAAGTTGCAATCCTTGGCTCTCCTCTGAAACAAGGTCAGTACTGCCAACCCATCTGTCACCTCCTTCCTCCAAGACAGAGGGGCTCTAATCAGGCGACAGTACCCGGGTCCCTGCGGAGCTGAGGTGCTACAGCAGACAGGCCTGCCCCGTTCTCCTCCCTGTAGCGCTGAGCCCGAAGCCCTCCCAGTGGGCTGACGCCCAGAGACCACACGCTATCCACGGACGCCCCCACCCAAGGCCTTTCACAGTCACACCCACCTCCGCAGCCCCTGACATTTACATTCCAAGTTCTTTCTCACGTTTCTTCTAATTCTCCGCCCCTTCCCCAACAACACACACACACACACCCTCCCAAAGCCGGTCAAAAGCAGCTGGAAGAAGATGCCCTTCTTCAAGAAAGTCTGCCTTGATTAACCACAACCACTCTCGTTTCTCTTCTACACTCAAGCTACCGGCTCAGACATGCTCCTAATAGCTGGAAGTCGCCTTCCCAGGAGGGGCCTGTCATCACCCTCAGCACCCCCACTCCTCTTAAGAGAACCCAGGACACACTGTGACCAACTTACACTTGCTCACACAAATGCCCACATGCACGCACATGCCTAAGGTATCTGTGTCCACTCAGCAGTGGCTTGTACAGAGGCCTGTTTCTTCCTCACCTTGGGCCGCCGAGTTGTAGTCTGGACAGGCAACAGCAGCCAGAGGAGGAGTAGTCAGGAAAGAAAGGGTGACGGCAGAGAGACAGACAGCAGAGGGGACAGCAATGAGAGCACAAGCGACAGACATGAGGCTGCAGTCAGCAGCCCGGTCCCTCCTCCCAGCCCGGCCCGTCCCTCCTCCCAGCCCGGCCCGTCCCTCCTTCCAGTGAAGCGCCTCGATCCTGCTCCAGGAGCTCAGGACTCCTAGTTCCCACTGGCTCCTTCTCCCACTCTTGCCCTACCCTTGTAGGCCTCACCCCTTCGGACACCCTGGAAGCTCTGTCCCCGTCTTCCAGGTTGAGCCCCAGGAGACCGAAGCCAGCAGCTAGTAGAGAAGGTCTCCAGAGACCAGAGAGGAGTCCACCCACAACCACCTCTCCCACTCCAGCCCAGAGCCCCGCCCACCCACCACTCCCAAGGACTTTCCCAGGTCAGCCCCTTCCTTTGAGTGCTAGATTCCGTACAGGACTCCAGAGAAATACCACGTGACAAGAACGATGATACAAGCCTGGACGTGAGTGATACGAAACCAGCAGGGGGAGACCAGGCCCCCAAGGGAGCACAGTGCGGCCTTGTGCCCCACCCCCACCCCCTCCCCAGGATCAATTCCTGCAGCACTTCCCATCCCCAGGGCAGAGGGCTCAGGTGTCAGGGCCATGAATATTGCATTAGCCAGAAGCCCAGAGCTCAGCAAAGTGACCCCACCCAGCTGCAAGAAAGGAGGTGGGGGTGGGCAGCAGCATAGGGAAACTACTGCCCCACACCAGATCTGAAACCAACCACCCCAGATTATTGCAAAGTGATAAACAGATGATTAACTCCAACTCCCGAACAGTATTCTTGATACCCAGGGTCTCAGAGCTCTGGCAAACACAAGATTTGGCCTGGGCCCTTCTTCTAGGTCTCCCAAGGAGACCAACTCCCACCTCTACTACCGTGGGCTAAGCCTCCATAACTGTGTGTCACAAACTGTTCTAGAGAAAGCCCCTGATACAGACCCCAGTCGAGGAGGGATGCTAGTATTACAACCAAGTGTCATTCTAGCAAAGGTCGAGTGAGGTAGGCTTGCTAGAGGCACAAAGACATCTGGACCTGCTTCCCCAGATTCTGTCCTAGGAAACACAGCCAGAGCCAGTTTGCAGCAAAAGCTGCCTGAAGCTCAAGCTGGTGAGGCCACTGGGTACAAGGCCCAAAACACAGATTCAGAGCCAAAAGCAGGAAGGCTAGGGAGCAAACGCCCAGGGTGTGGGGCATGGCAGTGACACACACTCTCCCTGCCCCCCACCTTCATCCCCATCCTGTCCCCCAACCAGACAGAGCAAGTCAATCGGCCGCCACCCCCACCCCAGCCACCATCGCGCTGGCAAGCTGGCAGCAGGACCAGAGCAAGCAAGAGTACCTTTCGGGCTGTCGGTGCCTGTCTCATCATTGCAGAAAACCAAAGAAAGCCAGGAGAGGAAAGAGAAGGCAGGACAGACCAAGGGAGGGGGGGAAAGACCGAACAGAGGGGAAGGCGGCGGAGACAGCAGATTAGTGTATCAAATCCCAACAATGCAGCCTCAGCTCCCCGGCCCGGCAGCTCCCCGGCTGGCCAACGGCTGCAGCTCAGATGCAGAAGGCCCCACCGGTGCACGGTGGGGACGGCCGGGCTCCGGCAGGCACCGGAGAGGCGCTCGGGAGGCACCCGGCCTAGTTCGCCAGCCTAGGCTGACGGCAGCCTCAGTGGCCGCCGCACCAGCTCCACCTGACGTCATGTGCCCACCCTCCTCTGCTCCACGAGGGGCGGAGCCACTGCTCCTCGGTCACCTAGCAACCACCGGGCTCTGACGGCTCCTCCTCCTCCTCCCCAGGACTGGACAAAGTCCTCTCCTAAACCCACCCTGCTTCCTCCTCCAGAGAACAAGTCCTGGCTGGCTCCTCCCTCTCCCACATCCCCACGGATTTGCTCAAAGAAACTGGGCTGGGGGCCGTCCCATTTCTGTGATGACCTCTCTGGAACCAGGGTATCACTGCACAGGGACAAGGGACCTCACTGCTTCATCAGGCCTCTCTCATACTCACACTCCCCTCGGTCTACAACCCCGTCAACGCTACTTCTGTCTCATACACACAGATGAGACCCTGATGGTGGCTCGTCAGGCGCACACACACCCAGCACTCCTGCATCGGCTCTGCGGGGCACACTAAGAAACCCGGAGAACATTCCATCTGGGCAGCAGCAGCTCTAACGACAGCAGCTGGCTCCTGTCCCAACTCTCCCTGGGTTGTGGGCAGGTTAGAGTCTGTCTCTAAAGAGCTTCCAGAAAGGACTGGGCACCTTGCAGAGACATCTGGGTCCTCTCTTCCACCCTGCCCCTCAAAGTTCCTTCTTTTGTTGTGGTGCTAGCTCCCTGTTTCCTGAGTTAAGTGATGTGCCGCGAGAGAAGCCCTGGAGAGAAAGAACTAGGGAAGGGCTTGACCACTTGACCGACACTCTGCACCAGGAGCCAAGGAGGTACCATGCCCCAGCGCAGGCAGCCTAGGCTAGGCTTTGCCACATTTCCCTAGTCAGCCACCAAAAACACCAAGATTTGGGCACGGCTCACATCCCACTCATGGTCAGGTCAGACTGCAGCCAGAACCCCTCCATAGACAGTAGACTGCAGGTCCATGCTCTTCTCTATTTGGGGTCTGATGTAAGATGGGAGCCCCAGCCAGGAGCCAATAATCAAGGGAAGAAGCCAAGCTTCCGGAGTGGGTCCAGCATCCTTTAGAGAATTATTTTCCTTCTTATATCCCCATTCCCTCCCAAGCCAGGACCCCAAAGCAAATACCATCATGTTGTCTCTTCCAAGGCAAGACTCCAACATGAGGACCCACCACCAACCAGAAATCAAAACAGAGAAGTTTTACTCTCCCCTCCCACTGCCCCCATCTAACAGCTCTCCATGCAGTCAGAAGGTCCTGACACAGATGCGCAACAGGAAATCACAGAACGTCACACACACAGCACAGCACATACAGGTCAGACAGGCACGTGCAGGTCAGAGACGGCTTGGGCACAGCCCGGAGGCATGAACTGGTGTGAGGAAGCAGTCATGGCAGCAACTTCAGACTAAAAGAGTCTCAGGGGTGGCAGCCCCACCCCAACGATGGTTGATGGAAGGCTGTAAGGTGTGGGAGGTAGGCCTCGGGCACAACACCAGAGGAAGGAGGAGGCAGGGAAAGAAGGATGGAACAGAGCAGAAGTGCGTATTCATGGCCACACCACCCAGAGGCAGGTACCACTCAGGCCTGCTCTTCTGTGCTCAGTTCCTTGACCTCCCGCCTACTTACCTAACCACCTCCCTGGGCACCTTCCTCACCTCCAAACCCCCAGTCTCTCCTCCCACTAAGCCTAAGCTCAGGCTAAGTGAGGATCCTCTGTAACCCAGTAGATGCTCTCTTCCATGTGCTGCTATTCACAGTCAAATGCTTGGAGTCTCTGACCAGAAGTCCCGAGGCGATGGGCAGGGGTGTGAGGATCATCCCTATGCGTACTATCTGGGCCTGGACACTGAGCCTGATGTCCTCGCACCCCTCAAAGGAACTCTGAAAGCCAAGGCTGCCATTTCCTCTGGCCATCCCAGCCCCAAGGTCACACATACATGCAAGGAGCAGCCCAAGGACATGCAGGACAGCTGGGGAGGGGGCGCATGGCCCTCACCCACCCAGGCACAAACAGTAAACACACCACCTTCTTAGGCTTCAGTCCCCGCTGCATGAGGAGTTGAAAGGGCAGAGTTAGAGAAGCGTTAAACACCACACTGGGCTAGCCGGGTCAGACTTCTTAGGTGCAGGTATTAAGACCCACAGGCGAACATGGGTATCGGAGGGGCAGGTCACTGTCCAGGCCAGGGTAAGTGAGGTGCAGCCTCCCTCAAGATCAGCTTCCAGGAGGTCCACTCCCTGCCGGGAGGTGCTGGAGAACTGGGAGCCCCACCTCACACACCCCGTACAGAGCTGCGGAGGGCAGCCACAGTGGGCCCTCCACGTACAAACTAAAAAGGTGCCAGAGGGCCAGCTCCTTTCCACCTGCTTGTGAGCCAGAGAGCGCCTTCCTCCTCCAGTCTTTATCTCACCCCTACCCTACACCCACCGGATGACGGCAGCCTCGGGGACCAAAAGCTGGGAAGTTGGCAGCACCACCACCAGGGGCAGACCTGTCCTCCCTTTCACCCCCAGCCTCAGTTCCAACTGATCCAGAACTTCTGGGCATTGGTAGCTTTTCCCTGCTAGCACCTTTACACCTAAAGCGGCAACTCACACCCAGAAAGTCTCCTTCTCAGAGAGGATGGAGCCTGAAAAGGCTAACTCAGTTTACCGCCTCAGGTGGAAGCAGCAGACGAGTAAGATCCTGTATGGCCTCCCTCCTTTCCTTTTCCTTTCCCTCTTTCCTCCATCACTCCCCACGCCCATCCCTAACTACTTACCAGTTTGCTGGTCTTTGGATTTGCGTCAGTTCCCTCTGTAGAATGCAAACAGAAACAAAGTGTGTGTTTGTGTAGACGGATAGGAGCAGAGAACGTCATGGCAGGGGAGGCAAGATGTTAACAACAGAATATGGTGGTGATAGAAAAATCTCAGGATCCACTGCGGCCCCTTGTTCTGGGGAGAAGTCCTGGGGACGCCTGCATGTGAGGAGGCAACTTAAGTGGGTGGTTGTTACCTCTTCTGAGGACCTTTGAGGCAGAAGAATCAGGTGTCTCTGGTGAAGTAGTATCCGCTCCATCTTCAAATACCTGTATCTGAGGCCACAGAATAGACTCAATATAGCTAGATCAAGGCTGGAGGTAACATGGGCCCTAAGCAAGCCTAGAGTACAGGGCAGATTCCCTGAGGATAGCTCTGGATCTTCCCTCCCTCGTTGCCTCCCACTCTCCCAACCAGAGACTTAGGTGCATGCCCAGGAAAAGAGAGCACCAACACACCAGCTGCACACACACGCACACACAGCAGCGGAGTGGGTACCTGGGACTGGCGCACAAAGATGCCGTGTCCTTCATCGCAAGTGAAGTACTTCCTGCCTTGGACGGTTCCATCATTCTTGCCTTTCGCTTCATCCAGGATCACACCTACCCATTTGCCAGTAGCAAAGAGGGTGGCTCCAACATACGCCACGGTGCCACGGTGGCCCTTTCCAATCACCTCCACGCGGGAGCCCACTCGCAGAGGCCGGGCACTTGCCTCGGCACTCATTCTGCTGCCGCTGGGAGTCTGAAAGACACAAGCAAACACGTGGAGTTAAAAGCCTCAAGGTGAGGGTGTCATCCTAATATACAAGAGAGGCCCCAGTCAGGATCCTGGCCTAAAGAAGGACCAGAAGTCACTTCCCTGAACCCCCCCCCAATATCTATCAAATTTCCTTTGGAAAAATGCCAGTATTATGTTCTAGAACTTCTTCAAACTCCCCTGGAATCTGCCAGAACTTTTAAGAGTTTATATTTAACTTTAATAAATCAGAATGCATTGATAGATCGGTGAATGTCACTCCACATGGCTACTTTCTCAGGAGCACTGTCCCCTAGGAGGGGAATGAAGCTCAAGCAACTAACTCAGTTTACAGCGGTTCCCCACAACCCAGTGCCTGACAGAGGTCTGAGCTGGGAAGACAGGTGAGTCAGTGAGTGTTCCCGCAGAATCCTGTCCTCCCTACTCTCTCTGAGGTTCACACGGCTCTCCCAGACCTCTCCCTTTCACTGGCACACAACTGTGCCTCCTTCACGACCTGACCTCCCCCAGCCCACCACAACACCCCGAGATGCCTCACCAAGCCCATTCAACCATTTAACTCCCTTCTTCCAGGCCTCAGCCCTGGCCAATCAACTCTATCTATAAGCTCTGGAGATCCTTCACTCACACTATCTTGCTACGAATAAATAAATATATAAAGGCTAGGCAAATCTGGTATCTCAGATCTGTCCTGCGAACTGTCCCCCGACTCTGTCCAGTGGTCCAAATGAATGGACAAGCCAAGGGAACAGACTAAACATTGTCCTTGGGAAGCTCTCGGCTTCTGACATACTCGTGATGACAAGACAACATGAAATTAGGTCCCAAATAGGCCCGTGGCTTAGAAGAAAATCACACCTAAGCCATTTTTAGCAACAGCAGCTCCATGAACCAGGGGCCTTGCAACAGACAATGAGGCATGAAGAAGTGAGAGCATGGACCTGAAGACCTCACAGGGTTCCCTTCTGATGCTCCCGCTTCGCTTCATAAGGAAGCTCTGCCAGAGCCAGTCACTCCCCAACTCTCTTCCCCAAAGAACTCATCCAAGAAGGTGAGGATGCCATTCCCAGGGGCCCTGAGAGGCCAAATCATACCTGGGACAGTCGAGCGGCTATCACGGACCTGAAAATAAAAGGAGCTGACAGGCATATCAGAGCTGGCCCCAAAGTCAGAGACTGTCACCACCGTCCTAACCCTAATAAACCTCAGAACGAGGTGGACACAACAGTGGCTACAGAGCCAATCTGAGCCGGAAGAGCAAGAGAGCAAGTGACAGGCAACAAAGCAGCTCTAAAGAAAGGCTTCACCAAAAGGCCAGTCCAACCCACCGACCCCATCTGAAATCCCCAGGACAGTCCGGCCCCCCAGGAACCTCTGGCCCGAGGTCCAGCTAGAGTCAAAGGTCAGGGCTCCCCAGCACCCACAAAGGGCCCAACTCTGGGAAGGGACGCCGATGCGGTCTAACCCCATCAGGGCTGCGAGTGGCCCCGGCGAGCTCCAGCGTTGTCTCCCAGCCCCCACAGCACTGTCCACAGGCACCCAGGCCTTCCCCAGGAGCCCTCCCACGGCCACCCCAGATCAGGGCCACTTACCCGGCTATACACATGCCTCTTGCTCTGGGCCATGTTGCTCACTCGGCCTCCACCCCCTCCCCCAGCTGGCCAAAGACAGAGAGAAAAGGCAGAACCTAGGCAGGAGGGCTAGGGCTCCAGGCCCTCATGGACACACACAGAAGCCGGCAGGCGGGGCCCGCCCCCGTCCATGGACCTCACTGGGTGGCCTACTGGGGTCGGGGAGGGAACGGAAAAAGGGGCTGAGGAGCAAGTCCCCTCTGCTGCTGGAGGATTCCTGAACCCAGAGACACCGATCCTGCTTGCCAGCTGATGAGTCTCACTCTGCGCTAGTGCTGCTCTAGACTTGTCAGGGACCGAGCTAGCCTCTGGGTCCTAGTGCCCCCCTGCTGCACCCGGGCCAGTCAAGACAGGCAAGGCGCGACGGGCCCAGGCACAGACTCTCAACACTCACCTCTAGAGGACACTGTCCGACGCTGGGAGCACAGCCCTGATGACTCTCCCGGTCTGCACCCCTCTCCATCTCTGCCACCCGCCCACCCCCACGACGGGAGCGGGCAGCAGACCTGCGAGCATCAAGCAACACTCCAAAACAATCAGCTACCCAGGGCCCCCTCCCCGCCAGGAGGGTCTCTCACCCCCTTCTGAGGCTCCTCCTTCTCCCGCCCCTTTCTAAACTTGGGGCTCAAACCACACGAGCAGGGCTTAAATCTCAATCTCACCCTGGGCCGGAGCAGCCAGGCCCCCTGCCCAATACATAGCAAAGAAAGAGCAGCAATGGAGGCAACTCCACACACACACACACACACCCCATACACACACATGCACACACACGCACATGCACACACACACACACATGCACGCACACACATGCACGTGCACATACATGCACATGCACGCACAAACACATACATGCACATGCATACACACATGCACGTACACATGCACATACACGCACATGCACACACACACAAACACATACACACACGTGCACATACACACACCCCACACATACACACACACGCACACACACACGCACATGCACATACACAAGCCATACGCACACCCCACACATACATACACACCCACACACACACACATACACGCACACACACACACATGCACATGCACACACACACATACACATGCACATGCACATACACACACATACACACACACACACACCCCATACATACACACATACACACACACCACACATATACACACATACACATACACACATATACACACACATACACATATGCACGTGCACACACATACACACACATACACACACGCACGTGCGCACACATACACACACACACACACACACACACACAACAAAGCAAGTCAAGCACTCCAGCTTCCCCCAAACTGGCAAAGGTTGCCATGCCCCTAAGTAGCTGTCCTAGGGTCTGACCTATGGCTCCACCAGGTCGGTACGGACGTGGATCCCCTGGGCCGAGGGCTACCTGTCTTGTCCACGCTGGGCTTCACTGGCCGAACAGAGTCTTCCTCCATTCCACTCTTTCTAAGGAAAACCAGATACCTAATAGTAGAATGACAGCCAACAGCCAGATATAGGGCCCCCAAAACACCTCTCCACATCTCCAGTGCTGGTCAGACCCCCTAGGAAGCCATTTCTCTCCTCTCCTGCAAAATATCCATGCTGCCCCCTCCTTTCCCTATTCACCATTACACAGGGCCACACAGTTCCTTGCAAACTGGACTTCTGCATGTTCAGAGCACCTTACAGTGTACAGAGCACCTTAAAAAAACAATTGTTAGTACTATGGTTCAGAGTACCAGTTCTAGACTCAGAATGCTTACATTCAATTCATGGTTTCACCATTTGATAGCTACAAAAGCTTGGTCCGGCTACTTAACATCTTAGTGCCTCAAAAAAAAAGCAAAAAACAAAAAAAAAATCTTAGTGCCTCAATCTGCTCACCTGTCAACTGCGAGCAAAGAACATCTCAGAGCTGCTGTGAGAATTAGCTGAGACAATCCATGTATAACATTTAGGACAGCGCCTGGTATTCAGAGTACTCAACAAAAGTTAGCTAATAACAAAAGTTATTATCAAATCTGGACATCAAAATAACCCCACAGAGGCAGGCTAGGAACAATGCTAACAAGAAATTGGGGCTTGGACAACTGAGCAACTTCTCTGAAGTTACACACAAGACAAGCAGAGGAGCCAAAACTAGAGCCAAAGCCTGAATCAGAACCCTGTGTCCTTCCACTCTCCTGTTACCACACATAGTTCTAGGCCTCCAAAAATATGTTCTTCCTCTGGACCACATTACCTTCAAAGATTCAAAAGAGCGACATCTAAGGACATCACAGAGCTCACTAGCAACACAAGTATACACAGTCATCTAACTTCTTGGATGCTGTTTCTTCTATAAAATGGGACTATTACCTGGCATATCTACATTAATACTCAAATAAGATAAAGCATATAAAAGTGCTCTATAAAAAGTGCAGAAGCTGTACAGGTCTTAAAATGTCTAGGCAATACATATTACAAGGAGCTACAGAGAGCAGAAAGGTAAGCTAGAAAGAAAAGGGGTACTTGATTATGCCTTATATGAGTTTTTTTTTTTTTTGTAGGGGGGCAGAATATATGGAAAGGAAAGGCCTACAAACATAATTTGTGACTACAGTATGAGTAGAGAAAGAATAATTCTGCTTGACTGGGGAAAATTAAAGATGCCTAGCTTGGCTGAAGTAAAGAATTCTAGATGAGTTCTCCTATCAAACTGTAAGCCTGTTAAAGCAGACTCCACAACTTTTCCTCTTTATGATTTCATCACTCTTGGCACATGGTGTCAAATATTATTGAATGAACTAACACTGATGTTGAGATGTATTAGAAGGTAAATATGGATAGATTCAGGGAGTTTAACAACAGGTAGAGATAGATGAATTGGATCCAATAACAACAGGAAGCCAGACTCTTCCTGAGCAGGAGACTGGCATAATGAAAACTATTTTAGGAACATCAAACAGGTGGTGGACAGAGGGATGGAGTTGAGGCAGAGCAACTTGATAAAGACAGAGATGACAGCAAGGAAGCTAACAGCAATAATGAGCAAGGGTTTGAGGGGGTATGAACTAGGCTCATAAGAGAAAAAGAAAGGGAAGAGACAGTACCAAAAAAAAAAACAACAACAACAACTCTGAGAAGGACCTATGATAGATCAAACACGGGGAAAGGAGCAGCAGGCCTGTATGGGCTCTGGAGATGGACAGATCTGGGTCCAGCGTTGGTCCTCCCACTTCCTCACCAGTATGACTCTAGGTAACATATTTTAGGAGCCCTTGTTACCTCACCTGAAAAAAGGGGGAAATAATACTTACCTCACAGGGATGTTACGAAGACTAACTAAGAGAGAAGTAAAGCATTTAGCATAGTGCTTAGCATAGAATATGTGTTCAACACATTGTAGATACGTCTTCATCGTCACTGAGAGGGTACTTCAATGACAACTGCACACAGAAGGAACTCAGAGGTTGCACGAATAAGTGGATGGAAGGATGAGTGCATGGATAAGCAAAGGGATGAATAAACCTGGGATGTCTCAAGCAGGAGCAATGAGAATGATGATAACAGAGTTGAGAAGGGAAACTGAACATGTTAAGGGAGAGGAAATAAGTCACAAGGCCTTCTCAGGGGCAAATTTAACTGTGACTACTAACACATGAATTTCACGATCTCCTTCCAACACGAACCTGTGATGAAGACGACACGGATTCTGTTATTTCCATTTTACAGGTGACAGAACCAAGTCTCAAAAGTCAAACGACTCATCTAAGTCTCATAGCCAGTGGGGAAGATTTGACTAGCTGGAAATGGCAACCCAGTCCAGTACTCTTGCCTGGGAAATCCCCCCGACAGAGGAGCCTGGCAGGCTACAGTCCATGGGGTCGCAGAGAGTCAGACACGACTGAAACGACTAAACAACAACAACAGGTAGGTGATCCTTCACCAGCATCTTTGGGACCCACCCCAAGTCACACAGAACAATTGTAAGTTATGTGTTACCTCAACCAGAAGACAGATACTCCCTGGATTTCTAATCCATTTTCCTCCCCAATGACATTAAAAATTGCTAAAAAGTCTAGGAAAATGGGAAGAGACAAGGGACACAAATCTAAGTCTGATAAACAGGTTACCAGTGGACTTGGTGAACATTTCAGGAAAAGAAGTAGATTATTGGGAATTAAGGAGGAACTGGTAAGGAGGAAAAGTCTCTTTGGCGCCCAGTCTGCACCATTTCCACCTTGCTTTTTACTGGTATACCAGTATCCTTGGAGCCCCTGACCTCTTCTTGTCTCACCTTACCAAACCTTGATCCTGGGCTAACCCAATCGTTTGCCTTCTCTGATTCCACCTGTAGAGGTTTGAAATTCAGCCAGTCTGGCAGCAGGGTCCACACACTTGAACTGAACTGCATTAGGCACTGGGTACTTTGATTTGGTTGCAAAGACATAAAATGAAACATAAAGGTAATCAGCAAGATACGGATTTTCTTAAAACTAGGGTGAAGTTGTACATCTCTAAAAGCACTAGTAGATGAGGGATACGTGTGGATATAAGTCCCTTAAGGGTCAGGAAAGGAGAGGGGAACAGAAGCTTAGGGACTGGAAGCTTGGAGGGCTGGATTCCTGATATACCCAGAAAGAAAATACATGGAGCCTTTTGCCTTGCAAATCTCACAGAGACAGGACCTAGGCCCTAAACAGACTTTTTTTCTTTTTTAACCTCTCCAAGCTCTTCATTTATCCCCAGAAATTTCTGTAGCCCACTCCCAAACTGAATACAGGTCTATTCCCTCCCAGGATATTCCCCTCTAGAAATACCCAGTGACCACCAGACCCGCTTCCAAAGGGCCCAGACCTCCAGCAAGAAAAGCTACACAATACGCCTCACTTATCCTCAAGAAAAGCGCTTTGCAGGAAGGCAACAGGCACTTGAGTGCAGCCCTGTATTCGAGAACCAGAACCCTCCCAGAGCTAGTGGGAGTCCTACTTAACAGACTATTCAAAGTTCCTGCTGCTTCCTCCCCTCGATCAACCAACAAGTCCCTGGCACTAGGACCCTGCGGACGGGGAACCCCGAGCCTGCGCTGTAGAGACAGAGATGCACCATTTCACAACTTCAGCAAACGCCAAAGCAGCCAGCAAAGCCACAGCCACCTCGGCTCTGCCTGGCTCTGCCTTTTGGGCAGCGCACCAGCCACTCCCCAGAAGCAGAGCATTCTGTCCTTTCTCTTTCTAAACCCACGTCATCAACTGATCATAACGGAAATCAATCTCCTCAAGTCACCAAGCAAAGGCGTATCCATGGCAACCTCAAGAGGAAGGACACAGAAATGATGCTCCAGTGGCTGCAGCAGGAAAAGGTAAGTCCGTTCTCTTCCATCCATGCCATCTCATCATTCTCCTCTTTCACTCAAGTCGGGTGTGCACCTTACTGACAAACTGTATCACACCAATGGGGAAAACACCAAAACTGAGTGTTAATACTGTATGTTATTATGAAAGGTTATAGATCTGCCTAGTCCCATAACTGGCAGAAAAAAAAATCTTTTTCTGGCTGACTGAGACAAGATCTCTTTTCTTATTCACCATCTCAAGTGACACAGTCTCAGCCTGCAGTACCTAACAAACCATTACAGTCACTTGTCCTTCAAGTCAGGCTGCTGGCAAGTCACATAAGGATTTCAGAATTCCATATGTAGTTGTAAAAAGATAGCAGCAACACTGACCCCACCACCCTGCCCACCCATCCACTATCATACCCACAGACTGGCCTGGTAAGGCTCCCTCCTTATCAGCCCTAAACTCCAGCCCCTCAAGACCAGAAACTGGGACTTGGGAGTAAATTTCTGCCTTTCTCTGATGCCTCAGAGAAGGAATGCCATTTCTGCAGAAGTAAGAGATTCATCAAACATAAATACTACTGTTCCATGCCTCAATTTCTTCTTCTGTAAAACACAGGTAATAACAATACCTTTCTAACAGGGCTGGAAAGCACTTGTAAGAGTACCTGGTATGACACATTCAATAAATGACAGCCATAATTATTATGAAGAAGAAGAAAGAGAGACCTCAGTGCAGGATTCAAGTTCAGAGGGTATTCAGTGTTCTCGGAGCTATCTTGAGTCTGCTCTCTTCCCCTTTCCTCTCTGGACAATTGTTGCAAGCCTTCCCTTACCACTCTCAAGCCCCCGTTCCTATCTGAGCCCATGCCAGAACCCCTCCCCAACAGATAACCTTGCTGAGAAAGGAAATGGACCCTCTTTGCAAATTTAGATGTATCCATCATTGCCTTTCTTCCTACATAAGAAGAAGGAAGTCATTCCTTCTTCAGTCATTCCTCTTCAAAAGAAATGATGTCTTCTTTTCAGAGATAACCCTCCACCCTCCTTGGCAATCATCTTTTCCTCTGTGCCTTCAAATGTGGCCTCTTATCAGATAACCCATGCTCAAGACTTCTAGAAAAACCTGACTCTTGTCTCTGCTATTCCTCCATCTTCCTTCCTTCTTTCCTTGCCAAACTACTCACAGTACACCCTCCTTATCCTCACTTTCCATCCACTCTTCAATTCACTTGGTTCCTGTCCTTATGACTCCACTAAAGCTGCTCACACTAAAAAAAAAAAAAAAAAAAGAGTCCTGGTAACCATAATCTCTTAACTGCCCAATCTCAACACACATTTTCCAAGCTCATCCTACTCCACTTCCCTATAGCAACAGAGCCTGCTGATTCTCTTCCCGTAACTTTTCCCCTGTCGCTCCCTGGACAACATTCTCTTACCTTGCCCACTAAGCCTTGTCATTTCCTCTGTCATCTTCAGCCTTCTGCAAGCATGCTGGGGTCATCCATTCCAACAGCATCGTCATCCACCACCCCAGGCACAAACTCTTTTCTGAACTCCAGACCCACATTTCCACCTATTTGCTAAGCGCCACAGACCCCCAAACTCAACGTGACCCAAAACACATGGAATCTTCACCCAGCAAATTTTCCTCTTCTATATTCTTTTTACTGGTACCACCATCCATCCAGAATAGAAAACTGAGTTATCCTGGACAATTCCCTCTCTTGTTCTCAACAACCAATTAATTAGTCATTACATCAGGGAATCTCTGTCTCTACAATCTCTCTGATTCCCCCTCTTCTTCCCACCTGCACTAATCCTTAATTCAGCCAGAAGCCAAGCCCAGGTTATTACAAGATTCTCCCGATGTTCCTGATCCAGATCCTCCCCTTTCAGTCTATTTCCACAATTAGCTTCCCAAAATATAACCACATCACCTCCCTGCCCGAAAACCTCCAGAGACTTCCCTCCCACAAAAGTGCATCTTAGAACAAAACTACAGGTCATTAAAAACCTGGCCTCATTATGAATCTAATCTCACCAATCACCCCTTCTTTGATTCCCAAATCCTCTTAGATTCCAGAAACTTGGATCCACCTATCTTATGCTTCTGCAAATGTTGCAAACATCAGCATGTCCTTTCTCTCTCTTCATCATCAAGGCTCAACTTACTCATCACCTCTTTCCTGAAGATTCTCTTGATGTCTCCATGTGGAGCTGTCATTCTCTCTTCTGCACTCACACAGATCTTCACAAATATCTCTATTACAAGATCACATTTTCCTTACAATACTGTCTTCCTTATCCCATCATGAATTCCTCCAGGGAATTCATCTGTTATCCTAAGCACTGAACAGAGAAGATACTCAATGTTGAATAGAAGCCTGTACCAACATCAGGCTCTAGAGATATAAGTTGGCTCTGACAGGTTTCCCAGGGATACCATGGGGGAAATACAACATACATCCCAGCAAAAGTAGCTCTTTCTTCTCCAGTTAGGAGCCTAAGAAACTAAAACTGCAGGGACAGCTCCAGTTCCTATGGAATTCAGTAGTGGCAATAAATCTCAATCTCATATGCTTCTAAGGTAAAAGGACAAGAGAAAGAAAGACCCCTAGACTCTAGAGGAAGTGTAGATCTGGGAAAATAGCTTTAGTAAGGTTTTAAGAGTGACAAGGGTCAGCCCTCGGTGGATACGTCAGAGCTTAGGGAGGTCAGACTGGATAACCAATTTGTCAGCCAAGTACAACCAGTATGAGCTGGAACTTCGAAAGAAAAATTATGTAAAACCAAATCCAGAGACTTCAGGATGGCAAGGACCCTAAGATAGACTTGAATCAGTCAACTGCTCAACACCTACCTTATCAGGGGACACTGAATACCCAGTTCTCGTTTCCCTTGGCATGGGACAGATAACCCAAGCCCCCACACACCACCTGGTATCTGTAGACAGGCTAAACCTAGGAATGCTCTACAATACCTTCTGACCTATAACTCCAAAGAGCTACTAACAATGTCAGATCTGTCAGAGTACAAGCTATGGCCGTCGTCAGTCATGTACTATGATTTTCCCAACTATTTTGACTCCTCCCTAACAACTTCTTTTCCCCTACACTCTCATGTTCAGTCCGGCCCAACTTATCAATTCTTTCTCAGTATTGTCTCTTGCATTCTTCCTTTCTCCTCCGCTACCACCATCATCACTTTGATCTGCCATGTAATAGCTTTGAGAATTAAGACAGATCGTTTACCCTCTTTGGTGCCTCGTCTATAAAACAGGGTCACAGCTGTTCTGCCTGCCTCACAGGAAAGGTTGTCTGTGAAAAGCTCTGTAAAGTGTTGCATAAATAGAAGGCATTACTATTATCATCATCCCAGGCCATCTTTACTGGTATGTGAAGCCTATCTGGCTCCCTGCCTCTCTCCTTCCTCATTTCCAACCACATTATACACTATAGGAGGATCACTACACACTCTAAAATATTGCTTTGCCCCAAATCTTTCAGTGACATAACATTTCCTGCTTGAGTCAAACCGTTCTGGATCTGACATACACAATGTCATCTCCGCACCACGGTCAAATGCTTAGGATGCGGCCCCTGGTTTTGCAAGTCCCACTCGTCCTTCAAAGTCCTGCTACAACCCCACTACCCTCCACCCAGGAGGAAGAGATTTAAGAGACAGGAATCTGAAACAATGCCAGGGAAGAATAAAGGACAATTCAGTTTGGGGAAAACATAGTAGACACACTGTCATCTCACACTTTAAGAATCTTTTTTTTTTTTTGGCCGTGCCACACAGCTTGTGGGATCTTAGTTCCCTGACCAGGGATTGAATCCGACCCTTGGCAGTGAAAGAACGGTCCTAACCACTGGACTGCCAGGGAATTCCCAAGGCTCATCTTTTATTTTTTATTTTTTCAATTTATTTTTATTAGTTGGAGGCTAATTACTTCACAACATTGCAGTGGGTTTTGTCATACATTGACATGAATCAGCCAAAGGCTCATCTTTTAAAGAGGAATTATATTTTTTATTTCTCTGATTCTAAAAGATAAGCTAGGATCAACAAGACGGAAGTTATAGAGATGTATTTTAGCAACATGAAAAACTTCCGTATTGAGCTTATCTAATGATGAAACGGGATGCCTTACATGCAGTAAATTCCCCATTACTAGAAATGTTCAAGCCCAAACTGGCCTTTGGGCAAGAATATTTTAGAAGGAATTCAACTATCACAAGGTCTGAAAGAAACAGTAGCGCTCTTCTAGTCCAGTCTCCTATTTTATAGGCCTGGACAGGGGAAGAGATTATTCAAGGCAGCACAGCTTGTTCTGGAGGGCAAGGAATAGAACATGGTCTCTTTCAACCCAGAGACCTACACCTTTGTACTCAAAGTGTATGTGGTCCATGGACCATCAGCATCACCTAAGAACTTGTTTAAAATGTAGAACCAACCAAAGCACGTACTTTAACAAGACCCCTAGATGTATGCACCATTCAAGTTCAAAAAGCACTGACCTAAACTGCCCCTTCCAAATCTTGAGTTTCCAATTCTGGAACTCCATTTCGCAAATTGTCTTATATGCTAAAGAAGCTATACCCAAGAAAAACAGTATTTTCCACCCAAATTTGGGAAACTCCATACTCTACTTCCAGTGGGAAATTCTTGGTAAAAATACTATCAGCATATTGAAAGCTGAAGTTTCTAAACATGCGCATGCTGCATGCTAAATTCCTTCATTTAAGCCGGACTCTTTTGTGACCCCACGGACTATAAGCCTGCCAGACTCCTCTGTCCATGCGATTCTCCAGGCAAGATACTGGAGTGGGTTGCCATGCCCTCCTCCACAGGATCTGCCCCACCCAAGGATAGAACCTGTCTCCAGCATTGGCAGGGGAGTTCCTTACCACTAGCGCCACCTGGGAAGAGAAAACTTGAACCATGAAGTTTCTAAACATATTTGAGCACAAAAAGCCTTTTGGGAAAAATGTCATCATCTACTACTATCGTTAACAGCCCCGTGCCATGGGCTTCGGCCGTAATCTAGGTAAAGGACGTCAACCTTCACCTCATTGTTCCCTGACTCAGTGCCTTAAGCATACTGGATCGGCAAGGGGTCAAGATGAGCTTGCTGGTCTCCACACCCTAACAAAAGACGGTAAATTTCTAAATCACCGTCTCTTTAAAAACAGCGGAACTCCTCATCTGTGTGATTTAGTTTGAGGGATGCGCAACATGACTGCTCAAGAGTCACCCTGCCAGTTAAGGCGGACCCCAGGAATGGGAGACAGACACACCAAACGCATATCGGCCTCCAGCTTTAGTCCTCTTTTTTCTTTTTTCTGTTTGACACAACTTTTCAACCATGTGCACCACCGGAAACCTGTAGCTTGGAATAGGTTCAGGGGTGCCTTGCACGTTCCCAGGAAAGGAGGGGAACCCCTGCAGTTCCGGAAGAACTGGGAGACGCAATCACTCTGACCCCGCCAGGCTGAAGAGCGCAGATGGGTCAGACCAGGCCAGACCCAGGCGGGTGCCCACCCCCACCGCGGCCCACCCCTGCCGACCCCTGCCCGGCACACCGGGCTCCCGGCCGCGCCCAGGCGAGCGCCGGGCCCCCAGACCACAGCCAAGAGCCTTGCGAACTCGGCAGGGGAGGAGGCAGTTGCCATGGTCGCCGCCTCCGTACCTGTACTGTCAGGGGCTCCGCGCCCGGCTCCGGGCCCCACTGGCGACCGACGCCCAAGCCTTAGCGGGGTCCCACCCCGCCCGCACGGGCTGCCCGCCGTGCCGCCAGACCCCTGGAGCCCCACTCCAGGACCTCTTGTCTCTGAGGCCCAGAGGTGTTCTGGGTCGGGGGGAACACGCTACTCTTCCCGGAAGACCAGCCCGGGTTAAACCCTGCGCGCTGAGCGCAGCCGGGGAGACTTCGATCAGGCACAAAGCTGGACACCTGGAGCGAAATCTGCGCGTGCGTACTGTACGGGCAGCCGATGAGGACCACGGGGGAGCGGCGCGCGGCGGCCAGCGCCCTCTGCCGGCAGACGGTAGACGACGTAGAGAAGGCCTGGAGGACTCTTGCTTTGGTCCAAGTTCCCCCAGAGACTCGCTACGCTTTTGAGTGCTAGGCTATTAATTCAAACAATAGTGGTAAGTGTAAAATAATGAAAATTTATATAATGGACTATGGTAGTTTTTTCTTAAAAAAAAAACAAAACAAAACACTTGGGCCGGCGGGTGCGGCAGCGGCTGGGCACTTCAGCTTCGCGAAGGCTTGCGGCGCGCGCCCCGACGCGCAGGCACCTGGCGCGCTCCGGCCGGGCCGCCACGGTTCCCCGGACGAAGGTCAGCTCCGCGGTCCGGGCGCCTGAGAAAGAGCCCACGAGGAGATCTGCGAGATTGTCAGCTAAATCGGCTCCTGCAAAAGTGGAAACGAAGCCGAAGAAGGCGGCAGGAAAGGAGAAATCTTCAGAGAAAAAAGTCAAACAAAAGGGGAAAAAAGGGAACAGCGGGAAAACAAGCCGAAGTGGCTAACCAAGAGACTGAAAGAAGGGAGAGCCCAGCCTCTGATGAAGCAGAGGAAGCCAAGTCTGATTAATATCACACCCCATCCTATCAGTGGTCCGTCTCCCTTCTTGTACAATCCAGACGATTGTTTTTATCAACTATTTTGTAAATGCAAGTTTTTTGACAGCTCTAAAAACACTTTTTTTTTAAAAGAAAGAATCCTCCCTCATTCCACTTTTTAAGTGTAAGTGCTTTTTTTTTTCTTTTTAAGAGGTACAATCATTTGCTGGTTCTTTATATTTTGGTTCAACCAGAAAATAGTGGGATATTGAATATGGGAGGTTTTGATTGTCATGGGTGTCAGCTTAACATTCCATAAATTGAGGTGAACTTTTATACTCTATAATACAAAGCATACTAAATGGCAGTTTGGAGTCAATTGTGCATTCAATGTCTTGGATACTAAATTACTTCTCTTCCCATGTTTTTAGTAGATTTGTTTCCTACAACAAACCACTGCTTGATCTTGGCTCTCCTGGTCAGAATTTTGTGCACTCTGTAACAGCTTTAGTCGTGGTAATCCAGTTCTCCTAGTAACACTGTTAATGTGCTGTGGCCGATTGAAAATTTGAGTATGTAGTATGACTTTAAATTGTGACTGGTGGAACTTACGATATTGTACTGGATATCCTGTTAAGGAAAATTTGCCTCCAAATTTAAGCTGTAAAGTTGTAGGAAAACTATTCAGAAAAGAATCAAAACTACATGATTTATTTAGATTTTTTGTATGAATGTTAAGAATTATGTACAAATTGAAATGTCTGTGTACTGATCCTCAAAACAACCAATAAAATCTCAGTTATGAAAAAAAAGAAAACATTAGAAAGTACAAATTCCCTGACACAATGAACACATTTCTAATTATGCCAAAGAAATGAAAAAAAAAAAATAGAACAAGTGTTCAGACATTTGTATAAGGATGTTGGAAGAGTCAGGATCTGATAGACAGTGGGTTTGAATTCGGTTTACCCACTGTCTCAGACCTTGGGTTGTTTACTTAACCTCTCCCAACCTGTTTCCTCTTTCATAAAATGAGAATGTTAAGGATAGAACCTACAGTATTTGGTTGTTCGTAAGTTTGAGTGGATTCATGTAAAGAACCTGAAGTGTAACTATTGCAATATTATGTTTGTCTCAGTTAATCTCAGATTGAAAAATAACCTGAAAAATCCCTAAAACTGTTGGTGGGGTGGAAGTTGGGGTGGTAAATGGTAGAAAGGATGAACTGGGCAATCTCCCCACTCCTGCCCCTCTTTTCCCATTTCATCATCTAAGTATTTCTGGAGAGGACTCTTGAAAGTCCCTTGGACAGCATGGAGGTCAAACCAGTCAATTCTAAAGAAAATCAACCCTGAATATTCATTGGAAGGACTGATGCTGAAGCTGAAGCTCCAATACTTTGGCCACCTGACTCGAAGAACCGACTCATTGGAAAAGTCCCTGATGCTGGGAAAGACTGAAGGCAGAAGAAGTGGGTGACAGAGGATGAGATGGTTGGATGGCATCATCAACTCAGTGGACATGAGTTTCAACAAACTCCAGGAGATAGTGAAGGACAGGAAAGCCTGGTGTGCTGCTGTCCATGGGGTCACAAAGAGTCAGACACGAATAAGCAGCAAGTATTTCTTGTTATTATTCTAAATAGATAATGCACTAGTGTGATTCAAAAAGCAAAACAATATTAAAAGTATGCACTGAGAAAGCTCACTGCAACCCCTCCCCCATCCACTCCTTCCTCCTTGCACTCTGCACTTAACCCTTGGTGTCAGTTTCTCCATTAGCAAATTGCTAAGCAAGTTGCTCAATTTCTTACTCCTCCCACTTCTTATGTGCAAGATAGCATACTATATACACGTGCACCTTACTTCTTCACTTAACAATATATCCTGGAGACCTTTCTAAATCAGTAAATAGAGATCTTCCTCATTCATTTTTTGAGCTGCATAGTACTCTGTTACGTAATTTGTTAACCATCCTCATCTAGTGTGATACCAATTTTTGCTATTGCAAATGATGCTACAGTAAATCACTTTGTACATATGATATTCCATATGTGACCAGGTTTATCTGTAGGATACATCTGGGCCAAATATTAAATGTAGCTATGAGTTTAATAGAAATGGTCTTTATCTCCTGTGGTTAAAGAGAAATGGTATAATATATAAATTTAAAGGCACAGTATACATGTATTTTTTACTGTGGTAAAACATACATAAAATTTACCATTTTAACTATTCTTAAGTGTACAGTTCAGTGGCACTAAGTACATTTACCTTATTTTGCAACTATCTCCAGTATCCGTCTCTAGAATTTTCTCATCTTTCCATATGGAAACTGTATCCATTAGACACTAATTCCCCTTTCTCCCCTCAGCCTAGTCTCTGGTAACAAGCATTCTACTTTCTGTCTCTATAAATTTGACTTTCTTAAGTACTCCATATAAATAGAATCATACAATATTTTTCTTTTTGTGTCTGGCTTATGTCTTCAAAATGTATTCATGTTGTAGTATGTGTCAACATTTCTTTCCCTTTTAAAGCTGAAAAACATTCATTACATGTGTGTGTGTGTGTGTGTATATACACATATACACACACCACATTTTGTTCATCCATTCACCTGTAATGGATTTGATGGATTTGGGAGCTGTTTCTAGCTTTTGGCTATTGTAAATAAGCACCTTGAAAAAAAATAAAGTACATACATCATTGGAGAAGGAAATGGCAACCCACTCCAGTGTTCTTGCCTGGAGAATCCCAGGGACGGGGGAGCCTGGCGGGCTGCCGTCTGTGGGGTCGCACAGAGTCGGACACGACTGAAGCGACAGCAGCAGCAGCTTATACCTCATTTATCCCATCCCCAAGATCCTTACCTAAAGTAACTTGATGCCAGATTTTGTTTTTGGATCCAGAGTCAGCCTCTGAAATTGCAAGCATTTTAGATGCAAAGAGCAACTTTGTATACATACTGTTCTAAACCTTGGTTTTTTTTTTAATTGAAGTATAGTTTATTTACAATGTTATGTTTCTGGTGTATGGCAAAGTGATTCAGATATATGTATATATGCATATATACATATATAGATATTCTTTTTCAGATTCTTTTCTATTGTAGGTTAATACAAGATATTAAATATTGTTTCCTGTGCTGAACTTTGTTTTTATCTCCATGGGACACTACATCTTGGAGGTTTTCCGTATTAATACATCTTGATCTGCTTTGAATTTGTTTTTAAATATGTATTTTTAATTTGAACTGGAGCCATCTCTCTGAGTGCTTTAACAACCTTTAACAGATATGCTGAGTTTTCATGTGAAGATGCCAAACCTTGGTTAGAAGCGGGGTAGTGATACAAGAAAGACCCAAATCCTTTTCAACATCATGAAAATGGGTCTGAAGACACGACATACAAACAGGAGACATATTGTTTCTTTTATATTGAATTGGACTGAGTGGTCTTCAAAGAAAATTAATACTGTCTCTGTCTTATGTGTATTTCACAGGTGGCCTGTGATACCAGAGGCCCTCTCTGACAAGGACCATGAACAAGACTCCAAAGACCCTAAAACTCCAATTTGTATGACTAGAGCCCATCCTTCCAATCCCTGATACTGAACAGAGAAGAATATCTGTGCTCATTTGGGTAGACTTCTGGGCACTTCAGAAAATGGGCAGGAACCAAGAGGGAAAAAAACTCCCCTTGAAAAAAGTTCAAAGGACTCATTTGAAAAGACCCTGACACTGGGAAAGATTGAAGGCAGGAGGAGAAGGAGACGACAGAGGATGAGATGGTTGGGTGGCATCACCGACTGAATGGACATGAGTTTGAGTAAACTCTGGGAATTGGTGATGGACGGGGGGCCTGGTGTGCTGCAGTCCATGGGGTCACAAAGAGTTGGACACAACTGAGCGACTGAACTGAACTGAAAAAAGGAATGCTGTTTCCAGGAGGGAAGAAGTGGTTTTTCAGGCTGAGACATGGAGAAGGGATTAGATAAAGGCAGAGAGCATATCAAAGGTGGCAAAGCCAGGTATGGCGGAGGACAGATGCAGGGAAGAGAAGCATCTACATTAGTTATACTGGTGCTGTCCAAAAGAAATAAAATGTAAATTTTAAAATTGTCTTTAATTGATAAATATGCTAATAACTTTTAAAAAATTTCTGGCTGCTCTGGGTCTTCGTTGCTGTGCATGTGGGCTTTTTCCCTAGTTGCAATGAGTGGGAGCTACTCTCTAGTTGCAATGTGCAGTCTTCTCATTGTCGTGGCTTCTCTTGTTGTGGAGTATAGTCTCTAGGGTGCATAGGCTTCAGTAGTTGTAGAACATGGGCTCAGCAGTTGGCAGCTCCCAGGCTCTAGAGCACAGGCTCAATAGTTGCGGCACATGGGCCAAGTTGTTCCACGGCATGTGGGATCTTCCCAGATCAGGGATCCAACCTGTGTCTCTTACATTGGCACGCAGATTTTTTTACCGCTGAGCTAAAGCCCCCACTAATAACTTTTTAACAATTGGAGAGTGGGGGACGTCCCTGGTGGTCCAGTGGTTAAGACTCCATGCTTCCACTGCAGGAGACACAGCAATCAGAGAAGAAAAAGAAATAAAAGGAATTCAGATTAGAAAGGAAGAAGTGAATGACATGATACTATACATAGAAAATCCTAAGGCAGCCACCAGAAAACTACTAGAACTCATCCATGAATTCGGTAAAGTTGCAGGATATAAAATTAACATACAGAAATCTGTTGCATTTCTATACACTAACAATGAAATATCAAAAAGAGAAATTAAGGAAACAATCTCATTTACCATTGCATCAAAAAGAATAACATACTTAAGAATAAGCCTACCTAAGGAGGAAAAAGACTTGTACTCAAAATAGTCTAAGATGCTGATGAAAGAAACTGAAGAGGATACAAACAGATGAATTGAAGAGGATACAAGCCATGTTCTTGGACTGGAAGAAGCATACTGTTAAAATGACCATACTACCCAAGTCAAGCTATAGATTCAATGCAATCTCTATCAAATTACCAATGGCATTTTTCACAAAACTGGAACAAAAAAAAATTTTTTTTAATTTATATAGAAACACAAAAGACCCTGAATAGCCAAAACAATATTGAGAAAGAATGGAACTGGAAGAATCATACACCCTGACCTCAGACTATCCTGCAAAATGACAGTAATCAAAACAGTATGGTACTGGCACAAAAACAGAAATATGGATCAATGGGCAGGATAGAAAGCCCAGAAGTGAGCCTGCACACTTATTGTCAGTTAATTTGCAACAAAGGAGGCAAGAATGTACAACAGAGGAAAGACAATCTCTTCAATAAGTGGTTCTGGGGAACCTGGACCACTACATGTAAAAGCATGAAATTAGAACATTCTCTAATAACATATATAAAATAAACTCAATATGCATTAAAGATGTTAATATAGGGAGTTCCTTGGTAGCCTAATGATTTGAATTTTGGGCTTTCACAGAACTGAGATCCTGGAAGAGGTGTGACCAAATAGAAAGACCTAGATGCAAGACTGAATACTATAAAACTCCTAGGGGGAAACAAGCAGAACAGTCTGGCATAAATTGCAACAATATTTTTTTGGATACATCTCCTAGTAATGGGTAATGAAAACAAAAGCAAAAGTAAACAAGTGGTACCTAATTAAAAGCTTTTGCACAGCAAAGGAAAACATAAAACAAAAAGACAACCTACAGAATATATAAATAGCTTACACAGCTCAATATCAAAAAACAAACAACCCAATTAAAAAATGGGCAGAAGACCTAAACAGACATTTCTCCAAAGGAGCTATAACCAACAGGCACATGAAAGATGCTTGACATCACTAATTATTAGAGAAATGCAAATCAAGATTGCAATGAGGTATCACCTCACACTAGTCAGAATGTCCATCTTCAAAAAGTCTGCAAATAATAAATGCTGGGGAGAATTTCCTGCTGGTCTAGTGGTTAGGCCTCTGTACTTACACTGCAGGGGGCACAGTTTCAATCCCTGGTCAAAGAACTAAGATCCTGCAAGCCAGGCAGTGTGCTAATTTTTTTTTTAAAATATGTGCTAGGGAAGGTATGGAGAAGTAAATTGGTACAGCCAATTTATGGAACTATGGAAATTATGGAAAACAATATGGAAATTGCTTAAAAAACCGAAAATACATTTATCATATGATCCAGCAATCTCATTCCTGGACATATATCTGGAAAAAATTAAAACTCTAATTCAAAAAGATACATGCACCCCAGTATTCATTGCAGCACTATTTATAATAGGCAAGACATGGAAACAACCTAAATATCTATCAACAGATTAATGGATAAAGAATATATATATATATTCCATTATATATATAATGAATATTAACCAGCTATAAAAAGGATGAAATACTACTATTTGCAGCAACATGAATGGCCCTAGAGATTATCATACTAAGTGAAGTAGGTTGAAAGAGAAAAATAAATATCATATGATATCACTTATATGTAGAATCTTTTTTTTTAATGATATAAATGAACTTATTTACAAAACAGAAGCAAACTTCAAAAACAAATTTATGGTTACCAAAAGGGAAAATTTGAGGGGGAAGTATAAATTAAGAGTTTGAGATTAATATATGCATATTACTGTATATAAAATAGATAATCAACAAAGATCTACTGAACAGGGAACTCTGCTCAATATTCTGTACTAAACTTTGTAGGAAAAGAATCTGAAAAAGAATGGATATGTGTATACGTATAGCTGTATTATTTTGCTGAAACTAACACAACATTGTAAATCAATTTTGTTCCAAAGTAAAATTTAAAATTTTAATTAAATAAATAACAAGGACCTACTGTATAGCATAGGAAACTATTCAATATCTGTAATAACCTATAATTAAAAAGAATTTTTAAAATAATATTAAAATGTATATGTAACTGAATCACTTTGAGGTACACCTAAAAAATTTTAAATCAACTATACTTCTCTTGAAGTTTAAAACAATGAAGGTAAAATAAAGAAATCTTCAAACAAATAAAATTGAAGAAGTTTGTTATTGCTAGATCCTGTATTAGTGGTCTATTGCTGCATAACGAATTATTACACACTCAGTGGCTTAAAAGAAAACACTTATTATCTCACATAGTTCTTCAGGCACTCTGTCTATCAGATCTAATCCCTTAAATCTATTTGTCAGCTCCATTGCATAATCATAAAATCATCATATGATTTAGGTCATACTTGAATGACCTAGCGGTTTTCCCTACTTTCTTCAATTTAAGCCTGAATTTTGCAATAAGGAGCTGATGATCTGAGCCACAGTCAACTCCAGGTCTTGTTTTTGCTGCAAAGAGCTTCTCCGTTTTCAGCTGTGTAGAGTCATCTCTCATGTTGTTGGAAGAGGGTGTTTGCTATGACCACTGTGTTCCCCTGGCAAAACTCTGTTAGCATTTGCCCTCCTTCATTTTGTACTTAAGGCAAACTTGCATGTTACTCCAGGTATCTCTTGACTTCCTACTTTTGCATTCCAATCACCTATGATGAAAAGGACATCTTTTTCTGGTGTTAGCTCTATTAGGTCTTGTAGGTCTTCACAGAGCCATTCGACTTCAGCTTCTTTGGCATTAGTGGTTGGGGCACAGACTTGGATTACTGTGATGTTGAATGGCTTACCTTGGAAATGAGATCATTCTGTCCTTTTTGAGATTGCACAAGTACTGCATTTTGGACTCTTTTGTTGGCTATGAGGGCTACTCCATTTCTTCTAAAGGTTTCTTGCCCACAGTAGTAGATATAATGTCATCTGAATTAAATTCACCCATTTCTGTCCATTTTATTTCATTGATTCCTAAAATGAAGGTTCAAACTACCATATAATGCACTCATTTCTCAATGAATTTTCAAACTACCATATAATTACACTCATTTCTCATGCTAGCAAGATAATGCTCAAAATCCTTCAAGCTAGGCTTCAACAGCATGTAAACCAAGAACTTCCAGATCTACAAGCTGGATTTAGAAAAGGCAAAGGAACCAGAAATCAAATTGCCCACATCTGCTGGATCATAGAAAAAGCAAGCTAAATCCAAAAATATGTCTACTTCTGCTTCATTAACTAGGCTAAAGCTTTTGACTGTGTGGATCACAACAAACTGGAAAATTCTTAAAGAGATGGGAATACCAGGCCACCTTACCTGTCTCCTGAGAAGACTGTAGTCAAGAAGCAAGAGTTAGAGACAGATATGGAACAATGGATGGGCTCAAAATTGGGAAAGGAGAGTACATCATGGGAAATGCAGGGCTGAATGAATCACAATCTGGAATCAAGATTGCCAGGAGAAATATCAACAACCTCAAATATGCAGATGATGCCGCCCTAATGGCAGAAATTGAAGAGCAACTAAAGAGCCTCATTTTTTTTTTTTAAGAGCCTCTTGATGAAGGTGAAAGAGGAGTGGAAAAAGCTGGCTTAAAATTCAACATTCAAAAAACAAAGATCATGGCATCTGGCCCCATTACTCCATGGCAAATAAATGGGGAAAAATGGAAACATGGCAGGTTTTACTTTCTTAGGCTCCAAAGTCACTGTGGATGGTGACTGCAGCCATGAAATTAAAAGAAACTTGCTCCTTGGAAGGAAAGCTATTACAAACCTAGACAGTATATTAAAAGCAGAGACATCAGTTTTGCCAACATAGGTCCATATAGTCAAAGCTGTTTTTTCCAGTAGTCATGTATGGAAGTGGGAGTTGGACCACAAAGAAGGCTAAGCACCAAAGAATTGATGCTTTTGAAATGTGGTACTAGAGAAGACTCTTGAAAGTCCCTTGGGCAGTAAGGAGGTCAAACCAGTCAATCCTAAAGGAAATCAACCCCGAAATTCATTGGAAGGACTGATGTTGAAGCTGAAGCTCCAATACTTTAGCCACCTGGTGCAAAGAGCTAACTTGTTGGAAAAGACCCTGATGCTGGGAAAGATTGAGGGCAAGAGGAGAAGGGTGTGACAGCAGATGAGATGATTGGATGGCTTCACCAACTCAATGGACATGACTTTGAGCAAACTCCAGGAGATAGTGAGGGACAGGGAAGCCTGGTGTGCTGCAGTCCATGGGGTCACAAAGAGTCAGACACAACTCAGGGACTAAACAACACTATCTCACAGTTTCTGTGAGTCAGGAGTCTGGGTACAGGTTAGCTTGGTCCTCTGCTCAGGACCTCCCCAGGCTGAAATCAAGGTGCCATCCAGGGCTGCAATCTTATCTGGGCCCCAGGTCCTTTTCCAAGGTCACTGGTCACCGGCAAAATTCAGCTCCTTGTAACTATAGAACCAAAGCCTCAACTTTTAGAGGCCTTGTGGTTTTCTCCACAATACGGCAGTTTATTTCTACATGGTTGTATTGCAGATCCTGTTCGTGATGCCAGTTGTCTTGCTGTTCACACTGTTTGCTGAACCCAGGGTGAGCCAGGCACAGGTTAAGAGGCTGGAAGATGACTCAAGGAGCCACAGGAACTGCAGACACACTTTCTCTTTCCTGACTGGCACGGCAGCCATAGCACAGCCTCTCTCCTGGCTGACGCAGCAGCGGTAACACAGCCATAATATAACCATATGTAGCCATGACATAGCCATAACATAACCATAATGTAGCCATGACATAGCCATAACATAACCATATGTAGCCATGACATAGCCATAACATAACCATAATGTAGCCATGATATAGCCATAACATAACCATAATGTAGCCGTGATATAGCCATAACATAACCATATGTAGCCATGACATAGCCATAACATAACCATGATCCCACTCTAAAGTAGTTTCGGTGCAGCAGCAGCCAGGGCTTCCATGGTGAAGCTCATATAGGTATAACGCACAAAGTAGCCCGTGACCCAGTGAGTACCTCATGATGCTCATATGCAGTGCTATAAGTAATCTCAGCTATATAACTGTGCAGTCTTTGTTTACAGAACATGGGGCCAGAGAGCATGAGAGGGTGGGGCAAGAGAGTCTGACTGGAGCCATCTTGTTGAATCTCTCTGCTAAGACTAAGCCCTTTTAAAGGGCTCATCTACTTAGGCTAGGCTTTCCTGGTGGCTAAGATTGTAAAGAATCTGCTTGCAATGCAATAGACCTGGGTTCAATCCCTGGGTTGCGAAGATTCTCTAGAGAAGGAAATGGCAACCTACTCCAGTATTCCTTCCTGGAAAATTCCATGGACAGAGGAGCCTGGCAGGCTACAATGGGGTTGCAAAGAGTCAGACATGACTGAGCAACTAACACACCCAAAATAAGATCTCCTTTGATTATCTCAAAGTCAACAGGTTACTTGAGTCTTTTACTGGCCAACCTATTTAAAATTTTTACCCAGGCCCCTTATCATGACACTCCTTTTCTTTCTTGCTTCACTTATGTCCATAGCACTCATTGCTGTTGCTTCTGTTCAGTCACCCAGTCATGTCCAACTCTTTGGGTCCCCATGGACTGCAGCACACCAGGCCTCCCTGTCCATCACCATCTCCTGGAGTTTGCCCAAGTTCATGTCCATTGATTTGTGATGCCATACAGCCATCTCATCCTCTGATGCCCTCTTCTCCTTCTTCCCTCAATCTTTCCCAGCATCACAGACTTTTCCAATGAGTTGGCTGTTCACATCAGATGACCAAAATACTGGAGCTTCAGCATCAGTCCTTCCAAAGAATATTCAGGGTTGATTTCCCTTAAGATTGACTGATTTGATCTCCTTGCTGTCCAAGGGACTTTTAGGAGTCTTCTCCAGCACCACAGTTTGAATGCATCAATACTTTGGTGCTCTGCCCTCTTCATGGTCCAGTTCTCACAACTGTACATGACCACTGGGAAGACCATAGCCTTGACTATATGAACCTTTGTTGACAGAGTAATGTCTCTGCTTTTTAACACACTGTCTCTGTTTATCATGGCTTTTCTGCCAAGAAGCACTCGTATCTATGTAATTTTACCACATATTTTTGTTTATTATCTCTCTTACTCCACTGGAATATATACAGCTTGAATTCATGAATGTTTATCTATTTTACTTATTACTGTAGGACAATAACATATAGAATAATGCCTGGATCAATTGACACTCCATTAATTCATTTAATGAATAAATGAATGAATGACACAAACTGTGGAAAGCTTTGAGGAACTCAAATGTAGAAAGATGTAATAAAAATATGATAGACATGAATATTGTGCAGTCACACACAGCACATACACAAAGCCAAATGGTCACAGACTTTAACTACATCGGTAAATCCCATGTAATCCCTGATATACAACATAATCTCAAGAGTATAATTCCATCATGTTCATGAGATCTGCTCACACCCAGGGAGAAGTGATTATAGAGAATGTGTACACAAGGCAGGAGGGCGTGCAGATCTTGGGAGCCACCTTAGAATTTTGTCTACCACAAACCCTCATGAAAAGAACTTCTAAAGGATGCATGTACTTCAGGGTAGAAGAAAAATAATCCCAGATAGAGGATCTGAGACACAAGAAAGGAGAATGAACTAAGAAAATACTAGGCATATGAGTAAATCCATATAAATGTCAACTATTTAAAATAAGAAAATACCTGATTTGTGAAATTGAGATAACAATATTATTAAATATTGGATTATAAAAGCATATGAATCTAAAGAGAATGATTAATGTTAAAGAACATCAAAGACCTCTAAGATCTATGTATTGTTTGAAAGAAGAATAAAGATAAAAAGATAATGTTAAATGCAGGGATGGAACTTCCCTAGTGGTCCAGTGGTTAAGAATCAGCCTTCCAGATGAACAGGGTCTACCGAGAGAGCAAGACACCCCAACCGATGTACTCTCCTTCCCCTTTCACGAGGTAAAGGCTGCCCACCGGTTCACATGCGGCCTACCTTCCGCTGTGAATTCCGTTAATTACACCACAGGATTGTCAGTGTTGCTCCGAAAATTTCAAATACACACGGAAGTAGGGAGTAAGATGTGACCTTCGCTACAGATCAGAGTCTATAGCTGAAGAAGGGAGGGTGATCCCCACCCTCCTCGTAACAGTGAATTAAAGAGAAAGCGCTTCTGCAGTTTTAAGTGTGGTTCAGTAATGGATATGTACGGGTTGAAAATGTTAAATAACTCTGAAAATAAAAGGACAGACTTGGGCAAATATTTTAAACAAATATGTGCTGTCTATCAGATTATAAGGATTTCCCTGTAGCTCAAACGGTAAAGAATCTGCCTGCGATGCAGGAGACCAGGGTTCCATCCCTGGGTCGGGAAGATCCCCTGGAGGAGGGCACAGCAACCCTCCAGTATTCTTGCCTGAAGAATCCCATGGACCAAGGAGCCTGGTAGGCTACAGTCCATGGGGTCAAAAAGAGTTGGACACGACTGAGCAACTAACATATGCATCAGGTTATTACCTATGTTATGTGAATGACTCATTCGAGACTTCCTGCATTGTTAGTGGCCACATAAATTTGGGCAGCCCTTTTGGAAAGCAGTCTGGCAATTTACCTGAAGTGAATCTTGATAACTGTTTAATCCACTAGGATCACACTAGTGATAAATAGGAAATAATTGAAAGGAAATAAATTGAAAGAGAAAAGAGAGTTAAATGTTCAACATGTAATATAAAAATATATTAAAGTGTCCATTTATTTTCCATAAAAAAAAAAAAAAAAAGAATCAGCCTTCCAAAAAAAAAAAAAAGAATCAGCCTTCCAATGGAGGGGATATGGGTTTGATCCCTGGTCAGCAAACTAAGACCTCACATGCCTTAGGGCAATTAAACCTATGTGTGGAAAACCACAGACCCCAAAGGTCACAGAGTTAAGATTTCGGGTTTTTAAAATGCAGGGACTTCCCTGGTAGCCCAGTGATTAAGATTCCATGCTCCCACTGGAGGGGGCACAGGTTTGACCCCTGGTGGGGTAACAAAGATCCTGCATTCAGCGTGGCCAATAAAATAAAATTTTTAGACTAATCTCTAAAGAACAGAAATAGATTGTATATAAGAGGGACTTTTAAAAAGGAAAAACTGGGATTTTTCTGGTTGTCCACTGGTTAGGAATCTGTACTTTCACTGGCAGAGGCTGCGGGTTTGATCCCTGGTAGAGGAAGTAAGATCCATCATGCAACATGGCCCCCCAAAAAGGAAAAATCATTCCACTGCGCTCTAAGATGCTTCCAACCAACCTTCTCTCTGGGTCAGACTTGTATCACGATCTGATGGATCTCTTAGCTTTCTCTCCCCACTTTCTCTCACAGCCACTTCCCCTAGCATGTTTCTTTCACATTTAATCTTCAATTAATTGGCATCTGCTTTTTATATAAGGGCTTCCCTGGTAGCTCAGACAGTAAAGAATTCGCCTGCAATGTAGGAAACCTGGGTTCAATCCCTGGGTTGGGAAGATCCCATGGAGAAGAGAATGGCAACCCACTCCAGTATTCTTGCCTGGAGAATTCCATGGACAGAGTGGCCTGGTGGGCTACAGTCCATGGGGTCTCAAAGAGTCAGACACAACTGAGCAATTAGCACTTTCTTATATAATGTCCCTACACTAACGTGAATTCCAAATTCATTCTATAAAATGAATCTATCCATGACAGCAAAGCTAGACAATGGCAGTATAAGTAAGGAAAAGTACAGTACAGGTCAGTCTCATTTATGAATAAATAGTTCCAAACAAAAACATGAGTATACTAAATTTAGCCATGTATACAAAATTATATACTAGTGACTTCACTAGTGGCCCAGTTGGTAAAGAATCTGCCTACAAAAAAAAAAAAAAAAAAAAAGAATCTGCCTACAATACAGGAGACCCAGGTTCGATTCCTGGGTTGGGAAGATCCCCTGGAGAAGGAAATAGCAACCCACTCCAATAAACTTGCCTGGAGAATTCCATGGACAGAGTATCCGGGCAGGCCACAGTCCACAGGATCACAAAGAGTCAGACACGACTGTGTAACTAACTTCCACTTTTTTTCAGACAAAATTAGCACTCTGACAAAGTTGGTTTAAATTCAAGTTTGGTTTAATAGTAGAAAATCAGTTAAAGTCTAGGAAAAGAAATAAAATTTATATTAATTGAAAGAGGAGAAATAAATGTTATTATTCCCAGATGGTGTGATTTTCCATATGCAAAAACCAAAAGAATGTACAGATGACTTATCACAATTAGATAACAATAAAGTTGCTCAATGATATACAATTAATATACAAATTTCAAAATACCATTTGCAATAGCATAAAAAGTAAGGTATCTGAAATTAAATATAGTAAGACTTGTGTAAGATCTTTATTCAAAATTTTACAAAGATATTAAAAAGATTTAGATAGATAAAAGTACACACTGTTCATGTTTAGAACAACTCATTGTCATAAAAACTTCAATCCTCCCAAGTAGATACATACACATACAGGCTTTGTGTATGTGAAATTTGAAAAAGTTTATTTCAAAATTCATTTAGATTTTGAAAGAAACAATGGTCTCTCACCCTCAGAATTCACTATCTTTATTGCTGGACTCAGCACTCAGGAGCAGCTGGCTTGATAGCAAGGTGGAAGGGTTACCTGTAGGCTCAGTCACGGTACTGTGGAGTTGGAGTGCGGCCCGGTAGGACGCGGCACACACCTTGATCCAGAGGACGCAGTGTGGCGCTGCCTCTCCCAAGGCCAGGAACCAAGGGCTATAGGTAGAAGTGCCCCCTCTTACTGGCACGTCTAATACCCACTGAAAGGAGTCTTACTCCCTGTCCCTACAATGTGGGACTCAGTAGGTTTGGAGGTCCCAGTGCCTAAGACATGAATACTTCTATCAGACAACTAGCAATAAAATAGAAGCTGAAACTGTCCCCTGGCTGATCTGAGGTCTCACATCCCTGAACCAACAGGGAGAGGGAGCGGTCACTCTACTAGACAAAAGAGATTGATCCTTGGAGCTGGCAGACAGAAGGCATAAGGGAGTCAGAGGGAGGGTGGCTAGTTAGGGCAGGGGTCACAGAAGATCAGTCCACCTTGTCTAGGTTTGTTAGCCGGACTGAGGTATTCCAGAGGCTTTGGGCCACGTGAGGATCCTGAGCAGCTTCCGGGGGAAGAGTTATCACACAGGAACTGCTAAAATGTTTGCCAGAAATGCCGTCCAGCTCCTTTGCTAAGCTCAGGTAGAGGACTGGGACTGCGCCTTGCTTGCTATCCTGCAGAGACACCGCGGAAGTGGAAGAGTAACGCCAGGCAAGCTCTGACTTCCCGGGACGCCGAGCAGCAGAGCCCTGACCCACCCTCTTCAGGCAGCGCCAGGTTCTCCAGCACCCACCTTAAAGAAGAAGCTGAGGAGCCAGAAGAGGATGCGATATGACCAGGAGAAGTGCTTCATGATTTTTGTGTACGCAACACCTGGGTCCACGGAGTTCACAGTCACACCTGAGAAGCGTCGTGCACAGTGAAGTGAGAGGAGGATGGAGGGAAGGGAGGGCTAAGTGTGGCGCTGCGGTGTGCAGTTAAGGAAGGAGCCCACCAGTTCTGTCAGGCAGAGGTGACCAGAGACTTGGGGGTGCTGCCAGAGAAGTCCGTGTTTCGTAACTTACATGAATAGCAATACCCAAGCCAGTAAGGAGATAGAAGGATTAGAAAGCATTGGGTGATCTTGAGGGGGAATATGATGGATGGTGTTGGAGGAGAGGGACGTTGTGGATGATGAGAAACTTGGAAGAGAATGAAAAGGAGGTAGGAAGATGGGGTTGAGTGAGATACTGGGTGCACAGATGATAAATGGAGGAGATTAACAGCTGGCTTGGGGACACTGGGAGTATTTTAAGGCCAGAATATGGTGGAGTGAGATGGGAAGGGCTGGGAGGTAGTGCTGGGAGTGGAAGAGTAGGGAGTGGCAGCGGCACTTACCTGTCCCTCGAAGTCTCTGGGCGAGCTTCCCAGTGAACGAGGCCAAAAGCAGTTTGCTGCAATCATAGTTCTGGTTGAAGGCCAAAGGTCGACCGGCCCCTACCAGGTGATCCTCATCAATGTACCCATGTGATTGCCGGAAGGAGGATACATTCACCACCCGGGCTGACCCTGCCCGCTGAAGGGCCCCTAGGTGGAGAGAAGACCACATACCTTTAATCCAAGTCATGGAGTCAACGCCCATGCCCACACCCCAGCCTGCTTCTCCATGAGATTACAGGAGAGCAGGGTCCATCCCAGGCTTTCAGAAGATCAGTGGGCCCTGTGTATAGTGTAATGTGAACTGCGACTGTTTTCATTAGCTGCTTTCCTAACGTTCTTCTTCTTGTTTTATTTTAGTGTGGTCTTTTTTTTGCCTAAAATAAAAGTGGAGTTGTCCCTTTTCTGCCACTTGCCAGCTGAAGCTAATATAATTCTTGTTTATATTTTTATTTTGCTAATGGCTAAGAATGGGGAGGAGAGGCTGGAAATGCTGTGAAAATTGTCTTTCACACAGTCATACATTCATTCATTCACTTATTCATCCCACAAATATTCACTGCGCCCCTGAATTATGGCAGACACCATGCTAGGTACTAAAGACATATGGGTGCTAGGTTTAGGGGAAAAGAAATATGTGCAGAGATGCTTGAGAAAGAGTTTTATTAAAATTTTTTTAAATTAAAAAAAAATTTTTGGAATTTATCTTCCAAAAGAATGAAAGTAAAATTACTATCAATAGAAGAGGTGTAAGCAAATCTCTGGGGGAAAAAAAAGAGTTTCCTAACTATACACAAAAAAGTCTGGATTATATAAAGTATAAAAAATTATAGTTATCACATATGAGTTTACTTATTGTTTCAAAATACTAAAACTATTTTGAGTCTTCCATTTAAATGAAGAAACACAAATGAAAAATTGAGTGGAGGTATTCAGCCATAATTTGCCGAAGAGAAAATTATTCTTAAAGAGCACAGCTGAACTCCAGACTTGCAAACACAGTGACGTAAAGACCAAAGGGACGCACAACCTAATCGGACACTGATCTTCATGCAACAACACCTGCACAGGAACAGAGCTGTTTACAGCGGCTCAGGTGGTGGTATTGGTTTAGTTGCTAAGTCGTGTCCGACTCTGCGACCGCATGGACTGCCTGCCAGGCTTCTCTGTCCATGGGATTCTCCAGGCAAGAATCCTGGAGTGGGTTGCCATTCCCTTCTCCAGGGGATCTTCCCAACCCAGGAATTAAACCTAGGGCTCCTGCACTGTAGGCAGGTTCTTTATCAACTGAGCTACGTGGTAAATGGGGACACCTCGTGGGAGGCAGAGGTGTCAGGACAGGATCCACAGCATGAGCGGTGTCTGTGCTGAGTGCTGGAAGCTGAAGTAAGTTAGCCAGGCTAAAAGGATGGGAAAGGATATTCCAAATAAGAGGGAAACACATGTGCAAATTACAGCCAGGATTTAGAAGACAGAGTGTGGCCTAAGAGAGAAAAAATTTTAACTGAAGATGAGGGTGTGGGTTTGGGAAAGGCCAAGGCGAGGCTCTCAGTCTGCAGGAGGTTTTTTAAGTGGAGATAAACAGCTTAGTCCAATACTTTGGCCACCTGATGTGAACAGTTGATTCATTGGAAAAGACCCTGATGCTGGGAGGGATTGGGGGCAGGAGGAGAAGGGGACGACAGAGGATGAGATGGCTGGATGGCATCACTGACTTGGTGGACATGAGTTTGAGTAAACTCCGGGAGTTGGTGATGGACAGGGAGGCCTGGCGTGCTGTGATTCATGGGGTCACAAAGAGTCAGACACGACTAAGCAACTGAACTGAACTGAACCAGCTTAGTTACTTTATAAAGGTCAGAATACCTTCCAAGAATTTGAACCAAGTGATATAATGAAAGGTGATTTCTTGGAAGACACAGAAGGGAGAATAGATTAGACAGAGGAGACAGGAGAGAATGAAACAGACCAGGACCATAAGGTCCTTGCCCCTCCTCCCCGCCCCATGTCCTCTGCCTGCCTTTTGTCTGTAGAAAACTTTAATCAGAGAAAACACTGAAACAAAGGAAAACGGTCTAAAGAGACTAAATAATAGTAATTTAGTCATTAAGCATAGTCAAGGACCTTTAGTTCTTTCTCAAGGGTTATAGATAATATTTTGAGCCATATCCTGTGAGCTGTCTTATAGATACCAAAATATCAGGTGGAAAAGTTAACTACATGGTGACCAGACTCTACCCAGGACATGAGCTGCCACAATTCTGAAAACTGACCACAAAGAAATGGGAACAAACAGACCCTGGAACTGAAGATTAACTCTACCTAAAACAATCAAGACGATGTTAGTCAGACTACTGATGACCAGTTGAAGATGACTGTTAGAGATAAATGTGCTGTTTCCACATGTAATCTCCCCACTACACACACTCTATCAAAGCTCTCACCCCCTTCTTGTCAGGTGGTGGAGTTAGCCTTTGAACAGATGTCCACCACCCTCCCTACCACTAGTTGCCAGAATCTGAAATAAAGCAAACTTTCCTTTCCATCAACCTGGCCTGTTTACTGGCTTTTGAATGGCGAGCAGCAAGACCCCCACACATACACGCTTTTCAGTAACAAGAAGACAGTTGAAGAAATTATTACTAAGCAAGACACAGGGTATTATAGCATGTTACAATTTTTGGAAAGGGGAAAAACATATATTAATACATTACAAACCCATAGAGCTTGGCCTTGCTCTTTGTTCACTTTCCAGTCAGGACTAATTTAATTGCCCACTAAAGGGTACATGAGACCTGTCAATAAGAGTTGCCTCCCAGGAAGGGAATGGGCAGCTGATTTTCCAGGAGAGGAGAGTTTTTCTTTTCTTTCTTTCTTTTTCTATATACCCTTTTGTACGTTGGACATATATTCATTACCTGACCAAAAAATTAATTTTCTTTTAAAGAAGCTATTAGAGGGCTTCCTAGATGGCTCAATGGTAAAGAATCTGCCTGCCAGTACAGGAGACACGAGTTCAATCCCTGATCCAGGAGGATCCCACATACCACAGAGCAGCTGGTCCCAGGCACCACGACCGCTGAGCCCCAGCACAGTTGAGATGCAGCTACTGAGCCCGCATGCCAGAACTACTGAAGCCCACGCACCCTAGAGCCTGTGCCCCACGAAAAGAGAGGCCACTGCAATGAGAAGCCTATGCAGGGCAGCTAGAGAAAGCCCATGCAGCAAGGAAGACCCAGCACAGTCAAAAATAAATAAATAAAATTATAAAGAGGCTATTAGACAATCCAGAGAAAATGTTAGGGAGAATGTGCCTGCTGCTTAACTCCTCCCTTCCCTAGGAGAACACAGCCTCCTTAAACCTAGTAGCCTGATGCCACCTTCAAGAAGCTTTTGTTGAGATGACTGACTCTACCACTCTGGCTAGAACTCAGACCTGAGATGACTGACTCTACTGGTCTGGCTAGACCTCAGACCTGAGGGAAAGAGAAGTGTGGTGTAGATCTTATATCCTCTTGCTGGTTGTATTGATATCTGGGGGCTAACTGATTCCGTTACCAGTCTCCTAATCTTGACTGATGCCAGGTATGAAAAGTAAAAATGTATTGGGTTATTACTCAGCATGCATCTGGGTGCCAAGGGAAAGGAGATGACCATGATAGACAGTAAGCCATGAAAATGCTAGAGGAATGGAAAAGCAGGGGTCACACAGAAGGTAAGTACCCATCCTTCCTTACCTTGGAGCAGATTTGTGAGCAGAAAGGGCCCAGTGTAGTTGGTAGCAAAGGTGAGATCAAGGCCCTCTGGGGTAAGTGTTGTAGGGAACCCTGAGAGAGATGAAAACATAGGTGGTGGGTGATGGAGTGAGAATCCTGAGGGAGACAGAGTCTGGGGAGGATATATTGGGTTCAGTAGAAATGCCCTGGTGGCTCAGACAGTAAAGAATCCACCTGCAAGGTGGGGGACCTGGGTTGGATCCCTTGTTTGGGAAGATCCCCTGGAGGAGGGCATGGTAACCACTCCAGTATTCTTGCCTACAGAGTTCCACGGTCAGACAAGCCTGGGGGGCTATAGTCCATGGGGTCACAAAGAGTCGGACACGACTGAGTGAATAAACCCAGCACAGGAACATCACAGGAGCACGGATGTGTTGAGATGGGGCAATGATGTTTGAGACTATAATTTAGGTTTTTAAGAATAGTGTCTGAATTAGAGACTTTCCATGGGATGTACAGGTTAGGCTTGAAGGATGCCTATTTTGAGGTTCCTAAGAAATGAAACTCTGGAAATGTGTTTAGGGGAAGCAAGTCAAGGCACATACCACAGACTGCAGCATTGTTAACCAACAGGTGAATCTCAGGACACTCCTGCAGCAGCCGCTGAGCAAAGCTCCGGATGGAGGCCATAGAGCTCAGGTCCACCTCACCAAGTAGGAGACGGCTGCTCTTAGATGCTGCTTGTATCTCGGCCAGGGCTTGCTGTCCACGCTCTCGGCTACGGCAGGCCAGGATCACACGGGCACCGCGGCGGGCCAGCTCCTGGGACACAGCCTTCCCAATGCCTGTGGGAGGGCAGCTTCAGATTATATTAGTCTGGGGGGTGACTAGAGGCCAATGGAGCAAGTAGGGCGGGAAACAAGGGTTCTGACAGTAGGAGCTGGTCCTCCTCTCTGCCCTCCCTGATGGGGCAGTTGGAGGCTGTGGTTGTGGCAGGTCAGGAGGAACACTCACCACTGTTGGCTCCAGTCACCACTGCTGTCTTCCCAGTCAAATCCGTGGAGCAGTGCTGAAGGTCCCAGAGATAAAACTTATGCCACATCCGCACACTTAGTCTAAGCAGGAGGACCAGAATGAGGAGGACAGAGCCAGCACCCCACACTGGGCTGCTGAGTACAGACCACAGCGACATGGCAGAGAAGACTGGCCTGCCACGGGGAAGTGCTGCCCACAGGAGGGGGGCAGGGACTGGTCAAAGCTGAGTAGGACCAGCCAGCAAGTTGGTGTGGAGCATAAAGCGCAAAATTTAAGGAGGCACTCACTCTTGGATGTGTTAGAATATCCCACTTGAACCTGAGAGTGAGTTCCTCCTTAAATCATTTTCACTAGCTATCTGATTGCCTCATTCCAATGCTGGTCCAAGTCAAAGATCAAGAGAGTCAGAGTTTCCCTAAATCCTGCATAGTCTCAAATTTGTCTCCAAAGGAAACTTGGATTTGCACTCTAAGGTGCATTGATAGAGCTCCAGGGACTGAAAATCAAATTCCTCATGTCTTGAATCACTCTGTGCTTAAATAGAGCCATCCCCTTCTTCCCCTACTGGAAGGAGATTTTAAGTTCTCCCAACTGAGGCAGATCCCTCTTGAAACCCTTGTGTGCTCCTTTGTGGAAATGGGGATGGTTCTCCAGAATGCCTCTGCTGGAGAGCCACCTTGACCCTAAAGCAGGGTCTCCTAAGGGTGTAACCTAATTATGTTCTGTGTTCTTATAGACCTCTCCAGTTCAGTGAGAGCACACACTTGGAAGGAACTGATAGACATCAGGCCAATTCTTAAGGCAACTCAGCTGTTTATTTCTGGCAAGCAGACAGAAGGAAGGTAGAATTCCCACTGCCTAGGGCTTAGAATGGGGCAGGCGCTTGGAGGGGAGTGACCACAATTTGACGGCTGAGTTCATCAGCTGTGCCACAGTCACCTGGGGCTTCGGGGCATCTGTATGGATGGGAGGAGAGGCGCTGCCTTCTCTCTCGTCCCGTTGAGGCTCAGCGGAGCTGACCAGCACCTGCGTACTTGGGTTCCACATGCTCACACCAGGAGCCAGCTTCAGTGCTCCCGGCAGCAACACAGGTTTCCAGGTCACCTGGGACGTGGCCTCCAGAACTTGGGGCACGGGATGAAGGCACTGGTGAGGATCCTGGCTCTCCCGGTCCCCAGGGTCCAGGCCCTGCGGAGGTACACGGGTGCGGCCGGCCCAGAGCTCACCCAGCAGTTCGGCCTCCCCCTCCCAGCCGCTGGGCCACTTAGCACCCGGCCACAGTTTGGGGCTGGGGCTGCGTGCCATGTCCGGGCGCGCCCGGTGTGTGGCGAGAAAACGGAGCCCGGGACTGGGGAAGGGAAGCTTTGAACCAAAGCCTGGCGACGGTAGGCCCAAGCTTAGAGTAGGGAACTGGAGGCTGAGACCGGGGCCCAAAGCTCGGACAGGAACGCCAGGTGGGAAAGGGAAGAACTCTGACGGGGAGACGTAGGCTTGCGGTCCGCCTGGGGCCTCGGTCTTCTCGCCCTGCTGGCGCCCCCGGTAGGCCTCCAGCGGGCGGCCCTCCGAGTCTGGGACCAGAACCTCCGACAGCGGGCGCACCCAGGGGCGCGGCAGCCGCGCGGGGTCCAGACGCGCCGTCGCCCTCTTACGGCCAATTCTGGAGTGAAGTGCGCTGGGCCGCTCGTCAGCCAGCCACGGCGGCTGCGGCTGGAATCCCGCCGAGGGGCTGAGCGTGGTGGAGCCGCCCGCGGAGGGATCGGACACCAACACCCGCGAGGAGATGAGGGGCACCTTCTCCTCTCTGAGCTCCGGCCCGTCTCCAGCCGCGTGCGGCTGGGGCGTGCAATCGTAGAGGTCCTCGAGGGAGAACTGAGAGCTGATGGGCTGTGCCCGCTCGACAGAGGCCTGAGGGCTGGCTACCAAGGACAGCTCCAGAGAAGCGTGGGTACTGCCTGCCGGCACCATCTCCATCGACAGTTGGCTGCTCGAGTTCCAGGATCCGGCTGCAAACTGGTCAGTCTGGTCGCCCCTCGACTGGTCACCCAGTTTCTCTAGAGGACCCCTGGGCCCTGTCTCCTGAAGCAACTCGGGCGTGGGTGGAGAGCCCGGGGTGACTGTGAGCTCCCAAGATTCCATCCGCTCCTGAGAGCCTGAATCCGTCCACGATCCTTCTAAAGGGATCTGGTCCACGCTCTCTTGGTCCTGGGGAAATGCACAGGGGTGGAGGTCAGGGGCGAGTAATGGGTCCGGGGCAGCGGTGAGAGGTGGGCGGCAGCTGGAGGCTGGGCTTACTTCGCCTTGAAACGTCTCCTCCAGCCCCACCGAGGCCCGGGCGTGCAGCACTGGCACGGATCCCTGAGCCCAGGCATCCGTCGTGCAAGCCAAGGGCTCCTCATCCTCGCCCCATGTGGGGTCCTCTGCCACTGCAGATTCTCCCTCGTCCCGAGCCAAAAAGCGCCACTCGGTGATCTGCAGCATGGCCTCCCGTGCCTGACTGATGGTGAATGGAATGCACTGCGGAGGCGAGAAAGGGTCTCAGTCCAGCAGGGAGGGGTCAGGGAGAGCGGAGATATGTCTGAAGGACAAGGATCCAGGCCTACCTGCTGGGTCAGATAGACTTTAAAGGCGGACTCCATGACTCGGGCCACCAGATCGGCCAAGATGTCGCCCACCACGTCCTCGCCCTCTTCGAGAGCCGTGAACGCTATCCATTCGGCCTCAGTGAGCCGCCCAGGCACGATGTCCACCTGCGGCACCGGAACCGTAGGTGGCCGCACCTTTTCCGCCTTGGATCGGGTCACCCCGCGGTCTCGGACCTGCCTCTGTGGGAAAGGAACAAGGCAATCAGGACAGGAACCCGAGGAGTGGAGCAGCAGTTATGGGTTAGGAGGCAGCTTCCTTAGGTTGTCTAAGACGAAGGAAAGGCCTTTAGAAAGGGATGATTTACTACTAAGAGCCTCCTATGAGACAGATGTTTTTCAGGTGACCCAGCTGATTTAATTTTTCAAACAGCTCACTCAGTCCCTTTCACAGACAAAGGAGCTGAAACCTGAGGGCAGTTTACCTCCAGTTGCTTGGGATTACACAGTGAACACAGGCTATGTATAGCTCTAACTGCACCATCCCTGCTATTTGCGCTAGTTCAAAGTATTCAAAATTCTTCAGAGTTCAAGAATTTTAAAAAGTCAATAAACAGTACAGGAATTATTGATGTGTTTCCCATCTCCTCCCATCCCCCAAATCAACTTAGATCCTCATTTCACAATATATATCTAAATAAATTCCAGATGAATTAAAGCACGCACACAAACAAAACAAAACTAAAACAAAAGATAAAATGTAGGGAAAATAGTTTAAATTGTCATATAATCTCTGGGTGAGAAAGAGCTGCCTGAGCATAAAAGTAATGTAAGAAATAATAAAGAAATGGGTAGGTAACTGTGTATATATTTATATACACATATATGTATATATATATAATATATATATCAAATTTTCCTGTGCTTTTATTTAAAATTCCTAATTACAAGCTGATAATAGTAGTTATCATTTACGGGCACTTAAAGTATATCAGTCACATATATGGATTCAGTTCCTACATTTTTTAGACTACATACTATTTTTATCCCCAATTTACAGAATTTGCCCAAGATCACAGAGTAAGGAAGTAGTAGAGTCATAATTCATATGCAGGTCTGTCTGACTCCAGAGCTTGGCTTCATTCTGCTTCCTAAACAAAAAATACATGCAACAAATTTTTTAAAAGAGAAATATTCCCAATTATATTAAAAATGCATATAAATTTTTATAACCATAAGATCTCCAGGGATAATAAGCAAAGAACATAATATTTCACAAAAGTGGAACTACTGATGACTACTAAACATTTGAGAAGATGTCCAATCTTCAAAAGTACCAATTCCAGTTTTATAAATACACAAAGGCATACTCTGAAATGAAAATATATTCTCTAAAATATTCCCTGTGATGTCATTTATAATAGCAGAATATTGAAAACATACATCTAACAAGGAAAAGAGGTGGCTAATTGTGTGCTACCTATAATTGTGTGCTACCTATATGACGAAATGTTATGTGATGATTAAAGGCAGTCTTTAGGAAGAATTTACAATAGCATAAGAAAATACTTATGATGTAATGTTAAATGAAAGAAACGATATAAAATTACATATCAAGTATGATCTCAGGTATGTAAACCAATACGTGTTGAAGGAAAGGAAAGCACCATGCCTGTGTTTCTTTCCTACACTCTTCTCCACTTTATAAGTTCTCTACAATGACTTTATATCCTTTTATAATCAAGAAAAATCCACTGAAAAATAAAAGTCTAGTCTCCCAAAAACCCATTTTAGGGACATATGAATTTACTAGTAAATTATTGGGAGCCTCTTAATTTCCCCCATGACAGCCTCCCTGAATCTGATTCCTTCTAAAATTTACCTCCCAACACAATTTCCCTAACTTTTGTCTCCCCAGCCCCAACATTATTGCTTCATACACGGTGTTCTCCAAAATTAATTCTCGCCCAACTCTGGTGTTTCCTAAACCTCACACTGAACTCAAAATCCCTTAAGTTTCGTTCCCCCTCTCTGCTAGTGAGAACAGTTCTGTTGGCAAGCCCAAGGAAGGGTCCAAAGCCCCGCTCAGGCTTGGCCAGAGCACGGGTAGGCAGGGCTGGGAGAGGAGAGTTGATTCCTCAGACAACCCCGCCCAGGCTCTCATTACACCCGCGCTCATGGCTGGCTATACCTAGAAATGGACTGACCAGAGGGGTTGCAGATATTACTGCATGAATACTCTTCAGTCTGTTTATTTTAGAGTTTCTTGGCTTTTAAACAATTGACTTTCAAGTGCAGCCTCAAAATTCTTGTTTAATCCACTTCTTCCTCCCGAAATTCTCCAAATGAATCCTATCTAGCAACACCCTCTCCCCAGTGCCTGACCAATTCTGGTTTATCCATTTAAATGAGTACCTCAATATAAGAGACTCATTAAATGCATTAACTGTTGCCAAAGTCACTTCTTGTTCTTGGGCTCTTCATCACGCATTTAACCCCCTTCCCTCAGGCTCCAAGTGTGACAATGCTTGTGAGCGCGCGTGGTGCAGGTGCAGGTTTTCTGTTCTAGTGCACCGACATGGCTTTCTCGGGCATCTTGAACGCCCGCGTGAAGGGCGGATGCCAGGTGGCACAGAGCTGGCCCACGGTTCCGGACACAGGTCTTAACCCCGCTCTGGGCCACCCTCAGCTGAGCTAAAGCTCACCGAGCCTTCGTGCGCCATCGCCTCAACTGTAACTTCAACCACCAGGCTCCAGCAGCTTTCCCGTCCAGCGGCAGCTGCTGCTGCAGCCCATCGGTCTCCTAGGCAACCGCGCCGCCGGGAGGCTCGCCCCGCCCACAGTTGCCCCGGCAGCCGCGCCGGCCGCGCGTCGCACGTTAGGGTAGTTCACCCCACCCAACGGCCGTGCGTACGTGCGTCGTCTCTATGGTGGCGGCGGATTCGGAGAGACCGAACGCTTCTGGAGTCTCGGAGCTGCTGGTGTGAACTCTGACCTGGTCCGGGGGCTTCGGGGAGCCAGGCTGAGGGAGGAAGAGCCGAGGGGCTACCCTGCTTCATCCTGCCTTGACTCGGGCTCTTGGGGCCACTGGGTCCTGGGCCATCACCATTCCTCCTCTGGGGTTCCCCCCCATCACCTCATGACTCAGCCCTAGGGTTCCCCTCGCCAGCTCCGCGATACCCTTCCCACATCATGTGACCACCAACCCCCATCACCATCCCCGAGGCCCTCATTCATTCACATCACGACCCAGTCGCCGGGGGCTTTCCCAGTGCCTCATGTCAGCACCACCCCACCCCCAAGCCCCCATAGGAATCTCGGCTGTCTTCTGCTTTCCGCGCGCCTGGGATCGAACGTCTCTCCCCAAGAATGTTCCGCCGGGAGCGCTCCATCCCGCTTCGAGGCTCGGCGGCCGCCCTGTGCAACAACCTCAGTGTGCTGCCGCTGCCCACCCGCAACCTCACTCATTTTGGAGTAGTCCATGGGCCCAGCGCCCAGCTGCTCAGCGCTGCTCCTGACGGTGTGCCCTTGGCCCAGCGCCAGCTCCACGCTAAGGAGGGCGCTGGAGTGAGCCCCCCACTTATCACCCAGGTGAGGTGTGGAGTTGGGAATGGTGTTGCTGAACCCCGCCCTACCTAGAACCCGGCACTTCCTCTCCAAACCTCAAGGAATAGGCCTTCCCTGACCATCTGAATTTCCTCACTTCCGAGTCCTCATGTCCTCTGCTCTGACTGCTTCTTACTCTGATTCATCTCCCTCTAGATCCACTGGTGTGTGCTCCCTTTCCGAGTGTTGCTGGTACTCACGTCTCATCGAGGAATACAAGTAAGAAGAGGACCTTCCTATCCTCCCGCGCTAGAGTCTTCTCAGCTTCTCTCCAGGGCCCCTAGTGTGTGTATGTGTGCTGTCTCCCAGTCGTGTCCCACTCTTTGCAACCCCGTGGACTGTAGCCCACCAGGCTCCTCTGTCCATGGGATTCTCCAGGCAAGAACACTGCCATTTCCTTCTCCAGGGGATCTTCCCAACCCAGTGATCTTACTTCTAAACATTTCCAAGCTATTCTCATGCTTAGCCCCCTCATTTCTCATCTTCATACCTTCCTTGTCCAATTTTTAAGTGCCATCTCCAGTATCTGCCTTTTTATTAATTGTGTGACCTTGGGCAATTTAGTGAACTTCTCAGAGCCTCACTGCCTTCTGTGCGCTTCTAAAAGAAGCGCCTCCCTCCCAGGGTAATTCTGATGATTCAACAGGCTGAGGTTAACACGCCTATGTGGAGTAGCTGGTACAGAGCGCAGCAAAGGTCAGCTGGGTTATGACCCCATCCTTGCTCTGGTCTTCCAGATGTACGAGTCTGATGGCTCCGTCATGGTCTACTGGCATGCACTGGACGCTGGAGATGCCTCTCTAGGTACCTGCAGGACGGGGTTGGGGTAGGGAGTGTTTGCTGGGGCTAGGGGGGATAATGCTTGTAATCATTTTCCCCTGTCATACTAGCGCAGGCCGTGTTTGCCCGAGGAATTGCTGCCAGCGGCCACTACGTCTGTGTGGGTGAGGGGGCCAAAGGCAGGGCATTGGAGAGTGCTGAGGTATAGGGGTGTGGGCTTTGACCAGGATGCTGCTGAAGGTCTGAGGAAATTGTGGGATGTTAGAGGGCTGGGATAGGAGGAGGGTCTGAGAAACTCCCAAAAAGCCATGGAGGGGTTCAGAGGGGCCAGATGGCATAGGAAAGGGGCAGTGAATGTTGGGAGCGGGGCTGTTGGCACCGTGAGAGGTGGGTTTGTTACTAAGGTTTCTGGGATGGAGGGAGGGATGAGCATGGTGGCAGGAGATCTGGGAGGATCAGGAAGGCATCAGTGGAGCACTGGTTCTGCAGGAACATGGTCAGGCCGGGTACTGGTGTTTGACATCCCCACCAAGGGTCCCAACATTGTACTGAGTGAGGAGCTGGCAAGGCACCAGACACCAATCACAGACATTGCCACCGAGCCTGCCCAGGGACAGGTGAGTGGATCCCCCCTACCTGTTCCAGTGACTCTGAGGGCCTTCCCCACCTTGGGGAAGCAGGGGACCTGGGTTCAAGCCTTGGCTTTGCCACTAAGCAGCTGCATGACTTTGGGCAAATTAGTGCACTTTGCTAAGTTTTAGCAACCTCAGGTCCAGTGATGAGTCCTGAAATACTTTATATTTACGTGGTACTTAATAGTTCACCCATACTTTATGTGGTGTGAATGGAGGAGTTGGGACTGATGGTTTCTGAGTTGCTTTCCAGCTCTGACATGTGTGGCTTCCTTCTCTGAACTTTGGCGAGTCCCCCCTATTGAGGCCCACCTCCGGTGCTGTCCTCTGCTAGAAGCTTTCCCCCTCTTCCAGCCCTCACTCATCTCCCTTAGCTGAACCCTGAATTGATACTGTCCATAAAGACAACTCTTATCTCCCTGATTAGATTGTAAACCTCTTGAAAACAGGGTATGTATCTTATAATTCCTATGCTACACTACACCTGGCACAGAGTTGGGCCCATGGGTTCTGCTGGCTGCCTGGGTTGGGGAGTTAGAGTCCCAGAGCCTGGTCATGACTATGACTGGCTCAATGCAAGACCTCCAGAAGGTCCTGATATTGTGGCCTAGTTTCATCATTCATCCAGTGAGGACAATTACATACCCTAACACACAGGATGTGTGCTGGGGTTGGGGTAGGGAGTCAGACTCTATAAGAAATACAATGAAAGCATTTAATGCTTCCAAGAGACCCTTCGAGCCAGTGATGGCTCCACATCTGCCCATTTCCCTGGAGAGGCAAAGATGCAAATACTGCCTCCCTTCCCCTCCTGCCCTGCATACAGGACCCAGCAGGGAGAAAAAAGGGCTAACCCTGCCTTTCCCCTCAGGACTGCGTGGCCGACACTGTCACAGCGGATGACTCGGGGTTGCTGTGTGTCTGGAGATCAGGGCCCAAATTCAAATTACTGACCCAGATTCCAGGATTCGGGTAGGTGAGGCAGGAGGGGGCTGAGGCCTTCCTGAGGCGGCTTCAAGGTGGGGAGCGGGCTGAGGTCTGGGAAATCAAAGTGCGATGTCACCCTTGCAGGGCCCCGTGTTCTTCTGTGCAGCTGTGGCAGGGGACCGTGGCAGCAGGCTATGGGAACGGGCAGGTGCGTCTGTATGAAGCCAGCACAGGAACTTTACACGTCCAGATCAGCGCCCATGCCCGGGCCATCTGTGCCCTGGACCTGGCTCCTGAGGCGGGCAAGGTCGGTCTCCAGCTCTGTCCTTGCATACCCTTGTTTCCTGGCGCTGGGATGTTGAGAGGCACTCCACAGACTTATCCCTGCCTCTCAGGGTAGTGCCCTCCCCAGGCACCTGGTCTGGGCTTTATACACTGTACCAGCCCTCTGTCAGCACATTCTGACTCCCACTGGTCCTCCTTGCCTTTCTTTAAAATAGCTACTCTCTGCGGCTGAAGACACCTTCATACACATCTGGAAGTTGAGCAGAAGCCCAGAGGGTGGCTACATTGAGGTATGTGTCATAAGAGGAGTGGAATGAGGCCCGAGGATGAGGCCACAGGCCCTGAGCAGCTGTCTTCTCTCCCAGGTGGAACATGGCCATGGCGAGTGTGTGCCTGACACCCAGATCTGTGGTGCCCGATTCTGTGACCCCTCAGGCAGCTCCTTTGCTGTGACTGGCTATGACCTTGCTGAGATCCTGAGATTCAGCAGCATGTGAGACAAGAGCAGCCCTCTGTTTCCCTGTGGTATTTATAAAGTACTCCCCTCCACCCAGCCCTTGTCTGATTATTCAATCTCATGGTCATACTTCACAACTAGTGAACTAAGCTCCAAGGATAAGGGGCTGTGGCGGGTCCTGACCAAGTCAAGAGGCAATCTGTCCTCAACAACCAGGTGAAGGGTGATGTTAAATAACTTTAATGGTCAATGTAAAAGTCACAAGGGAGGTGTGTTCCCTCCCAGGGCTCTTCAGTGCCATTCTCTAAGCTGGTTAATGCAGGGAGGTAGGGCAGGGTTGGTTCCAGTTTTCTCCCAGGAAGGGTTTAGGGGGTCCCAGCCAGCCCTGGGAATGAGTCCCTCAGCACCGTGGCAACCACAGCTTAAAGGGGCTTCTGCTACCCCTTCTCAGCCTGCCCCGACTCCAGCAAAGGAAGGGGAGGCCAAGCTGGTCAACCAGTGCTGAATCCAGAGCCCAGCTGCACACAGATCTTCTCCTCTTCTGGCCAGATCCTGTTGCCAGCACCTTTTTCTCTCACACTGGTGACTGGAGCCAAGTGTGGGGTGGGCCTTTGCTGCAGAGGCCTCTGGACCGTGGGGATTGCTGCAGGGGGAGAGGGGCAACCAAGCGAGAAGCCCCAGGGGAGTGGTCTGGGGGGACAGCATCCAGAGAGAATGTTCGGGGTCTCCCCCAGGGCAAGGAATGGATCCGGGCTGGAGCTGGGGCCACTGAAGCAGGTGAGCAGGGGCCAGGCAAGGCAGGCTGGTCTGTAAACATTGCTAGCCAGGGTGGGGGCGTCTCCAGCCTCGCACCCTCCCGCTGGGCCAGGATGTCTGTCACCGCTGCGATGTCATCCAGCGGCTCAATAGCTGTGGCATCAGGAAGGGATTGAGGGGAGGGGAGTCAGAGCTTGGGCCTCAGAGCTACTCAGCCCTGAGCATCACCTGTCATTGTAAGAGGAGGAAAGCAGAGCCCGGATCCCAGCTGAGACTGCATTATCCTGCAGGAGAAGCCCCTCACATGGGCCCCCAGGAGCCACAGGTTCTGATAAGACTGTGGCACATGGGGGGAGCAGGTGGACAGGGAGAGGGGAGGAGGCAGAAGTAGGTGAAGAAACCAAGAAGGAGGAGGAAAATTAAAGCATTGCCAGGCAAGTGAAGGGTCAGAGGAAGAGACAGGAATCCACATGCAGAAAGGGAAACAGGAAAGAAAAAATTAGGAAAACAAATCCATGAAATGAGCCTGGTTCTACAGAGTTTTGTTTGGACTTTGGTGGAGGTGACTTTAAGAAGAGTTGGAGAAGGGAAAGGAATCCTGGGTGGGACTTGGGTCCCGAGAGCTCTGCCTTCGCCCACAGTGTGCTTTCTCTGTGTCTCCATTATCTGGGTTCCCTTGAAGCCCCCAGTGCAACTTCCCGTGAGGATCCCACAGTGCACTTCCACTCACCCATTTCATGGTACAAGGACCCCTGCTTGGCCAGCACTTGGGGTGGTTTCCGAGGAGCAGGTGTTTCAATTTTCATTATTTCATCACAGCACTGCTTCCACTGACCTGAGGGGGAGAGCATTGAGGGGGTGAGCTGCCTTCTCCCCTGCTACATTCCCTTCCACACATTCTTGAAATATGCTCATTTCAAAAAGTATTGTATTATTATAAGAATTAGTATAATAAGTTAATATTGTATTAATTATATAATTTTTAATTATAAGAATTATCAAATAATTTTATTTTGGTAAAAATAGCAAGCCCCAATCCAGACCCCTCCTCTTACTCATGTCAAAGAAAAGCTGCCACAGAGCCTCCATCCAGCTCTGCAGGGCTCCCCGACTCTCCGCCTGAAGAGTGTGTATCACCTCTTCCTCCCCATCCTGGTTCCTGATGCTCAGGGTGAAGGGCCCGCTGGCTGCCTGGTCCAGCTCCCCTGCCCGGACTTGAGTGTCCTGTAGGAGAAATCCAAGATCTGCTTCCACCTTCACCGTGGTCACAGGAGTTAGCAGTGACATCAGGCAGGCTTGGTCATCCCTACTCTTAGAAGGCAGAGCTGGTGGAGCTTTCACCAAGCCCTCTCATTTGCCTCCTACTGACCAGCGTGGAAAGAAATGGCAAGAAAGGACTGGAATGAGACAAGTCATCCTTAGTCAGGAAAAGGAGCAGATGGAGACAGGAAAGGAGGGATAGAGCAAGACAGGGAAGGTGATGAGGCAGGAACAGGGACACGAAGGCCCCTCAATTTATAAAAGTCGGCAGGAATGCCAGCACAAGGGCTAGGAAACAAAGAAGGTCCTGGGACTTGGGCTGGGAGAGAAAACCAGGAAAGGGTAAAGGAGATGCAGACTGGAATCTGAAGAAAGATGGGCGGAGGGTGAAGAGTCCTAGACTGGCAATAGAACCCTCTCTGACACTCGGCAGGGGCTGAGGCTGCTGAGTAGAAGGGACAGTCGTTTTCAGTGATGCTGGTGGGGAGAACAAGGTCCCTCGGCTTCCCTGGCCCTGAAGCTGGGTGTGGTGCTGTTGGGGGCAGGAAGCTAGCTTTGATCTCTCTGAGGTCTCTGTGCCCACCCTCCTGGGGCCTGGTGGAGAGGTTCCCGAACCCTGGCACATGATGGCCTCACCACCAGAGACTCGTCACCTTGTTGATTGCGATAGTAAACAGCGGCTCGGCCCCAGGGGCTGTGTCCTCAGGTTGCCGGTAACAGAAGAGGTTTGTGCCTTTCAGGACTCCGTGAACTTGTACCCAGTCCCGCGGCTCCCCAGCTTGCTGCATAAATGACCCAAGGTTTCCTGGGGGAGTCACACCCCCAGCACCCTTCTTCCCAGCCCCCCACAGAAAAACGACTCCTGTCTGCCCACCCTCCTATCTTACCCTCCTTTCATCCTACCACGCCCCTCCTTCCTCCTTCCTCAACAGTTCTTTGATTCCTAGGTCATCTGGCTCTCCTGTGTCTTCTCCCACTTCCCTTCCACTCCTCCGGGCCCCTCACCTGCACCCTGAGGGTACCACTTGCAGTAGGCTGAGTCATGCAGAGAGGCTGAGCCACCAGGCGGCAACACACGCTGCCATAAAGGGGCAGCCAGGCAGGGTTCTCCTCTGGGGGAAGAAGTGCAGGGTGAGGGTGGGCAATGTGAAGGGGACCCTCTGACAGCCCCTCTTCTCACCATCCAGCATCCCGCACATACACACATACTCACCAGGAGTGGCAAGGGTGAGGTCATGTGTGCGGAACCCATCTTGCACAGCTGCTAGGGTGAGCGTGGTATGAGCCAAGAGGTGGTAACGAGGACCACTGCAGGACAGAGAAGTGGGCAGCAGCCAAGTGAGGGGCATGCTGCGTGGCAAGAGCGATAATAGCTGAGCAGGGCTGCCCCACCGTTTAGGCTGCCCCACAGAAAACTAGCTTGCCTCCCCCCACAGGGGTTGAAACATTTACTGTACTCCCGCTAAGTGCTGGGGCCTGTGCTTTAAATATGTTATTCCACTGTATTCCCACAACAGCCCTGTGAGGTTGGTGGCATTCTTTAGTTAATAGACAAAGCAGCTGGAGGCTTAAAGAGGTTAAGAAGTCTGCCCCAAAATAAAACGGAGGTGGTAGAACTTGAATTTGAATCTGCATCTGTCTCCAAAATAAGCAATCTGTTCATTACCTGCAAGGTTCTCAAACTGCTCCTCAGAGACCCAGTGAGTCTAACAGGTGCCTCCAGGTGCCTGTAGGCAACACCACAGAACCTGGGCTATTCTGCTGTAGCCAGGGGCACTCTGTTATCTCCACATAAGGTGTATCCGTTGCTGCAAAAGCAGTGAAGACCCCAGAACCTAGCTCTTCCTGCATTCCTGTTGGTCTTCTCAGTTGGCTGTTTGAAGTACCTGGGGTATGGGCCAGAGTGCCTCCCAGTATGTGACCACTGCTCATTCATATCTGTCTGCATGTCCTGGCATCCATGGAAAATAGGCTGTGCATGCTCAACACAACTCAGAGATCGCCGGTGGCCAGCTGAGAGCCGGGCAGGACGATAGGTGCTTACCCCACAGCCGGGGTGGGAAGCAAGATGGGACTGCTGCCTGAGCCCCCAGCAGTCTCCAGCGATGCTCGGACACGCCTCCCAGAGGAGCGGCCCAGGGAGCTGCTGAGTTTGGTGGCAAGCCTCTTGGGGGCTCCAGCCAGGGCCCCCTCCTCTTCCACACAGGCCCCGTACAGCTCCAGCCGCAGTTCAAAGTCTGGCCCTGCCTCGGCACTGTAGGAATACGGGAGGAAGCAAGGAGAGGAGGATAGTCTGGGCCAGTCCAGGGAGCGGCGCTGGGGTTAGGATGGATGTCGTGCAAGTACAAGACAGCTCCACAGGGAAGGCCCAGCTCCCTCCCTCCTTCTCTTCCTCCCCTCCTCTATAGCTACATGATTAGAGCCTAGTAGAGAAAGCGGGGAGCCACAGGGATGAGGTACCCACAAGAGCACGTTGTTCTGAAAGGAGATGTCTGTGAGGGTCCTGTCCACCAGGATCATCTCTGTGTCCTGAATATGTTCCCCTATCTGCAGCAGCAGGAACACAGCCCAGCGGTGCAGGTCTGGGGGCCGAGAGCAAAACTGGTAATGATGTGCCCCAAGGGGGCCTCCAATCTCAGGGCCACTCCCTTAAGTCTGTCCCACGTGTGTGGAACTCACCGCCTTTGTTCTTGAAATATTCTGTGTCCTTCCACATGAGTGGAATCCGGAGATCTAAGGGGCAGAGGGATAGGAATAGATGTCAAGACAGGACAGGAGATCTTATCACTGGGCGAAGAATGCCAGCAGCTGGGGTAGTTGTGTTTCTTACCAGAAATGCAGATCTGGCCACGGCAGGGGGAGCGCTCAGTGTGTGGCCCACTGTCCGAAGGCCTGTGGGCAAATCACAACATCCTAGCCTGGCCTCTTGACACTGTTCCCCCTGGCTCTGGTTCCCAAAGGCTCTAGGAACCCCCTGGCCCGGGGCTCAGCTGCCAGGTCCCAGCCAGGCTGACATTGGCAGAGCTGAAGGACTGTTAGGGAGAGTTGTCCATTGAACCCAGGAGGTTGCTGGGCTTGGGAATACTCGAGGCACTTAGCTCACACACGCAGTACAAACTCAGGCCACCCCCAACAAGCACCCCTCCTGACCACCTCCCTAGACTCCTGCCAGGAAGAAGTGGGGCTTGAGGAGACAGGTGCCCACAGAGAGACCCCCTGTCAAGGGTTCTGCTCAGGCTTGGAGGAGTTCGAAGGCTGTCTTTTTAACAACAAAAGAGGCTGCTTGTCTCCACCATCTCATCGCTTCAATAAAGGAGGGTACTCGGTCAGTCAGAAAGTCAAGAACCCAAGTAGGGGACATTTGTGTCCCATTTATCACAAATCTCTCTCCATCTCCGCCCCCGCCCCCCCAGCTTTGATTTCTCCTCTACCCTTCTGGCTAGATCGGCTGAACCTTCCCAGTGCCCCAAGTTGCCCAGTCCCTCCACTGCAGGAGGGACATCCAGCCTTCCTCCCCTCCCTGCCTATCATTAGAACTCACTGAGCATGTGTTCCTCTCCTAAGGTGGGCCAGCTTATCCAGACTAATTTACAATTCATCATAATGAAATCAGTGACTTGGAACAGCCTTAAACTAAATGATTGGCACTGATAGCAATGTGTTCAGCTGCCAGGGACTTAGGGTGTGCCACAGATCACACTGTATGGGATGTGTGGGGACTTGGGCAAGGCAGAGCTTGTCAACGGCCACCTCTTAAAGAGACAGCAGACTCACAGTAGAAGCTGTCCCTGCCTGCTTGCTCTTCTTTAACTTTATGCAGCAGCCGTTGAGGGGTTCCTGCCTTCCCCTGGTGTCTTCATGGGTGAACTCTAGAGGCCTCCTGGCAACCTCTCCTTGTATGTGAGCTGGAATGGACACTATGCCTGTGAGGGGCCTGGACCTTCTCCCCACTCAGCCTTGTGGGGTCAAATAGGTTACTTTGCCAGAAGCCAATTTTCCAAGTGATCAATTTACCAAAAAATGGTCAGTTCTCAGAATGATCAATTTGCCAAATATTTTCTCCCACATTTTAGTTTTACCAGAGCATCACCTCAACCATCTCACTACAGTTTTGTCAGATTGAGTCCTTTTAGTACACAGTCTAATTATATGAATAGGTAAGCTTTTACTTATATTTTTTAAATTATTATTTCTCCCAATTTCTGCCCCAAATGAGGCAAACCCCAGGTACAATTAGCTACTGTCTGTTACAGTAAATGACTAATTGGTCATTTAGCAAATTGACCATTTGGTGAACTGGCTTTGAGAAAATTAGCTTTCCAGAAGCTAGACAAACAGGCTCATCAGATCACAGGCACGGCTTAGCAAATTAGCACTTCTGCATTACTGTCCTCAGACTGCCGGCCTTTCACCAGACAAACTGGCTTTACTGGGCCCCAGCAATTCACTAGTGCGCCTCTGGGCAGCACACTGTGGTGATAAAACATCACGGTGTCTTCTAGGTCCCTAGGAAGTCTTCATCGGAAAGTCGTCTTTGAGGTGCTCCACACTCCATGCTCCATATATATCTCCAGCACACCACTATCCCCATAAAGCCTCGCCTCCCCCTTGCTTACCGCCGGCCTGTCTTCTTCAGCACCTGTGCCTCCTTGCGCCGCTGCAGCTCGCCCATGTAGTTGAGGATGCGGCTGTTGCACACCAGCAGGCTCTTGGTGGCCTCCAGAGCCTGCTCTCGCTGGGAGCAGGCCGCCAGCAGCTTGCAGGCCCCTTCCCTCATCCGGATCTCATGGTCTAACTTTCTTTGCAACTCTGTGTCCTAGCCAGAGTGGGGACAAGGAAGAGAAGGAAATGTCAATTGGGGGACAGACTGATGCACCCTTCAGTCCCTAAGGGGGCTGTGGTCAACAAGAAACTGATGAACATAGGTTTCAGGCAACTAAAGGGCAGGGACTCAGTCTCAACTTCAACTGCCCAGGAATAACCAGAGAAGCTTTGTAAAAATACAGATGCCCTTCAAGAGTATAAATTTTTCAGCCTCTTTGGAGCACAATTTGGAAAAATCTATAAAAACTACAAATTCACATCCTTTTATCCAGCTCTGCATCATCTAGGATTTTACCCTACAGATATAGTGACACTGGTGGGCAGAGCCATATTCATTGCACATCAATTTAAAACACCAAGATTAAAAGTCCTTCAATAGGGCATTGGTTAAATAAGTTATAGTACATCTATACCACGGAATATGAATATTGCAGACAATAAGGTAGGCATGTATGCAAAAATGAAACAATATTCAAAATATATGAAATGAGAAGAGAAAGCAGAACAGTATTACAGCATGCTCCTATTTGGGCACAATATTTATATATGCATATCCATATCCATGCTGCTGCTAAGTCCCTTCAGTCGTGTCCGACTCTGTGTGACCCCATAGATGGCAGCCCACCAGGCTCCCCAGTCCCTGGGATTCTCCAGGCAAGAATACTGGAGTGGGTTGCCATTTCCTTCTCCAATGCGTGAAAGTGAAAAGTGAAAGTGAAGTCACTCAGTTGTGTCCAACTCTTCGTGACCCCATGGACCACAGCCTACTAGGCTCCTCCATCCATGGGATTTTCCAGGCAAGGGTACTGGAGTGGGGTGCCATTGCCTTCTCCAATCCATATCCATAGATACACATAAAATAGTGGTTGTGGGGCTGTGAGCCAGGAATGGAAAGTCAATTTATGATACTTTATAATATGCTTCTTTACTACCATACTATTGGAAATTGTGTTACCTTTTAAAAAAATTAAATCTTCTGATTAAAAAAAAAAAAAGTCACCAGGCTCCACCTCACATTAGCAGAATAAGAATCTCTCAGGAAGTGGGGCATGTGTGTTTTTTGGAAAGTTCCCCAAGTGACCTTGAGGTGCAGCCCAGGCTGAGAACCACCACCTAAAGGGAATGGCCACAGATAGTAAAGGCCACCCTGGGTTACCCCAAAGACTCAAGTGATGAGAGAGGACATCTAGTTGGCAAGGGGTCAGTGGAGAAGCATACTCCCTACAGTGTTCACCCAGGCTGTACAGAATGCAGTACACACCCCACATTTTGGAACCTGCCACCTGCTGGCTTTCTGAGTATGGGAGGTGAAGACAGAGACATGAAGGCAGGTGAAACAGGAGGTCAAGAGCGAGTTGCTGAGCAGGCACTTAGCAAATGCCCAACGTATGTTATACTTGGAAGGAGGTGGGGGCGGGGAGGAAGGAGTGTGTACTTATTTTAATGATGCTATCTCAGCCCCAGTAACATTCACCCAATAATAACACTAGAGCATCCCTGTGCTGTCAAAGGCTTCACGTTTGAAATCCAGCTGGGAGGTGAGAGATGCAGACAGTAATGGCTGCTCTCTAAGTGCCAGGTCATGGCACAAATGCACTGTCAGGAAACAGACCCTATTTGTTTCTGGCTGAGGTGATGGGGAAAGCTTCAGAGCGCAAGTGGAAGACTAACCCTATTACAGTGTATACAAACCAGAAGCAAGCCAAGTGGAGTCATAGGGTTGGAAGAGGAGGGTGAATGTGACTGCCCGACATCCAAACCCGTCTTCTCCCTCACACCAGCTCTCCTTCACACTCTGTGCCCTTACCTCTGTACCTGACGGCTCCAGCCTTCAAGTCTCCAAGACCTGAGCACCCTAAATTGCTGCTTCCAGGAATTGCCTTGTCCGACCTACCTGCTGATTCTTCCTTCCCTACTTGGGCTAGGCCAGACTCTCATCACCTCTCACCTCATCTCATTGCCCTCACTATCCACGTTTCCCTTCCTGCCTATTTATAAAAACAGGCCAACGTGTGCAATGCCACCTCCACCAGAAAGCCCTCTCAGACTACACAGTTGGCCCCACCTCCACATGCCTGCCTGCACCAGGGTCCCACCTCTGCTAAGGTTTGTTGCTTGCCCACCCCCATCTCATTCTGCATCCAGCTTCTACCACAAATGCCCCAAACAAATGAGGGGGGTAGGGCTGAGCAACATCCTCAGGCCCCCTCCTGACTTGCCTTTTGGTCCCAGCCCCAGCACTCACAGGTTCTTCCCTAACCCCATCCATTGCACATGCAGTACGATGCAGGCAGTGTGGCTGGTCCTCTGGGGAACCTCCCCGCCTGCAGTGAGCGCCGATGACATCAGCTCCCAGCTGTCTCGAGAGTGAGCCACAGGCAGCCCCTTGTTCCCTCGGTGCGCCTGGGCCCATTAGGCTCCAGCGGCAGCGTTAACCAGAGAGACCGAGTGGCAGAGGGACGGTACCTCCAGGAGCACTGCCCTCACCCTGGAAAGGGCTCCAGGCTCCAGAGCTGCTGGAGACCAGGAGACCCCTCCACGTTACAATTGCTCTCCAAGGTGACTCCTGGCCTCCACGTTACAATTGCTCTCCACGGTGACTCCTGGCCTGGGAGCTTGCAGGAGGGAGGATGGTATATACACTGGAATACATTGGTATAATGGGCTACAGACAAGTCATGGCATCCAGCCCAGATGAGCTGGCCCAGGGGCCCAGACACCCTGTCTACCACTGCCCCCTCAACCCTCTGGTCTGAATCCACCCTCCCACGCCCCACAGTGGAGAATGCCCTAAAAGCCTCCCATCCATTGGGCAGACCATCTTGGGAATCCTGACACAGGATCTGGATCCCAGACCTTCACCCCCTCTCCCTACCTCAGGGATAGCTCCATGTCCCCTCCCTCCCCCTCCCCCCCCCAATATGCCCTCTCTTCCCAAGCCAGCAGTACTTTCACCAGGCTCTCCTGGGAAAGAGCCCTCAGTTGGATGTCAGCGGGACTGGGTCAGGACCCAAGGGGCTGAAGAAGGATGAGTCATGGCCCGAAACCCCAGCACATACTAGGCCCTCTCTGGACATCCTTTCCAGTTCCTCCCACCCTCTTCTGTCTCTGACTTCCTGCTCTGCTTCTCATCACCTTATGATCCTTTTAGAAACTCCACCAGGGCTAAATTCAAATCCTGGCTTAGGAACTTAACTAGCTGAGAGAACTTAACCTCTGGGGGTGGGGGTAGGGGTAGGGGGTGGGAGTCGGGTATTCCACCTGCTCCATAGCACTGTTTGAAGATTAAATAGGAAAATCTAACTTCTACCTGGGCCCAGCATTCCCACCTCCTCCTTACTTGCACCTTAAGTTGCCTTCTCTAGAAAAATCTTCTTGAATTTACACTTTCACAACTATCCCTCTTGCTAATCCCTGAAACATCAATGAGTTGGGGGTTGGAGAACTGCTGAGCCTCCCAGGGAAAGAACACAGCACCCTCAACCAACCAATGGATGAATAAGAGATGATTAAATGGACATGGGTTTGGGTGAACTCTGGGAGTTGGTGGTGGACAGGGAGGCCTGGCGTGCTGTGGTTCATGGGGCCGCAAAGAGTCAGACATGACTGAGTGACTGAACTGAAAGTGAAATCTAAGCCCCCTCTTCTGTCCCAGAACTTGGGCAGGGCTCCTATGAAGAACAATTATATGGAGGGGGAGGGATGAAGAATTTGAATACTTAAATACCTAGACCAGCCATGTCCAATAAGATCATTCCATCATCCTACAATGACGGAAATGCTCAATAGCTATGACCACATGGACCAATAGCCATATTTCACGGGCCACATGAAATATGGCTAAAGTAATTAAGGAACTGAAAATTATTTTATTTAATTTTAATTAACTAAATTTTAAGTGTAAATAGACACATGTAACTAGTAACATGAACAGTGCAGAGGACTAGGGATGGCAAATAGATTTTATCTCATGTGCCAACACAAGACAATAGGTAGTGTCAGAGTCCCATTGGAAACCTTGGGCAACTTTCTGCATATTAGAAAAAGATGACCCTCACTAGGCAAATAACTTAGATAAAGGTGTTTCCTCCTCACACAGCCTGAAACTAGGCCAGGACTCTTGCCACTATGCAATGCCCTTGTGAAGGACACAATCTGCATAATTTATGCCAAGGTTGTGCTGAGAAAGATTGTGAGGCCATGCATGGATTTGTTGGTGAAGAGTGAATAACAGACTAGCAATGTCTATCATTATCCAGGGAGTGGGGACCAGCTTGAGGGTGCAAAAACTTGTGATAAATCCCCCTCTGAGCTAGACTCTACTGTCCGGCCTCTGACCTCCCTCAGCAGCAACCCTCTGCCTGGTCCAGGCAGTTACCGCCACAGCTTCCTCTACCTTTCCCACCTCTGTAAATGACCACACTCCCAGCTGCTTAGCCACTTGCCTGAGAATCATCCTGGAGCCCTCTTTTGGCCTCAGCCTCACGTCCAACCCATCAACAAGCCCTGTCAGATCTCCCACCATCATTTCAAATCCACCTCTTTCTCCCTATCTTCACCATGAGCATTTAATCCTCACCATCAGGGTCATTCCCCAAAGGCTGTAATGACCTCCTAGCTGGTGGTCACCCCCCCCCCCCCCACCGCCGACCCCTACCTAGCCTGTTCCTTTCAAACAGAACAGCTATCATTTTAAAACATTAGGTGAGTTGTCCCATATGCTTAAAACCCTCCATGGGCCAACATCACACTTATAGTAAAATCTAAATGACTTGTCATGGCCTTCAAAGCCCTGCATAATCTGGTCCCTGCCCACCAGCTTGACCCCAACCAGTATGTTTTAGCCACACTGGCTCTCTTTCTTCCCCAAACATATCATCATCATCCTCAATTAAGGTCCTTACTCTGCCCTCTGTCTGGAAAGCTCTTCCTCCCATCTTTACATATCTTTATCCTTCTGGCCACAGCTCAAAGAGTTCACAAAAGCCTTCCCTGACTCCTACATCTAATGCTGCCTCTCCTACCTAATGTTTATGATACCCCCGTTTTTATCATAATTTCATTGTGAGATTATTTATGTGTTTGCATGTTTCTAGGTCCCCTAGAGTGGACCTTTCCTGTTTTGTTCACTGAGGTGTTCCAATATCTAGAAAGCAGCTGGCATATAGTAGGTGCTCAATAAATGTGATTAAGAATAAATAAATGCCTCCAACTAATAAAAAAAATTTAAAAAAAAAAAAGAATAAATAAATGAATAAACAGCTCCCTGCCATCTTCAGGGCCACAGAATCCTTACATCCTGCCCTAGAATCCTCTTCCCCTTCTCTGGTAAGGCCATCTCCTGTCTGAAGATCACATTCACAGTGTACTCTCTTCTTCCCACACCTAAAAGGAACTCTCAGCCCCAGAACCCACAACCACACAAACCCACAGAGCTTCCAGAAGTAAGGGTGAAGACCCTGTTGCCAACGCAATACTCTAACTCGCAGAACTGAACCACCTGGGTCCCCAAGTAGCACCCAAAGAAGGGCACACAGAACCACCTAATCCCTCTCCCCCGCGGAGCAGGCCCAGCCGGGGAGGGCAGCACAGAACCGGGGCTGGGATGCTGCGGAGGAGGCGCACTCCAGGGGTGGGGGCGTTACCTCCAGGCTGAGCGCCATCTGCCGGATGTAGAGCATATTCAGGTCCTCCAGGATGTGCAATCTGTCCTGCATCTCTGTGCCCCCTGGGCTCCCCTTCCCTTGCTGACCCCTCAGAGGGGTGGGGCGAGCCAGCCCCACGCTGCCCACAATTCCTCTCCCGCTGCTCTCCTCGTCTTGAAAGAGGTGGGCAGTTCTTGGTCAGAGGGCAGAGGCAGCCCCTGTCCCTCTCGTGCTCCAGTTAGACCCCTCTGGCTGCTGTGACAAAGTCTCCTTGCCTACCGCTGTTCCAGGGCCCTGATGGAGCCAGGCAAGGGAGGAAAGGAAAGCGAGGTGAGGATGCGCAGGGTACCCGGAGAGGAGGCCAGCTGCAGAAGGGGCTCTGGGCACAGAGTGTCCAGTCTTGCTTTGGTGGCAGCTGCTCTCCCAGCTGTGGAAGAAAAAGGCTCTTTCATTCCGACTCTGGCCCCTCCCCAGCCCCCGCCCACAACCCTGGCCTGGTGGACAGAGAATCTGTGTGCTGTAGGGTGTGAGGGGCAGGCACAGCTGGAAGGGGGCCGGGAAGGGACAGTTCATGCAGGTTCTGTGGAGCTGTGGGGATTGTCAGGAGGTTGCTTTCTGAAAGGGTTCGGGCTTAGTTTGAGGAAGAAGAGGGATAGAGGTGGGGACTTGATTGCGTGAGCCTAGGAAGTGGGACAGAGGGGTCATTGCGGCCCAACCCCCAGGGCCACCTCTTCCAACTTGGGACCTTCATCCAGCCCGCCCCACCCTGGGTTCACAATTACCTTGCTTTTCCAGCAGAAGGGAGGAGAGGGAGGGAGAAAGGCAGGGGTGTGCCTGGCTGCGCTGCCCCCGCTCCCCTCTGCGGGCCCCTTCCCTTCCAGACAGGAAACCAGCCCCGATTCCCAGCCAGCTGCAGCTTTGCCACCACCGCCCCCCTCCACCCCAGGCCCACGGAGTCACACTCCGCTCCGGGGCCCAGCGGCTCCACTCCGGTTCCTCCGCGATGGCCCCCAAAAGGCCGGGCTTCTCCCGGGGGCGGCCCCAGCTCACAGGCCCCTCCTCCGGGTCTCTGGGCCTCGCCCCTCACTCCCCCACGCTGGCCCCACGCGGCGTTGCTTATGCGGGACTCGACAGAGGCCCTGTCTCCCAGGCCCACTAGCTTCTGAGTCAGAGAAGGCCTGGGAGTGTGGGACATGGGTGTGAAAGAGCCTTTGTTCTGGGCAGGCTGTGGGGTAAAGTGCAGAAGCCAGAACTGGAATCCGGGAGGAGTGAGGAAGGCCCCCTCACTTAACCCTTTCCAGGACCGGCAGCGAAGGAGAACTGACCTGGGGGACAGCCTTTGCTGTCGCCACGGGCCCTCTCAGTCCTAGCTCAGCCCCCGCATCTTTCAGCCCCCCCTGAGCCTCTTTAGGGAATTACAAGTCGGGCTCAGACCTGGGCAACGTGTAGAGTAGTGGGCCAGGGAGGGAACTGTAGAGGCTGGACTCTTCTTAGGCCACAGAAAAGGAGGCTGAAAGCGTGAGTGTGGGAAATAATCCCAAATCGTTAATCGGGAACCCCTCACTTCCGATTCCCCCAGCCACAGAGGAGCAGTTGCGGAGAGTTTCTGCGAAGGAGGCCGAGAAGTCAGGACTGACGATGGAGGCTGGCCCAGACGGTAGAGACGGGCTGTGGGATGCGGCTGGAGGCCAGGGAAGGAGCGGGCACCCCGGCCAGGAGTCTTGTTAGAGCCCGGCTAGTTGCACATCTCCAGGATGCCCAGAAGGGCTGCCGTAAGGCACATCTTAGGAATCGAGCCTAGGACTCCTTAAACTGAAGTTTTTCCAAGCGGAGGCAAATCATCCCATGGGCCAGAGAATGTCTGGGGTGACACGGCTGGATTAACGTGCAGACGGTCCGCGCCTGACTTTTTAAGTCAACAACCTCTGCTCTGTACCCGACCCACCGCGTCTCCGCCCCTCGGCGCGCGCGGGCGGGGCGGGAGGCCCGGGCGGCCCGAACTGCGGGAGCCGGGGGAGGGGAAGGCAGGGACGCGGGTCTCTCACCTCCGGCGGGTCGCTTAAGAGGCTGAGTCGGAAGCGGCCGCGTTTGAACTCCATCTCCAGGGCAGAGCCCCTGGCCACGGTGACCCGGCTCCGGTGGTTTCGGGAGAACATGCTGGCGGCCCCGCGCCTTTGCCTGCCTTCTGCACTCCCCGCGCCGCCCGCTCTGCCTCGTCCCGCAGGCTTCTTTCCCTCGTTGCCCTTCAGCTAGTCCGGCTGGGAATCTCCCGCAGCCGGATTCCCAAACTCCGCCTCCGGAGACGACACCTGGGCCGGGCAGGGCGCGGCACTCTCTCCCTCCACCCCCCCGCCCCCGCCAAAGGCCCGGGCGGCCGGGCCAGTCCCGGGCTGCAAGCAGGCCTACACCTCGAGAGCGCTGAGGGGGCTCGCCGCCGCTAGCGGAGGGGGGTGCGGGCGCCACACCTGGGCGCGGGGCGGGCCTAGAGGAGCCCCGCCCCCAAGGCTGCGCCCCCTCGGCGAGCCGGACTACCTGCGCGCGGAAAACCCCGAGGCCCGGGGATCACCGCGAGTCTCACCGCCAGGCCCTGGGGCCGCGCCCAATCTCACCCCTGAGCAGCCCCTCAGGGTTTCAGCTTCCTACGGCCCCAGATGTCCCTTCTTCGTCCCCCTCCCCACTTTAAGCTCCCCTCCGTCCCTCGTGGCCACAGTTCACCGAGCAGGGCTTAAGCACGTCTGATAACTCTGCTCTATTCGTTACTAACCGTGGATCCTTGACTGTCAGGGAACTTCTTGAGCTTCATTCACTCTTCTCACTTGTGCAGTGAGGATTCAGTAATCACCGCGCCCCTCAGGTCGCTATGAGGATTACACACGAGCAGGAGTGCCTGGCACGAGACAAGCGCCCCCTAAGCGGAGCTATGAAGAAAAAGGGTAGGGTGCAGCACCTTTGTGCCCTTGGATGGGGCACCAGCGGCCTTCGGTTCCCTGGACCCAGACCTTGACTGCCTTAGAGGGTGAGGATATCCGTTACCTAAGATGGGCTCTCTGCTGCTTTGCTGGGTAGCTGAGACCGGGTTAGGATTCTTAGCTTCTGCAGAAAAAGGGGCCCCTCACCACCACCCCCAGCTCTGTAGGACAGAAGGAAATGGCAGAGGATTTGTTTGCTGACCATAGATGAGGAATTCCGGGGATTTAGGAATTTACTGGGGAGAACGAGAGAGAGAGAGAGAGAGAGAGAGAGAACGGTTCCTTCAAAGCTAGAGCCAGAGAAATACCAGAGCCCAGGTTAGAACTGCTGGGCTATGAAAAATTACTCAACATTCTTTTAGAAAACCTGACTTAAATTTACTTTGGCAAAAGGGGAAATTTATGGCTTAAGGAATGATGATATCCGGGGTTCAGGCTTTAGTTGTGGCTTGACCCACAAGGATTCAGCACCTTGTGAGCACCCACAAGGATCCTGTCTTTCTCCTTCATCTGGATCTACTTTCCTCTCCAAGGGCTTCATTCTCCACAGTATTATAAAATGGTTGTCAAAAATTCTGGGTCTGTGTACTTTCAGACTTAAATGCAGCAGAAAAGAGAGCCTCTGTTTTTTTTGTTTGTTTGTTTGTTTTTGAGCCTCTGTTTCTTGAAGCTCCTGTGCATGTCTGGGATTCACTATGGGCCATTTCACATCGTTTATCCATCTCAAACTGATTTTTATAGGCAGAGGGATGGCCAGACCTGAGCCAATCGCTATGGCCAAATAGGATTCCATGTGCCAGTTGGCCAGGCCTAGATCACTTCCCACTCCTGGAAACCAAATGGAACCCAGTGAGCTGGGAGAAAGGGGAGTGAGACATGGCCTCTGAAAAACGATTACAGGCACTACCACCAGAAAGTGAAAGAATGGATGCTGGACCGGAGAAAACAACAAACATCTTTGTTTGTTGTTTACATAAGTTTACATGGAGAAGGGAGTTCTTCTGTCAGTAGGAAAGGCAGATCAAAAGATTTTGAAAAATCTGTGGCCTCTGAGATAAATCTCAAAGGAAGAGTGAGGGGGAAAGGAAGGCATTGTTTCTGAATTTCTTCAGATATCTATCATCAGTCTTCTAAACTGTAAGCTCCCCAAGGAGGGACAGTCTGTCTTATCCACAACTTTATACCCAGTGCCTGGCACATACGAAGTTCTCAATAAATCATTGGTTGAAGTAAATGAACAAATGAGATGCCCAAAGGAAACATAGAGATTTGAGAGTGCTTGACTGGGATGAGCCATGCTGTGGAACTAAAATGGTTTGTTTCAAATGTTTAACTTTTAGCAGCAGAATGCTTTTCTCCCCAAATGAAATGTCACCTGAAATATATGAAATATGATCACAGCTGCTGTAATAGAAGCAGGGTCTGGAGCCCCAAATCTTGTCCTCTCCAGAGGCCCCCTCAGCTGCATGCAGGGACACACACACAGACACACAGACACACACAGACACACACACACACACCTGTGGAACATAGGCTATACGGAAGGGTTTGAAAACCCCTAACAAGAGCTGGAGAAATGGAAAGCATTTGGAAAGGAAATAGAGCTCAATTCCTGCCTGAGAATTTGCACTTGATGTGACTTCAGATTTTGGGAAAGGAGTGACACGACCAGAGTTATATTTTAGGGATCATAGTCTGACATGCATTTGCATAAATCTGTTGGACGAGGTTGTGTCTGGGGTTTGGGAAGCCAGCTCACACTGTTCTCAACTGAAGATGGAGAGACAAGGGCCAAAATTTCTGAGGAGTTATTAATTTTTAATTAAATTCTTTTTTGAAAGTGCTCATTCAGTTTTTGAAACATTTCTTTTTCTACCACTTAAAAAATAATACAAAGTAAAAAATAAATGAACAAACCACACTTTCCCCATAATCACAGAAAAACACTGACACAGTTTGGTGCCATGGAATGCTGAAGCCTCATACTAGCTCATAAGAGAAAATTGCTGAATTTTCTGGAATTGTGCATTCCAGCTGTTAAATACAACTTTGTTGTCGCTCAGTTGTGTCTGACTCTTTCTGATCCCATGAACTGGGCTTCCCAGGCAGCACTGGTGATAAAGAACCCTCCTACCAATGCAGGAGACTTAAGAGACTTCAATGCCTGGGTCAGGAAGATCCCCTGGAGAAGGAAATGGTAACCCACTCCAGTATTCTTGCCTGGAGAAGCCCATGGACAGAGGAGCCTGGCAGCCTACAGTCCGTGGGGTCACAAAGAGTCAGACATAACTGAAGCTACTTAGCACACAAGCACATGGACTGCAGCACACCAGGCTTTCCTGTCCTTCGCCATCTCCCAGAGTTTGCTCAGACTCATGTCCAATGAGTCGATAATGCCATCCAACCATCTCATCATCTGTTGCTGCCTTCTCTTCCTGCCCTCAATCTTTCCCAGAACCAGGGTCTTTTCCAATGAGTTGGCTCTTTGCATCACATGGCCAAAGAATTGGAGCTTCAGTTTCAGCATCAGTCCTTCCAATGAATATTCAGGGTTGATTTCCTTTAGGATTGACTGGTTTGGTCTCCTTGCAATCTAAGGGACTCTCATGAGTCTTCTCCAGCACCAAAATTTGAAAACATCAGTTATTCGGCACTCAGCCCTTTTTATGGTCCAGTTCTCACATCCATACATGACTCCTGGGAAAACCATAGCTTTGACTATACGGACCTTTGTCAGCAAAGTGATGTCTCTGCTTTTTAATGTACTATCTAGCTTTGTCATAGCTTTTCTTCCAAGGAGCAAGCCTCTTTTAATGTTGTGGCTTCAGTCACCATCTGCAATGATTTTTGGAGCCCAGGAAAATAAAATCTGTCACTGTTTCCACTCCCCCCCCCCCCCACCCCCTGCCATCTATTTGCCATGAAGCAATGGGACCGGATGTCATGATCTTCATGTTTGTTTGTTTTTTTTTTTTTTGATCTTCATGTTTTGAATGTTGAGTTTTAAGCCAGTTAAATCACTCTCCTCTTTCACCTTCAAGAGGCTCTTTAATTCCTCTTCACTTTCTGCCATTAGGCTGGTATCATCTGCATATCTGAGGTTGTTGATATTTTCCCCCACAATCTTGATTCCAGCTTGTGAGTCATCCAGACTGATATTTCGTATGATGTACTCTGCATGTAAGTTAAATAAGCAGGGTAACAATATACAGCCTTGAAGTACTCCTTTCCCGATTAGGAACCAGTTTGTTTTTTCATGTCTGGTTCTAACTGTTGCTTCTTGTCCTGCACACAGGTTTCTCAGGAGACAGGTAAGGTGGTCTGGTATTCCCAGCTCTATAATAATTTTCCATAGTTTGTTGTGGTCCACATAGTCAAAGGCTTTGGTGTAGTCAGTGAAGGAGAAGTAGATTTTTTTTTTTTAACTCTCTTGGTTTTTCTATGATCCAACAGATGTTGGCAATTTCATCTCTGGTTTCTCTGCTTTTCTAAATCCAGCTTGTACATCTGCAAGTTCTTGGTTCATGTACTATTGAAGCCTAGCTTGAAGGATTTTGAGCATAATCTTCCTAGCATGTGAAATGAGCACAATTGTATGGTAATTTGAACATTCTTTAGCATTACCTTTCTTTGGGATTGGAATGAAAACTGACCTTTTTCAGTCCTACGCCCACTGCTGAGTTTTCCAAATTTGCTGGCATATTGAGTGCAGCACTTTAAAAGTATCATCTCTTAGGATTTGAAATAGCTCAACTGGAATTCCATCACGTCCACTGGCTTTGTACATAGTAATGCTTCCTAAGGCCCACTTGACTTCCCATTCCAGGATGTGTGGCTCTAGGTGAGTCACATCGTGGTTATCTGAGCCATTAAGACCTTTTTTTGTACAGTTCTGTGTATTCTTTCCACCTCCTCTTAATCTCTTCTGCTTCTGTTAGGTCCTAGCTGTTTCTATTCTTTACTGTGCCCATCTTTGCATGAAATGTTCCCTTGATATCTCCAATTTTCTTGAAGAGATCTCTAGTCTTTCCCATTTTATTGTTTCCCTCTGTTTCTTTGCATTTTTTACTTAAGAAGTCTTTCTTATCTCTCCTTGCTATTCTCTGGAACTCTGCATTCAGATGGGTATATCTTTCTTTCTCTATCTCCTTTGCCTTTTGCTTCTCTTCTTTCCTCAGCTATTTCTAAGGCCTCCTCATACAACCACTTTGCCGTCTTGCATTTCTTTTTCTTGGGGATGGTTTTGGTCCCCATATCCTGTACAATGTTACAAAACTCCATCCATAGTTCTTCAGACACTCTACCAGATCTAATTGCTTGAATCTATTTGTCACTTCTCCTGCATAATAATAAGGGATTTGATTTAGATCATACCTCACTGACCTAGTGGCTTTCCCTATTTTGTTCAATTTAAGCCTAAATTTTGCAATAAGGAGCTGATGATCTGAGCCACAGTCAGCTCCAGGTCTTGTTTTTGCTGACTGTATCAAGCTTCTTCATCTTTGGCTGCAAAGAATATAATTGATTTGATTTCAGTATTTACCATCTGGTGATGTCCATGTGTAGAGTCATCTCTTGTTGGAAAAAAGTGTTTGCTATGACCAGTGCATTCTCTTGCCAAAACTCTGTTAGCCTTTGCCCTGCTTCATTTTGTACTCCAAGGCCAAACTTGCCTGTTACTCCAGGTATCTCTTGACTTACTATTTTGCATTCCAGTCCCCTATGATGAAAGGGTTTTTTTGTTTGTTTGTTTGTTTGTTTTTGATGTTAGTTTTAGATCTTGTAGGTCTTCATAGAACCATTCAACTTCAGCTTCTTTGGCATTAGTGCCTGGGGCACAGGCTTGGATTACTGTGATGTTGAATGGTTTGGAAATGAATGGAGATCATTCTGTTGTTTTTAAGACTGCACCCAAGTACTGCATTGTGGACTCTTTTGTTGACCAGGAGGGCTACTCCATTTCTTCTATAAGATTCTTGCCCATAGTAGTAGATATAATGGTCATCTGAATTAAATTCACCCATTCTCATCCATTTTGGTTAGTTCACAGATTCCTAAAATGTCATTGTTGACTCTTGCATCTCCTGCTTGACCATGTCCAATTTACCTTGATTTATGGACCTAACATTTTGGGTTGCTACACAATATTTTTGTTTATAGCAATGGACTTTACTTTCACCACCAGACACATCCACAATTGAGTGACATTTCCACTTTAGGCCAGCCTCTTCATTTTTTATGGAACTATTTCTCCACTCTTCCCCAGTAGCATATTGGACACCTACCCACCTGGGGTAGGGGGGCGCGGGGCTCATCTTCCAGTGTCATATATTTTGCCTTTTCATTTTGTTCATGCAGTTCTCAAGGCAAGAATACTGAAGTGGTTTGCCATTACTTTTCCAGTGGACCACATTTTATCAGGCCCTGACTAGCAGGGACATGCCCTTCAGCCACTCCATCTAGCTGGAGGACATGCCCAGCACCCTGGTTGACCCACTGCTGGTCCTCATTGAGCATGTAAACCTTTGCCAGGGGCCAGGGCAAAGGTCTACTGGAGTTGCCAGGAAGGGGGTCCAAGGAAGGCTGGAGCCAAGGTTGGAGGATGCCCAGGAGCATAGGGCTCCCCAGCCTCACTGCTGCTGCTAGGTGCCCTGGGGCTGATCTGCCACCTGCATGGCCCACTGCCAGCTGATCTCTGACCCCTGCCTTTCCTCTCTAGCTCCTTGTCGTTATTGCCCAGGCCTGTTGAGACCAGCCTAACTGAGTGGGGCACTCAGTGCTTCCCGACTTCACACCCCATCATGCTAGGAACTCAGGGGCTCTAGTCACTACCCTGCTTCTGCCTCCATGGTGATCTCTGCAAACCCACTACCTGTGACTCTACCACCTCTTTAGGGCACCACTGCCTCTTCAATCTACCACTGCCATGTTTTCCAGCTGCCATCTTGAACCAACTGAGCTCAGCATGACCTCAGCCATATATTCCCAATGCCTGGCCTCCCAAGGGCTCCCACCCCGTATCCAGGGAGAGTACAAGATAAGCCCAAAATATTTTGTAGTGCTGGGAAGTAAAAAGTGCTCAAGGAATGATGAAGATATGGGAGAAGAATATAGAAACCATCTTAAATAAATGTCCACTGACCAAATCTGGGGCAAATTTAAGCATCAAAATAAATAATAATAGTAACAGATTACAACTCATTGACTGAAATGACAATCCATACTGATATAAATAAACACTAATGTAACAGAATGTAAGGAGAAGAGAAAACTGCACTTCACCATAGAACACCAACTAACAAATGTAGATGGAATAAGGGAAGTAGAGTACCACTTGGCAATTATTATAGTAGAATTGATTTGTACAGTATTCATCAATGGATATTACACTGGGTGGGTGGAAGTTTGATGGGGGATAGTATATCAGAGTAGTTTCAGAGTATTTCCCCAGAACACACTCAGTAAAGTGTTGAAAATGGTGAGTTTGGGAATTCCCTGGCACCCCAGTGGTTAGGACTTGGCACTTTCACTGCTGGAGCCCAAGTTTAAACCCTGGTTGGGAACCGAAGATCCCGAAAGTCACAGGGCACGGCCAAATTCAAAATAAATTTAAAATAAATAATAAAAAAGAAAGAAAACGGTGACTTTACAGTGGAAAAACCTGACAGACACCACCTTGAACAGGTGACTGCCGGGGTCCAGCCTCGGCAGGATCCAGGGGATACCCTCAGGATGAACGGCGCCGGCGAGAGACAGAGAGAGAGAGAAGACACGTGAGACCAGCCTTGATAGGGCCAAGTCTGCGAGGGAGAGAGAGAGAAAGAGAGAGAGAATGACCAGACGGGGGTGTTTGCAGGGTCTGGCAGAGTCTGGCAATGCTTTATTTTTAACCATGGCTTTTATACCCTAAATTAGTACATTTCTAAGGGGAAAATAGTTTAACATTACATCAGCTTGTTCTTCACGAAACCAGGGTGTTTTCTGCATACTTCTTTGTTTATGAGGGTCTTGTACATTATCTTCTGGCCTTGGGGCCTATTAACATTTTGTGCAAGTCAGGTGAATGTAAACCTATTTTCTGTTTCTATGGTGACCTTAACTGAAAGGTAGCAGTCTCATAGGGCAACAGTACAGAGTAGAAGTATAACCTTGTTAATACAAAAATTAATCCTTCTGCAGAAGTTGTCAGTTGCGTTTATCTAAGAAGTTTACCCCACACTGACTCTGCGACTTTGGTGAGGCAGCTTCTGCCTAGCCCTCCTGGCTGACAATTAACAACCATTTCATTGTTACCACACTAGGGCTAAGTTCTTATTTCTCTAGATCTTTAACTATATTAACAATGGTTTCTATAACACAACCTTAGCAAGTTAAAAGCAAAAACACAGCAAGCAAACGTCAACCCAATAACCATCTTTAGAATAATTTTTCTTGTGTTTTCTAATAGGACTTCCTCACCCCCCCGAAGGGCTCTATGTCTATTAGGGCCTTTATATGATCAGGTTCTTTATGTTATTTTATGATTAGGGTATTATAAGCAATCATGCATATTAATACCAAGGGCATAAATGCATTTGCCAAAAAAACTAAAATACCAGCAAAGGAGTTTAAATTAAAACACTCCTTTCACCCTGCATAATCTCATAAAATGCCACCACCTGGGAAACTTATTGATTAAAGTTCTAAATTGATTCTTATTTGGAAAGAGATGGAGGAAGGCCTTCTGCCTGTGTCACAGAAATTAGGGAGTAGTCTATTGAGGCAGGCGTCAGAAAGACAGATATCATCTTTAAGGTGAGCGCCAGGGGCAGCTTTTCAAAATCCCTGAAAACCTGATCCGCCTTGCCTGTCAGGTTTTCTCCCTCATGACCTTGTCATGGGTGGGATCTTGTGTGCCGGCTCCCAGCAGGTGACAAAGGTTAGCATCATCAGTGGAATAAGCTGATGTCCTGTGCCTCCTGATGTGATACACTGAGAACACAGCGAAACATTTTTTGAGTAGCACTCCTGCCCAAAACTTATGTCTTGACTTGAGGAAACACCAGATGGTCCAGGTTGAGGAACATACTACAGAGTCAAAGGCTTGTACTCTTTAAAACGGTCAAGGTCACAAAAGATAAGGAAGGAGTGAGGAAATGGTCTAGTAGATTAAAGCAGATCAAAGACATATGACAAGGAATTGTAATGTATGACTATGGATTTGAATTCCGACCTAGAAAGGAAAAGGAGACATTGGGCAGTAGGTGAAATTTGAATAGGATCCATGGACAGGATGGTAGTATTGTATCAGTGATAATTTCCTGGTTGGGAGGGTTGCAAAAAGGTTATAGAATCATGTACTCATATTTGAGGAAAATACACAATGAAATATTTAGAGGTGAAATAGCACCATGTCTGCAACTTGCTCTCAGAATGATCAGCAAAGGAGTAATGATAATGGAGAGGAAGGGGACGAAATGGTAAATGTTAATGATGGTAGAATCTGATTTAAGAAGTTAAGGGAGTTCTTTGTAGTCTTCTTGCAACTTTTCTGTAAGTTTTGAAATTATTTCCCCAAAAAACACCTAAAAAATTAAAGCGAAGAACTTTTTCAGAAGGACAAAGATCTTCCTTTCAGCCTACAAACCTGCTCAAATCTCTCTGACACTAAACAAAGCAAAACTAAAAACAAAACAAAATAATGAAGCCCACAGCCACTTACCGTCACCACTTCCTCCCTGCTGGACATCAGGATGTTGAGGAAACACCACTGGGCCTAGTGTCAGGAAGTCTCTGTTTGATGCTGGTTCTGCCACTCCTTAACTATGTGACTCTGGCCACATCATTTAACCCTTCTAAGCCTCAGTTTCCTCATGAGGGAAAAACAGCATCTCCCTGACAGAGCTGCCATGGGCTCAAGGGAGGGAAGGAACATGAAAGCAGGTTATAACCTCTAACATGTTTGACAAATACTAACTGCACTTTAACTCCTGGTGATACAGGACTATTGTCTTCACACGCTGCTACAATGCATCCTCTTCTTGGAGCTCAACCTAGGCTCTGCAAAACTGTACACAGCTCAGCATAGTCTTTGTCTGCTGATAGTCTCCGTTCTTGGGTGCCTTTATTGCCCCTTTGACTTCTTCTCAACCCTGCCTTCCCCCTCTGCCAGTCTGTTCCAGACTGATGCCCACTTGGGTTTGTTCTTGGTCCTTTCCTCTTCATCTGCTTGCTCATTCCCATCTCTTGAGGAGGAACTCCATCAGCATTTCCAGTGCTGATGATACCCCAGCTCATAGCTTCTGCATTGGCTTCTCTTCTCAGTATTCCATCTCTGTGTGGGCATTCCCACCTGCCCTTTGTTCCATATTTTTATTAATTTTTGTTAAGAGTAGAGTTGCTTTGCCATGTTGTGTTGGTTTCTGCTGCGCAGCAAAGTGAATCAGTTACACCTTCACACATATCCACTCTTTTTTAGCTTTCCTCCCCATTTCGGTCACCACAGAGCATTGAGTAGCGTTCCCTGTGCTGTCCAGTAGGTGCTCATTAGTTATCTATTTTCTACATAGTAGTGTATATATGTCAGTCCCAGTCTCCCAATTCATCCTCCTCCTCCGCTTGGTAACTGTAAGTTTGTTCTCTACACCCGTGACTATTTCTGCTTTGCAAGTAGTTCATCTGTGTCTTTTTTTTTTTTTTATTCCACATATGAGAAACATTATACGATATTTGTTTTTCTCTTTTTGAATTATTTGACTCTCCAGGTCCATCCACATCTCTGCAAATGGCACTATTTTGATCCTTTTTATATTTTGAATAATATTCCATTGTATATATGTACCACATCTTCCTTTTCCATTCCTCTGTCGATGGATATTTAGTTTGCTTCCAAGTCCTGGCTATTGTAAATAGTGCTGCAGTGAACGTCAGGGAGCATGCATCCATTAGAATTCTGGTTTCCTCTGGACATATGCCTAGGAGTGGAATTGCTGAGTCATATCTAGTAGCTCTAGTTTAGGTTTTCAAGTAACTTCCATACTGTTCTCCATAGTGGCTGCACCAGTTTACATTCCTACCCACAGTGTAGGAGGGTTCCCTTTTCTCCACACCCTCTCCAGCAATTATTGTTTGTAGATTTTTTGATGATGGTCATTCTGACGGGTGTGAGGTGGTACCTCATTATAGCTTTGACTTTCCGCATGCACTTTAAATTCACCTTGGGTGACACTCAATGTTTTTCTTTTTACTTACTTCTCATGTTCTCTTCTGTATTTAAAATATTATTTCCTTCTAATACTTGGGCTAGAAATGTAGAAGTCATTTATTACTGTGGTTGTATGCTTATTGAACATCTACTACGTGCAAGATACTACCCTACATACTTTGCATTCTCAATTTGCTTTATTCCTTGAAAGAATTCTTTTGACTTAGGAAATAGATGGACTTCAGGCTAGACATTTACAACTGGCCTCCTATTTGCATTTCATGGGGCACAAATAAGTGGGCTTCAGGCTGGATACTTAAAACTGTTAGCATTTTCTGAGATAAGAGATAGGTGGGCTCCAGTTAAGCATTTACAATCAACCTCCTGTTTGCCCTCTGAAATGGAAGTAACAACAGAAACAGGGTAAATAGCCAGTGTTTGTCTCTTGTAAACATCTTAAGGTAATAGTCATGGCAATAATCAAGGTAATAGTCATGGCAAGGACAAAGAGGGGGCAAAATCCTGTTTGAGTCAAGGATTAAGGGATCTCTGCTCCCCAACCCCCCCCCCCCACATCCCCCTTTTGGGGACAAGGGAGACACTACACATAGGCAGAGAGGCTCCTTGTGGGTCAAAAGTCAAGGTATAACTCCAGGCCATAATGAGCCTTGCTCCTCTCAGAAGCCTTCACTTCGAGATCCATCTTGGCTGAGGGGTGTGTGAGCACCCAGGAGAGGGTCCCAGGGTAGCTCAGGTGTGGAAAAAGAAACCAGATAATTGGCCGAAGGAAGACAAAGGCCCAGCAGAACTGACGTATATAAATGACTTAACCTCTTTACTGCGCTCCTCCCCCTCTCTAGGGAGGATGCCCACACCCTTTCTCTCTGTTTTGCTTCTAGCTCATCTAAACACATGGTTCCTCTGCTCTCTCACTTGTTGTTGTACTATGTCTATAGAAATAAACTTTGTACCTGCATTTACAGTTTCTGCCTCTATGATAAATACATTTTTCACTGGGGACAAAGACCCAGGGAAAAATAGCTTTTAGCCTCTGGCCCTTGCTGGTCCGGTGGCTAGGATTCCTGGTTCTCATCCAGGCTACCTAAGTTCAGTTCCTGGGCAGGAAATTAAGATCGCACTTCATGCCACCACTCACTGCTACCTCATCGAGATCACTATGAACTAGATCCTACTTCATTCCATTTTACAAAGCTGGAATATGAGGTTCAGAGAGCTTAAATAACTGTGAACCCAAGGTTCAGTTCAGTTCAGTTCAGTCGCTCAGTCGTGTCCGACTCTTTGTGACCCCATGAACCACAGCTTGCGAGCCCTCCCTGTCCATCACCATCTCCCAGAGTCCACCCAAACCCATGTCCATTGTGTTGGTGATGCCATCCAACCATCTCATACTCCGTCATCCCCTTCTCCTCCTGCCCTCAATCTTTACCAGCATCAGGGTCTTTCCAAATGAGTCATCAGGTAGCCAAAGTATTGGAGTTTCAGCTTCAACATCAGTCCCTCCAATGAATACCCAGGACTGATCTCCTTTAGGATGGACTGGTTGGATCTCCTTGTAGTTCAAGGGACTCTCAACAGTCTTCTCCAACGCCACAGTTCAAAAGCATCAATTCTTCTGCGCTCAGCTTTCCTTATAGTCCAACTTTCACATCCATATGTGACTACTGGAAAAACCATAGCCTTGACTAGATGGACCCTTGTTGGCAAAGTAATGTCTCTGCTTTTTAACATGCTGCCTAGGTTGGTCATAACTTTCCTTCCAAGGAGCAAGTGTCTTTTAATTTCATGGCTGCAATTACCATCCGCAGTGATTTTGGAGCCCAGAAAAATAAAGTCAGCCAGCCACTGTTTCCCAATCTATTTGCCATGAAGTGACGGGACTGTTGTAGGAACAGGGACCCCTTCCAGGGCCCGAAACTGGGCTCTTGTCTAACACTCGGAAATGAATTGTCCGAGGAGACACATGTGCTGACAAAGCAAGAGATTTTATTGGGAAGGGCAGCCGGGTGGAGAGCAGGAGGGTAAGGGAACCCAGGAGAACTGCTCTGCCGCATGGCTCACAGTTTTATGGTGATGGAATTAGTTTCTAGGTGGTCTTTGGCCAATCATTCTAATTCAGAGTCTTTCCTGATGGCGCACGCGCATTGCTCAGCCAAGATGGATGCTAGCGAGAGGGATTCTGGGACGTGGACAGACACGCAGTGTCTTCTTTTGACCTTTCCCGAACTCTTCCAGTTGGTGGTGGCTTATTAGTTCCGCATTCCTTATCAGGATCTCCTGTCATAAAACAACTCATGCAAATAGTTACTATGGTGCCTGGCCAGGGTGGGCGGTTTCAATCAGCATGCTTTCCCTAACAGGACCAGATGCCATGATCTTAGTTTTCTGAACGTTGAGCCTTAAACCAACTTTTTCACTCTCCTCTTTCACTTTCATTAAGAAGCTCTTTAGTTCTTCTTCACTTTCTGCCATAAGGGTGGTGTCATCTGCATATCTGAGGTTATTGATATTTCAAACTTGATTCCAGCTTGTGCTTCATCCAGCCCAGTGTTTCTCATGATGTACTCTGAATAGAAATTAAATAAGCAGGGTGACAACATACAGCCTTGACGTACTCCTTTTCCTATTTGGAACCAGTCTGTTGGTCCATGTCCAGTTCTGTTTCTTCCTGACCTGCATACAGGCTTCTCAAGAGGCAGGTCAGGTGGTCTGGTATTCCCAACTCTTTCAGAGTTTTCCACAGTTTATTGTGATCCACACAGTCAAAGGCTTTGGCATAGTCAATAAAGCAGAAATAGATGTTTTTCTGGAACTCTCCTGCTTTTTCGATGATCCAGCGGATGTTGGCAATTTGATCTCTGATTCCTCTGCCTTTACATAGCCAATAAACTAGAATTTGATAATAGGCTTGTCTGACTCCAAAGTTCATTCTCTTAATCACTATACTGATTTCTTCCTGAATTCTCACATACAGTTGTTCATCAGGGCCTTTAAATTTCATTAATGAAATGTTTCTTGAGTCAGTTCTTCCCTTACTTTGTTCACTACTCTGTTCAGACATGTATCCCATGTATACACTACATGTATACACCACATGTATAGTGCTTTTTTCTAATTATAAATGTGATATATATTGGCTGTAAGAAAATTCATTACACAAAATACTAAGGAACATTTTAAAAGAAGAAAAAAAGGAAAGAAAACTCACTACAGATCTAGATAGTGCAAGTCCCCCAACTCCAAGGTTCAAAGATAATCACCATTAACCGTTTAGTATACATTCCTTAGTTTTTTCTACGAATGTAGTAGCATAATATGCCTTTTAAAGATGGAATCACAGGTGCCTCATTACCACAGTGGGTAGCGCGTCAGTCTCATAAAATGTGCTCAGTCCAGTCTGACTCTTTGTGATCTCATGGACTCCAGCCCATCAGGTTCCTCTATCTGTGGAATTTTCCAGGCAAGAATACTGAAGTGGGTTGACATTTCCTCCTCCAGGGGATCTTCCCAACTCAGGGATGGAACCCAAGTCTCCTACATCTCCTGCACTGGCTGGTGAATTCTTTACCACTGAGACATGGGTTATCTTACACATGTTTTATACAAAGTTCAAAAGGCACAAAAGGGTATATTATGAAGAATAAGTCTCCTTTCACCCTTGTTCGCCTAACCATCCATTGGAACTGCTGTCACCAATTTCTTGGGTCACCTTCTGGGGACCCATTTCTTTTAATAGCACCACAGCTTCCCACTATGGTGTATCAAACCCCTGTACCAAATTATTTTGGTTTTTCTTTAGGTTGTTTCCAATACTATTACCCACTAGGATCTAAATCCCACGTCTATCTTTATCAATCACCGATTAACTCTTAGCTTGTACCATAATTCATCTATCCACGTCTCTACTGATAAAGAATTGAGGCTTAAATACCATCTGCCCTCCTTGTAGGGCACTTGTGCTGTTAAGCCCTCCTTTTGCTGAAATAGTTATGTTAAGTTCTCCTCCACCAAACTGTAAGCTCGTTAAAGGCAGAGAGGAGTATTCATATTTATCTTTGTATTATCATAGCCTAGCCCCGAATTTGGTCCCGGAACATACAGATACGTTCAAAACGCTTGCGTGTAATAATAATTGAATCTCGGGCGCTGAGTTCGTATATCGATTGTGGGGCTGCGGAGAAAGCGGAAAACCCCCTCGGCCTCAAAGAGCCCGGAACTATTGTAGGAAGGACCCTTGTTTCTCCCGGAGGATTTTAGTCGCAAAGCGTGCCCCGCACAAACATGGTTCCTATGCACCGGAAGTACCCTGTTATTTGCTGGGATAAGTTCTTCCGCGGGGCGGAAAAGGTATGTCTGAATGTGTTTCGACTATTTACAGCCCCCTTTCCTTGCAGGGCCTCATGAGTAAGCTGTGGCGGCGCGGGAGCACCTCTGGGGCTATGGAGGCCCCTGAGCCTGGTAAGCGTGGATCCATAAGGCAAGTTAGGCCTTCGCATAAAAGCAGTCTCTTTCTTGATCCTTTGAGCTTCCCCCGGGTACTTCGCCACAGGTGGGAAGCAAAAAGGCGGGGCTGTTGTTATGGTAATACCAGAATACTGCGGGGACTATAGGACCCTTCGGGGTACTGGGCTTTTCTTGCCCCGCTCCCATACATCTTTGACAGGCTCTCCTTCTGCAGGGGAAGCCCTGGAGTTGAGTCTAGCGGGTGGTCACGGCCACGGAGTGCACAAGAAAAAGCACAAGAAACACAAGAAGAAACACAAGAAAAAACACTACCAGGAAGAGGAGGTTGGGCCAACGCAGCAGTCTCCTGCCAAGCCCCAGCTCAAACTCAAAATCAAGTTGGGCGGGCAGGTCTTGGGGACCAAGAGGTAAGGCCAAGAGAGCCGAGGTTTTACTTGGGGGACTTTAGAAGCAGGCAGAGACAGAAGGAGAAACTGGCTGCAGTTTTCAGAAGACAGAGAATGGATGCTGTGACTTCAGGGCCCAGGTTAATGTAGCTAGAACCCAAGAGGGCGTAGGGAAGACGATGTACTGAGCAGGAGACAGTTGCTCAGCTTACAGAGTGGTTGCTTCTCTGCAGTGTTCCTACCTTCACTGTGATCCCTGAAGGTCCTCGCTCACCCTCTCCCCTTATGGTTGTGGACAATGAAGAGGAACCTGTGGAAGGAGTCCCCCTTGAGCAGTACCGTGCCTGGCTGGGTGAGAAGGATCTAGAGGTGGGGAAACTGGGTTTCTCATTATACCTGGTTAAGGGAAGAGGGTTCGTTCTAAGGAAGGTGAGAATTTTGCGCGTCCCAGTATTAACTTGGACAAATTAAGGTTCCCAATCTGAACAATTCTACTTTTAGCTCTCCAACTTTACTTTCCAGATGAAGACAGTAATCTGTCCCCCTCCCCACTGCGGGACCTGTCTGGGGGGTTAGGAGGGCAGGAGGAAGAGGAAGAACAGAGGTGGCTGGATGCCTTGGAGAAGGGGGAGCTGGACGATAATGGAGATCTCAAGAAGGAGATCAATGAACGGCTGCTCACTGCTCGACAGGTAAGTAGGTTCATTCTTTATTCGTTTGCGAAACTGATACTGAGAACTTTGCCTGTCTGGAGAACTTTGCAAGGCAGCAGGGATATCAGCAGTGGAGAAAAGACAGACAAGGTTTCTGTCTTCATGGAGCTAGTATTGTGTAGTAAATAATTTTGAAAAACTGGAATGTTTATAACAAAAATAGGGTGATGAAATAGAAAGTAGAAAACAAACAACATTAGATAGGGTAGTCTGGAAAGACCTCTCTAAAAATATCATGTTTCCAATACCAGAGAAGCTTTCCAGGCAGAGAGACCAGCAGGGGCAAAGACCCTGAGAGCAGAACATGCCTAATCACGGTCAAGGAGAAGAATAAATGTGACTATGACAAAACGGTGGTATGCAGAGAAGTGATATGTTTGGTTTATATTTCAGTAGATTACTTTGGCTTCTTAGTGGTGGTAAACGATAGAAACAAGACCAGATAGGAAGCTATGGAAGTAGTCAGGTAAGAGATGGTGGTGGCTTGAACCAAGGTGAAATGAGTTGCAGAAACCAGATGGATTCTGGATATATTTAGGAAACAGACACTTGTTGGGGGAAGGAAGGAAGCAAGGCTAACCCTGACTTTTTGACTTGAGCAATTATCCAGTTGATGCTATCCATTGGGATTCAAAGATTGAAAACAACAAAAAGGCCTCCAGAGAACTAGTACAGAGTTTTGGGACTCAGGGCAGGAAGGTAACGTTACTAAAGCATTTGTCCTTGAGGGTCAGGGATCTAACGCTGAAAGTCTGGAGACCTGAGAGGAGGCAATATGAAAGGCTCCTGGAGACTGTGCTCATTGGACTCTTTTCTCAAGGCCTGCTCCTCAAGACCCTGCTTTCCATGTCCCCACTTCCCCCTCCCTCGTTCTGGCGGAACTCACTTCTCTATTTGCTGACATCTCCATATCTCCCTAGCGAGCTCTGCTGCAGAAGGCTCGAAGTCAGCCTTCCCCGATGCTGTCACTACCTGTGGCTGGGGGCTGCCCGGCCCCCGCTCTCACCGAAGAAATGCTGCTGAAGCGTGAGGAGCGGGCACGGAAGAGGCGGCTGCAGGCAGCTCGGCGGGCCGAGGAGCACAAGAACCAGACTATTGAGCGCCTCACCAAGACTGCGGCGCCCAGTGGGCGGGGAGGCCGAGGGGCCTCACGGGGCGAGCGGCGGGGAGGGCGGGCCGTGGCCCCAGCCCCCATGGTGCGCTACAGCAGCGGGGCACAGGGTTCCACCCTTTCCTTCCCGCCTGGCGTCCCTGCCCCCGCGCCTGTGTCTCAGCGGCCATCCCCATCTGGCCCGCCTCCTCGATGCTCTGTCCCCGGCTGTCCCCATCCACGCCGCTATGCCTGCTCGCGCACGGGCCAGGCACTCTGCAGCCTTCAGTGCTACCGCATCAATTTGCAGATGCGGCTAGGTGGGCCTGAGGGCCCCGGGTCCCCACTTCTGGCTACTTAAGGCCCTCATCCAACCTGGACTCTGAGCCTTCTCCTCTGACCCTTGTTTTCAGTGTCCTCCCCATTTTATTAAATTTCATCCTGTGCCTTGACTTGTACAGAATTGGGGGGGATGGAGTATGGGTAGGCCAATTCCCCATACACACAGATTGCCCCCTTCCCCCCGCCCGCTGCTTGCACTGGCGCCGGGAAACGTCCACCAGGCCCTAGAATGGTAGCCGGTCCGCGCCCACCCAGACTCCAGCAGACTCTCGGGACTCCGCCGCTCCTACTGGGATTACCTGGCGCGGTCAAGCGTTTGGCGTCATCCAGAAAATAGGGCTCAAGCCAGTCAGCGGGAACTTTGCTGTCCCGGGCGGCCGTTCATTGGTTAATAACGCAAACCCTGTTCTGTTGTCCGTATTGGCTGTTGTCGCTGTCAGTCACAGCCGGGGTCGAACCTTCCCCACTCTTTGTCTGTGCAAGCTCCTGTTGTCTGGGAGAGTGGCGGACGTGCTGCTGTAGATTGGTCACAGGGAGAAGCCTGTGGTCTTTCCTATTGGCCCATCTGTCCGAGGGTGATGCGGATTGGTGGGACGGAACAACCTGGGTGCTAGTTGGCAGAGCTCTCGCTGGATGGAAGGTCCGGTCGCAGAGTGATGGTGGCGGCAGCGAAGATGGGCCGGGCAGGGACCATGGCGGTGGAGGCAGAGGTGGCAGGGGCGGGGCAGCTGGCGGTAGAGGAGACTGTGGTCTTCAGGGAGCTGTAGGTGGAGGCATGGCTCGGGCTACCGGCGGGAACGGCAGCGAGGAGGCCTGGGGGGCACTTCGGGTGCGGCAACAGCAGGTATCCCAACAGCTCCAAAAGCCTATCACGACAGCCATTTATTTCTCCTTCCCCATTCCTTGCCCCCGCCTTTTGGCGGGTGGCGGAGGAACTCTCGGAGCCAAAGGTACTGTGAAATTCCTAGATATGGCCCTTCTACTCTGTGTAAACTTTGTAATGTAGGTGCTGTTGACTTTTGCCTGCAGCTTCATAGATCCCATCCCTTAGCTGCAGTGGAGGCTTGCAGTGGCTCTCCAGTGACCAGAGGCATAGTGAGGCCCCAGGGAGGTTCCTTCTGTCTTGCAACAATTACTTGTGATGTTTTTCTATGTGCCTATTGTCACAACAGAGTCTGGCAGCGTCTTCTCTTGAGGGAGCAATTTGGAGAAGAGATGGAACCCAGAATCACGCCGTGGATGCCATCCTTTATCATCCACAGCAATCCCATCTGGTTGGGAACCCTGCTCTGGGTCTCATATTGCTCCTCCTCTACCCTAGGAAGCCTGAGACCCAGGGGTGGAAAGATCCAGCTTAGGAGTGGGGATTGGCAGACCACAGGGAATGACAATGAAAACAGCTTTGGAAATTACCTAAACCTCTTACCCATTGTCTGAGACTTTGAGATAGCCCAGTCTTCTGACTTCTGCCAAAACACTCCCTTAACATTAAACACCCTTGGGAGCCAGGCTTGAATGTGAGGGAAGTCTCCTATATGCAGAGCTGAAATCTGCCTTTTTGTATGCCCACACCTTGCATGTTAGTCTCTAGACTGATTCTTGCTATTCCAAATCTTCTTACATGCTAGCAGCCCTTCGGATATTTGAACACTCTGAGTATCACTTTTTCCTCTCCCCATAGATTTCTGAGCTAACTTGGCACACAGGATGGGCTTGTGTATGTGTATGCAGGGGGTGGGGGTGGACAGTGCCTTGGGCTGTAATCTCCCTTGGTTTTAAGTGCTTCCTTGCTCCCAGCTTCGAGAGCTGTGCCCGGGAGTGAACAACCAGCCCTACCTCTGTGAGAGTGGTCACTGCTGTGGGGAGACTGGCTGCTGCACGTACTACTATGAGCTCTGGTGTGAGTCTTCAAGGGGGCTCTTCTTTTGTTCTTCTGCCCACCCGCCTTTGGACTTCAGCCTTCAAGGACCCTTCTCTGCATAGGAGGTATCTAAGTCTCTTCCTCCTCGCCTCCTGCAGGGTTCTGGCTGCTCTGGACTGTCCTCATTCTCTTTAGCTGCTGTTGCGCCTTCCGCCATCGACGAGCTAAACTCCGGCTGCAGCAGCAGCAGCGGCAGCGTGAGATCAACTTGTTGGCCTACCATGGGGCATGCCATGGGGCTGGCCCTGTCCCTGCTGGCTCACTGCTTGACCTTCGTGAGTGACTTGAGGCTCTGGCCTCGCAGTGGTCCCTCCCAAACCAGGAGGTTTGCTTCATTCCACACTCCCTTTTCAGAGATTTCAAAGCACACTTTTCCCTCATAGGAAAGACACCACCACCCCACCCCTGGTTGCCTTCTATCAACCATACCATTCTTTCCTGCAGGCCTCCTCAGCGCCTTCAAACCCCCAGCCTATGAGGATGTGGTTCACCGCCCAGGCACACCGCCACCTCCTTACACTGCAGCCACAAGCTGCCCCTCGTCGGCTTCCAGTCAATGCACCTGCTGCTCCTCCGCTTCCAGCTGTCCTGCCCACCATGAGGGAACAAATGTGGAAGATGTTTCCTCCCACCAGAGTGCCCCTCCTCATCAGGAGGGTGAGCTTGGGGCAGGAGTGAGCCCTGCCCCCACACCCCCCTCCTGCCGCTATCGCCGCCTGACTGGTGACTCAGGTATTGAGCTCTGCCCTTGTCCTGACTCCAGCGAGGGTGAGCCAGTCAAGGAGGCTAGGGTTAGTGCCACCCTACGAGAGGTGGAGGACCAGTCCCCTTGTGCATGGCCCCTAAATCCAGCACCCCAAGTCTCTCCTGCGGGGCTGGCTTCCAGTGAAGGGGACATCCCATAAGCAATTTTGGGAGGCGTGGGGTGGGTTACCTGCCCACCAGAAAGCCCTGTTTCCAACTCCCTGGGTTCTTGGCCTCTCCCTGCCCTTCTAGAATCTGAAAAGGCTGGAGTCCTGAGAAGGGCAGTGTTTGGGGGACTGTGCGAGCTCTATCCCCCAAGACATACCCAGGAGCCTTTGATCTCATTAAAGAGATGTGAAGCAGCTGCTTGTGGATTTGGGTGGACTAGTGCTCGGCTGACTGCATTGCACTTGACCTGACTAGGTTTGGCAGGGACAGTCAGTGGCCACTTTTTCCACCTTCTCTGAAGGAGAGCAGCCCTAAGGCCTGGACTGAGTTAAGACCTCTTGGTGAGGCAAAGCTGGCAAAAGCAATGGAGTCTGGCATGGTTTTCCCATTTATTTAGAAAAATAGACTCTGAATTCACATTCACCCCAGGGCTATGTGGGATGTCAGTTAGGAGACACCTGAGATGAGCTGAGGAGGGTTTGAAGCACTGGTATCTGCCAGCTAGGGGCAGAAGTGAGAGACCTGTCCCTCTAGTCCAGAATGGAATAAGCGGGCTGGCTTCTCCTCCCACGCTCCCCCTTCAGTAGTCTTCAGCCATGGCCAGTAGGACAAGGCTGGTCCAGCCCTGGAAAGGGCGGCAGCCCATGCCTCGCCCATCCTGGTCGCTGTACTGCTCCCACAGGAAGCCTGTGGCCTGGTACTGCCGTCTCACATTGCCCACCAGATTGGCGCGGAGCTCTCTGTGGAGCCTGGCAGCACGGGCCTGGTGGGGACCCTCCAGATGCCCGTAGTAGTGCAGAGCCCCCAGTGCCAGGTAGTTGACATTGAGCCACACAGCCCCTCGCCAGTAGGGAGGATCATGCTCTGAATTGCGCTGGCTGTAAAAGGGGCTGGATGCTGCAAGAGAGCGCAAACCAAAGGGGCTCCAGAGTTGACGCCGATCAGCTAGAACATCCAGCATGGGTCCAAGGCGAGGTGAATTGGGGTCCAGCAGCCGCAGCAGAAAGGGGAAAAGACTGACGTAGCCCAAGGCATCCACAAACTGTAAGTGAGGGTGGGGCCGGCCCACCACCCGCATCAGCCCCTGAGGGGGCCGAGGCTTCAGCTGCACCGCTTTTGTATGGTTCCCAAAGTCTGCAAAGACTCCTAGCTCTGGGGCCCAATGCAGCTCATCCAGGCTCTCCTCTGCTTCCAGGGAGGCAGCCAGTGGGCCCAGCTCTGCAGCCGCCTCAGCCTCTCCCAACTGCTTGGCTAGCCGCATCAGCACACGGGAACCTAGGGCCACCCAGCACCACAGATCCAGGTGCCGCTCACTGGCCGAAGGGTGTGACGCCCGGGGGTAGTCATCCAGGCCCGAAGGCAGCGTCTTGGGGTTTAGTAGGGTTGGCAAGGCTGGGTCCCGGCCGCGCCAGCGGTAAGATAGTGGCACTGGCCCTGCCTGGCTGTGATGAAGCCAGGAGAACCAGGCATGCAGGCGAGGGAAGGCCCTGCGGAGGAAGGCCAAGTCGGCAGGGTCACCACTGTCTAGCATGTGGGCTACAGGCAAAAGCAGAGTTGGAGGGTTGGCATGGGCTGTCCTTTGCACCAGGAACTCTGAAGGCACCCGGGCTCGGGCCTCATCCCCCAGCACCTGCTCCCGCCCAATCCAGCCGTCAGCATTAAGCAGCCCCAGCCAGTGGCCTATGGCTTCCCGGGTGAGCCGGGGATCCCACCGTTGGATCACCAGCTGGTGAAAGCCCTCATCCCAAAGGAAGCCTCTTGGGAAGAATGACCGAGAGGGCACTGCTGTGAAAAGAGGGACAGATGGAAAGAGGACTGGGTCCACCTTCTGCTCAGACCCCTCAACCTCCATGTCTGGCAACACCAGACCCTGTCCATAGAAGTAGCCAATCCCACCAAGAAGGCCACTGAGGGCAGCCTGACCCAAAGCCTGCTCCTCAGGGCTCAGGCCCTTCTCCTTTAGCCGGAAGGTCTTTTCAAAGCGCTCTCTAAAGGCTTCAGCATGGCTTTCCAGGGTGTGGGTCAGCAGGCGGCCTGCCAGCTGCTCTGGGGCTTGGCTGCCTCCTGTCCGGGCACTGCCTGATTCAAACACCAACTCCACAGAAAAGGGGACTTTCAGTGTCACCTGTTGTATCAAAAACTGCCCTTGTCCCTGTCCTTGCCCACTCGGGCCTCTGTTGTCCCACTTCAGAGATCCTGGCAAGCCGAGGTAGCGTTCAGGGGAAGCCCCGGGGGGCTGATGCTGAAACCAGTGATTTAGGCGACTCTTCACCATCTCTGTCAGCAAGGGAAGCCCTGGATTGGAGGACCAGAAGACGTTGTAGCTTGAAAGGAAGAAGATAAACAGGAAATATTATGCAGGAGGAAGCGGTGAGGATTATAAAGAGAAACGACGTGATGAGGAGTCAGGATGGGAGGGTCTTGGAGATGCAGGGAACATGGGGCCTAGTGAGAAGGGAAATGCCTGGTGAAAAGAGAGTAGGGTTGAGGAGATGGAAATCAGACTAAGTCAGCATCCATACCACCCCTCCCGCCATCCCATATGCTCTTCCCCCAGTTACCTGCCATACTTGGGGGTGGTATCTCCTGGACTGGTTGGTGCCAGAAGTGTAAAGCGGAAGTCACCAAGCTCACTGGTGTGCCCACTGATGAACTTCAGCTGCCCCTTAGCCCCAACCTCTGGCACAAGGACTTCTTTGCCGTCTGTTACCACATAGAAGAACAGGGACACCAGAGGGCGGGCAGAGGTCCCTGAGGCCTGGGTGGCCAATGCGGAGAGAAAAACACAGCATGAGGTTAGCAGGCCTTCCCCTGAGAAGCAGCCTTAGGGAGGGGGACGGCCGGGGAGAACATACATCTAGCACTGTCAAGGGTCACTGAGAGGAAGCACCAGTGGGATAAAGAGCTATGCGCAGCTCTGGGAAATAATAGTACTTCTGTGCCATGTACTGGGCGAACTCTACATATTACTGGTATTTCCTTTAATCCTTAACAATTCTGTGAATTAGGTGCTATTTTTATTTACAGTTTAGACAAGAAAACCAAGACTCAGAAAAAAAAGATGGTCATACAGGCAAGTGTTTAAGGCAAGCAGCAAACTCAGAGCCCCTTCTGTTTACCCCCACTTTATCCTGCATTTGCAGGCGGCAAAGAAAGGGTGGAGGAAGGCTGGACTGGGGGAGGGGTGTCCTGAGTGCCCTGACCTGAGGCTCTACAGTCACTCTCCAGCTCCAGTCCCCTCCGTGCTGACCCCCAGGCCTCTTGACGAACTCAGTGGTGAGCCTTAAGGCCCCATCCTGGATGTGTTGCCGCCCGAAGGAGACACCGTCGTGGAACTCCCAGCCATAGGGACCCACGCCGTCCCCCTGCTCACACGTGTGCCTGAGCTTAGGGGTCCCTGGGGTGGTGCCTTGCTGCGCCCACATCAGTCCTGGGGGTAGAATGGCCACGTAAGTCAGAGAGCTCTTGTCCCTCTGGGTCGCCGATTACTTCAAGGGTCATCCCTCCTCATAACTCTCCTGAACCACTCCTCACCACCCTTGATCTGGCGCGAAGCTAGGGCTCCCAGATTAAATGCCCGCCTGCCTGCCCGCCCCGGGTCCAGGTTACCGGTGAGGAGGGGCTGCGGGCTTCGGGTCTTCATGCCGAAGTAGACGTGAGGGCGGTAGGTGCCCCAGAAGAGGTCCGGAGCCACGGTAGGGCTGGAAGAGTCCGGAGGCAGCGCCGGCGGCGCGGAGTGCAGCATGACAGCCCGCCGCGCACGGTACCACGGCAGAAACCAGCGACCGGACAGGCCCAGGGCCAGAGACAGGACCACTACCGCCAGAGCCGCGCCCCCAGCCCTGCCGCCCCGGCCATCCCGCCGTGCGGGGCCTCCCCGAGCCGCCCTCTCTGCCGTGCGCGCTCCGTCTGCCGGCGCTCCGCGGCGCCGCCGCTCGCCCCGAGCCATCCTTGCACAGAAATCGTCGTCGCGGGGACCCGGGAAGATGGCAACAGAGCCCGGGCCTGCTTTGCCTCCTAGCCTTGCGAGGCGCCGGGGGCTACCACCGATGTGTCAGCTGCCCCTGCCGGCCGGTGCCTACAGCTCGACTTCCGCCTCCTCCCGGAAGTCCCGCCCCGCCACGTCAGGTTAAGCTCCACGACCCGGAAAGGCTGTCGCCCTTGTGGCGTAGGGTTGATCTCGGCGGTGGGCGTTCTGAGCTGTGTCCACTGGATTAGCGTTTATTTGACCTTCTCAGAGTTCACAGGCTAGTAGGAAAAACCAGCCTCACATTTGTCTTTTTTCCCCTTTTAGTGAATTTTATATATTAAGAGCCTGAGACCCCATCCAGTTTTACTTTTAGCCTCTCCCCACAGCGCCCCAGTCTGGTGGCTGAAAATCGTGGCCTAGAAAGTTCAATAAGCTGGCCCTGGCCACAGAGCTACGTGGCTAGCTTGGAACCTAGGTGTATCTGAATCAGACTGCACCATATTGTCGACATACCTATGCCTTCTTTCCTAGTGAAATGCAGTGGATACAAGAGCATCTTTCCCAGTAGTGTCTTTAAGCCTCCCTCTGACTTTTGCTGTGGCATCTCCAGTCTAGGGTTCTTAATTTAGATGAACCCTAAAAGGACCATAATGGTGCTGTGTATACTTTTTTTTTTTTTTAAGCCTTTTCTACAACCCAAGAAGCAAAGGTGCTTAGGGGAAAGATTGCTCATGTCCAGGTCAGGGAAGGCTGTAGCAAAAAGGTGGCATCTGCACCTGATGTTGACGTAAGAGTCAAGGTTACTTTAAAAAAAAAAAAAAAATGTCTTTTTGGCTGTAGTGGGTCTTCCTTGCTGCACATGGGTTTTCTCTAGTTGTGAGTAGGGGCTACTCTTCATCGTGATGCATGGGTTCTCACTGCTCTGGCTTCTCTTATTGTGCAGCTGGGGCTCTGAAGTGCAGGCTCAGTAGTAGTTGTGGTGCAAGGGCTTAGCTGGCTGGGGCATGTGAGATCTTCCCAGACCAAGGATTGAATCCGAGTCCCTTGCATTCCAAGGTGGATTCTTAACCACTGGACCATGAGGGAAGCCCTACTCTTTTTATTTTTTCTTGTAAGAGGGCTTTAGGGGAAAAAAAATTATTTGGTTGTACCAGGTCTTACTTGCAGCATGCAAACTCTTAGTTGCTGCATGTAGTATCTAGTTCTTTGACCAGGGATCGAACCCAGGCCCCCTGCCTCAGGAGCAAGGAATCGACCACTGGCCCACCAGTTATTCAGTGGCCCACTGAATAAGTCCCAAGGTTACATTTGATGATGGTTCAGAAATGCCACTTAGATTCATAGTTACTTCTCACCAACAGCTCAGCATAAAAGGTGTTTTCATAAAGTACAAATTTCTATCATCCTCTAAAAAAACCCTAATCCACATTTATGTTATTCTAGCTATTATCACACCTACCATCCTAACTTTAATTATATTGATGCTGCATGCTCACTTACTTCACTGTAATCTGACCTCTGGCCCTGCCCTCCAGCGGCACTTTTTCCTCCTGAACAATCACCTCCTGACCAAATCGCATGGTTGGTCCTTTCCTGCTACCACTGCACCTGGTCCACTTCTGTACTTTAGCACTTAGCACACACCTGAATTTCACTATTCATCCTTGACTCTCAGTAATAATAATCAGGTCAAGTCAGAAGGTTAATGCTAAATATCTGTAAATTCAACACATGTTTATTGCACACTGCGTTATCAGGCACTAAGCAGAGTGTTGGTGACACAGAAAAGGGTCCCAGCCTCAAGTTCACAATCTAGAAGCACAGTGCCAGCAGCCAGTCCACGCTTACAGCAATGTCTGAGCCTTCTGTATGTGTACAGATCAGAGTCGCTTATCAGGTGGAAGATAAGTTAACCATGGGCGTGGAGAATGCAAATCTAGGTAGTCAGTATCCTTTCATCACTATATAGAGGCTTGTAGCATAAGGCCTCTTAGATGCTTATGTTACGCTCACCCAATCTTCCAGGCAGTTTACAGACATCTATTTACTTATTTGCATGTGGGGATCTTAGTTCCCAGACCAGGGATTGAACCAGTGTCCTCTGTGGTGGAAGCACAGAGTCTTAATCACTGGACTGTTAGGGAAGTCCCAGATATCAGTTCACTTAATCCTCTCAACAGTTCTATGAGGTAGTACTATTATCCCCATTTTACAAACAAGGAAATAGGCACTAAGTAATGTGTCCAAAGTTACATAGCTACTTAAGGGAAAAGCTTAGGATTTCAATCCCAGGCATTCTGGTTTTTACTACACTTGATTGTCTCCTGATAGTTTTTCTTTAAAGGGAGAGGAGAGAAAACCAGTCCTTTGAAGATATCACAGTTTTAAGCAGAGAAGTACTATAGTAATGTGGTAGTAGGATATATTTGGCAAAGTTCATAGCAGCCAGTGTCCAGAGATTCTTGATTGCATGGCTGAACATTCTGAAGTTATTCACTATTATTATTATAGTTATTCACTATAGTTATTCACTATAACATTAAACCAGTGGCTATCAAGCATTTTTTCTTACAACCTATGGTAAGAAATAATTCTATACTGCAACCAAGTACATGCAAGTAAATACACATCCACACACTTTATATAACTATATTCATGATTATATACTTAAAACTTAGGTTTCTTAAAGAATACTTCCCAGTCCATGTGCCATGCACTCTGACACTTTTATTCTATTTTACTGTTTTTCTAAAGGTTGATTTAACCCGCTAAATTGACTTCATGATCCACAGCCGTAACCTAGCATGAAAAACAGTTTAGGCACTGTTCTCTGAAACAAGTAGTGAAAGTCAGTCAGTCACTCAGTCGTGTCTAACTCTTTGTAACCCCATGGACCGTAGCCCACCAGGCTCTTCTGTCCATGGAATTCTCCAAGCAAGAATACTGGCGTGGGTTGCCATTTCCTTTTCCAGAAACAAGTAGTAGTAAGACATAAAACCAATGCTTTGGAAAGATAAAATTAAGGAACGAAAATGGTTAGGAAAAAAGGAGACCAGGTGAGAATACAGCAATAATACAGGAGCATGAATGGTAATGGAGAGAACATTTCAGGAGATTTTGTTTAAGACAAAATATTCTGAACTTACTGACTGAATATGCAGGGAAAGGGAGTGGGCAGAACCAGAAATAAAGCTGTGGTTTCCAGCTCAGGAGGCTGAGCAGACGAAGTGCCTTTTAAAGGAATAAGGAAGTCAGAAGAGGAGGCAAGTACAGTTGACTCTAAAACAATGGGGGTGGGGAAGGGAGTTAGAGGCTCCACTCCTTTAGTGTTGAGAAGGGGGGGATAACTTTACAGGCAGCATCCATGATTTCACAACTGCAGATTCAAACAACCACAGATCACGTAGTAATGTAGTATTTATTTTAAAAACAGGCATATAGGAGCACCCCTGCAGTTCAAACCTGCTGTTGTTCAAGGATCATTATTGACAGTATACAAGATTATCAGTTTTATTTTAGACAAAGAGTGTTGCTGGAATTTGGAGAAAACTGGTAGTAGGTACCCTGACTATATAGCACAGAATTTAAGATTAGAGCCAAACAGAAATGTAGGATTTAACCCAAGAGGATAGTTCAAGTCATGACAGAAGACAGGATGCCCCAAAAATAAGAGAAAGGAGAGTAGTACACTTTTATGGTTAAGAGAGGACAAGGCACCGAGAGGAAGAGAAGTTCCACAAGGAGTGAATTAAGAACGGCAAATGCTACTGAAATGGAAAGATGAGGACTGAGAAAACAGCATTTCTAATAAGAGTAAGAGGTACCTTGAATAGTGGAAGGAGAAGCCAAATTCAAAAGGGCTAAGCAGTGAGTGATGGTAAGAAACTGAAATAAATTCAAATTTGTCCGCACCCCTCCCATCTTTTCTCGTCCCAGAAACACTGGTTAGGTTTGTAGTCACAGGCCTCTTTTCTTTTTTTGGCGTTCTGTGGCCCTCCAGATAGTGATTTCAGTAATTAAGTTCTTCTTAAATAAGTGTCCCTAGCAGTCTTAGGTTAAAACCGGATTGGTCTCTTCTGTGCTGTCAGCGCCCGGTACTGGCGCTCTGCTTGTCCCCGCTCGCCGCCACGCCCCTGGCCTGGATGTGGGAGGCGAAAGCAGTGAGCATTTCCCGGGCGGTCAGGTGAGTGCCGCGCATAATCAAGCGATGGCCGTCTCCTGGAGGGAAAATCACGAGTCAGGCACTAGGACTGCGGGGCCAGGGCCGAGGGCTCGCGACTCCCCCCCCCGACTCCCAACTAGACCCACCGAACAGCACGTCCACGCAAGGCTCGGAGCCGTCGTGCCTCACGTCAGCAATCACTGAGCAGTTGAGGTTCGTGCAGCGAACTTTCTCGCTGCTCACCGCCTGGAGAAAGGTCCTGCGGTGAGAAAACGGCGTGAGCGCCGGGCAGAAGGGACTACATCCCCAGCGGGAGGGAGGCGTGCCCCTCCGCGTCTGCACGGCTGCCCCTCGTACCTCGTCGATTCCACGTTCTTCTCGAAGGGGCAGAACTGAACCCGAACCTGTTTGACCGAGCGGAGTCCGAGCCGAGCCAAGGCCGCCGCCATGGTGACACCCGCCCCGGAAGGACTCTTGGCTGGCGGAAGTGTCTCTAGTGCGAGAGTCTGTGAGCCGCGCCGCACTTCCGCAGTCACGGACCTCCGCTCGGTGCGGATTCTCCGCCTGGGTTGGCGGTGCTGGTGCCCCAAGCCGCCGCCCTGGGCTCCCCAGCCGAGAAGAGGAGGAACGCCAGGAAGGAGAGAGACGGTTTCGGCACAGGGTATGGAGGGCCCAAAGTACGCGCTCAATAAATACTACCTGACATCAATAGCCCTCTTGTACCATGGTGAAGGCAATGAATAATGCGAAAGCCGTTTGCTCCTGACTCGGATGACACGCCTTCTGCAGCGTCTCCCTATCTGCACCCTGCTGTGCTAGATCTAGGTTAACACCGTCTTAAATTCTGGTCCCTTCCAAGGGGAGGGCACTACCACCACAGGGATTATAAACCTACCGGAGGGTAATCCCCACTCAGGTAATTTCAGATTAAATGTGTGGACTCTGGAATAGCTAAAGCTTACACGTGAAGGCTCTACAGCCCACTATTCTTAAATGACTAAAAACAGTAATGAGGAGGGGCATACAGGGTGCTGTAACATAGGCCGTGGGGACTGATATAAGTGTAGAATTTCCACCTCTGTGGTTCCCGAGGAATTGCTTTATAGTAGTGTCCCAACCTGTCTTGTGTTTAGCCTGGCTCCTGGGATTTAAGAGGAAGTGACATCTAGGCTCCCTGCTTTCTTTTGCTTTTCCCATTTCTCCTGGGATCCAACCCTGAAGTCTTACTCCCAGGATTTAGCTGCTAGCGTCTAGCCTTGAGATGTCTTTACTGATGGAGAACTGTGCCCGAGCCTCCCAAGGATGCTGACCTCCGGGTTTCAAGCTGTGGTCATGACCTTTACTCTGGATTCCAGGCAATTGTAGTGATCTTGGTTTAGCTTTTCAAGTCCAGGCTCTGTGTAGCTTGTGGTTCTCAGATATGCTTTCTTCCAAGCTCCCAATTAAGCTTTTAAATTTGCATTTCTAAATGTCTGGGCTTTTGCAGACAGAGATGGGGAGCTCTGACTGGATTCTGATGAGGGGCCTTAGGATTCAGAACTGGTCCCCAGGCAGGAAAGAAAAGATAAGTGCCAGCGAGGATGCTGGTGCTGCCTCAGGGCAAGCCAGGCCTCCTGGTTTCCTACCAGGTAAGCCTCAGGGCTAGGTCCTCCCCACAGTGTGCTTAGCAGCTGAGCTGTCTGGGTTGGAAATACTCCAGGCCGAAGAGGGGGCTCCAAGCTCTCCAGGCTGTTGAGGCTGCTGCTGGGCAATTCCATGGTCTGAACCTCATTACATGCACCTGGTAAGGCAGGAGTGGAAGGCAGGTGGCTAGCAAGGGGGACACTAAAGCCAGATTGAGGATGGGGATGGGTTATGAATAATGAGCTAGGGGCGAAGAGAGCCTGGTTTTGGGGAGGGAGAGTGACTTACAGCAACGGGGAAGCCCCCTACGGACTTGAGTCTTGGGCAGGGGCTGCTGCAACAGACACAGCAGGGCCCCATCCAGCCGCTGGAAGATGCTGAGCATGAACAGAGTCTGGCGAAGTTCTGGGGACAGGCCCCACCGCTCCTCCTCCAGCAAGTCCCTGACCACTCCAAAGTCTTGTCTGAGCTGCAGCGCCCCCTGCAGGCTGAAGGCCAAGGTACAGTGTGACCACCTGACCCTCCTGCCTCTCCAAACTGCTCTTCCCCACCATTCCCCTCCCTTCTTCAGTTCTGTTCATCGCCCGGCCACTTCCTTCTTTTCTTCTCACCTGAACCGGATCCCATGAGAGAGGATGTGGTCAAGCCAGGCACCCAGGATGGCGGTCAGCGCCTGGCTCAGGGCAGGGGCCTGGGCTTGGGGTGGCAGTCCGTGCAGTCCTTGCAACACAGGCTCCAGTACCCTGCGGACCACTAACCCAGCATACTCACTAGGAATGCTGGGAAGCTCTGGAGTGAGAAAAGAGAAGGGACAGGATATGAGGTTAGGGAGACCCCCTCAGCCCCTAATGGAGGATTCAGGGTGGCAAAGAAGGTGAGGACAAGGTTGGAGACACAGAGGTGGAGCCCCTCAAGGACATGGAGGGGCTTGGACACTGTTACCCCGGGAAGCCTTAGGGAATGCCGAGATGAGGAGTTACCAGGACATAGACGATGCCGCCAGTACCGACCCCGTGGCATGTGGAGTTCGAAGTCCTGTGTGGCTTGTTTATGACATTCTTGAAAAAAGAGACTTAGTGACTCTTCAGGCAGGAGCTGTGGTGATAAGGAAAATGTAAAAGGGCTTGCTTATCTGTGAGGGGTTTGTCAAGGCATATGCTCTTCTAAATCTGAGGTGTTTAACCTGGCATCCATAAAGCCCCAGAAGAGAATTGTATGCATAATTGTATGGGTTTGGGCATTTTCTGAGGAGAGATGCTATAGCTTTTACTGAGTTTTCCAAAGGCCTGGACTGAGAAAAGATTATGGACAACTGCCCTAAGATTACCCTGCTCTCCTCAGCTTGGTTTAGAAAATGGATATCCTCCAGGTTAATTTTATTCCATAGGAACATTAATAGGAAAAAAATGGAGACACCCTCACTACCACCAATGTTCAAAAGCAAATGCTACAGAGAGGGGTCTGCATGATCTGTAGACAGGCAGCGGCTGAAAAGAGAAAAGCAAATTGTACAATCTTCTGTCATCTATAAAAGGAAGGCAAGAACTGCTTGTAGATCAGGAGCAATGAATATAAGTTTCTGAGATTCAGGAACCTTTGTAATGTCCTCACGCTGAATATTCTTTATAGCCACTTCTATTTCTCCAAAGCATTATAACCCATAAAGCAAGAAAAAGTCCCTGTACTGGTTTGATTTCTCTGGTTTGATAGGTTTTGTTTTTGGGTGGGGAAGAAGACAGCAAAGAGAGAGAGGTATCTACAGCCCATCTTGGAGAAGAACCCCAAGAATTGGGGTGTGTAGTGGCAGGTCTAAAGAAAAAGTGACTGTATGCCTGAAGAGAGGATGGGACTGGGTTGGGGGGCGGGGGTGGGCAGACTTGGTGGGGGAGGGCCCCTGTGGCTCCTGATACATATCCTGACAACAGCCTATCTAAATCCAAACTCTTCTCTTAGTCCAAACACCAGAACTCCTTTCTCCCTTATATATGATAAAAATGTTACCCTTTTGTCAACTGACATTTGTTAGGAAATTCTGTACTCAGCACTCAGGAAATACAAGGTCACACTATGAGACAGTTTTTTCTGAGACGTTACAGTCCAGCTGAGGAGAAAATTCACATCTGATCATTCTTTTTCATCCCAGTGCTGTATGTAGTTGAAAGCCCAGAACAGACCCAGCAGTGGCGCAAGGCATGAAACGCGACGGCGTTCGGGTCACATGGTGAGCACACTGCCCCGGCCCCGTTTGCTCTCTCCTCTCTGCAACTACCAAGAGCTGGACCTTTCTTACATTATGTCTCTCCGCTTCCTTTTTATTGACTGCTATCGCTGGATCAAACTCTTATCACTTACAGCTTACAACAGCTCCCTATCACTTATGAGATAAAGTCTAAAATCTGTGGGCTGGTGTTCACTGCCCTCCACATCTTGATGACAACCTACTCCTCCACAATCCTCCGCCCCTACCCTTGACATGTGCATGCTAGGGCAAGTATGTGCCCATGTACATGCACACACACACAAAGGGAGGTTTTGCTTTGGTCAGGCCATCTCCCCACTACTCCCCCAAGGAACTATGAACTACCCACCTCCAGTAACCCCTGCTGCTCCTCTGAGGCTACCCATCCACCAGCTTGAGCCATAGGCCCTGTATGGAGCTTCTGTTACTACATGCCCACCAAAGCCTTCCCTCCCCAGAGCTCCCACAATCATCACTGTCCAACCCTACTCATGAAGAGCCTGTTCTGGGACATGTTGAATTGAAAGAGGACATGGAGTAAACTGATAAACTGATGTAGAAATGCCCAACAGGTAGATGCAGATGGTGGGTTAGGGCTAAACTGTGAGGGTTCACAGCGCCTTGGTGCAGAGAGAAGGAGCAGAGGGACAGGGACTAAACTCCACAACCGTGCTTCTGTTCAGGGCAAAGAGGAGACATCTGGGCAGGAAGAGAAAACAAAAAGCAGAGACATCATCCACAATAGGAACAGATAGAGTGTAAGGTAGAGAACAATTTAAATAGAAGTATAGGAGTTTAGTTCATAAATTTAGAGGAAAATAATAAAGTATTAGAAGAAACAGCCAAGAATGAATGAAAATCACCACTGAGAACAGGGATTAGAAGTCGAGGTGGAGGCAACTAAAGTGCTATTTTTTCATCACAAGCCTTCTAGAATAATATTTTGGTTTTAATAAAAATACAAGTTGTACTTTTACAAAAAAAAGAAACATCCTATCGAAAACAAGTAAATAAAGTCAATCATTTATCTTGCATATTCTCTACGAAATATACTTCAAAGTAGCCAAATAATTTTTGAGGCAAGTTTCACTTGGGACTTCCCAGGTGGTCCAGTGGTTGAATCCACTTTCCAATGCAGGGGACCCTGGTTCAGTTCCTGGTCAGGGAACTTAGATCCCACATGCAGAGGGCACCTGAGCCCCCACACTCTGGCGCCCATGCACAATGAAAGATGTCACATACTTCAATGAGGATTGCACATGCTACAACTAAGACTCAGCCAAACAAGTAAATTAAAAATTTTAAAGTTTCATTTCGTAAGAGTAATCTGACTTATAGTGAAGAAAGGATGACAGAATTAGAATGTCACCACCTTGCACCCTCTAATAATGGATAGAGACAGTGATCATCAGTGGCTGTTAAAGTCAAAACAGGAGAGCCTGACGGGGGTTTAGATATACAAATGAAAGAAATTGATTATGGATTGATTGTTATTAAAGCCTCAGTGGTAGGAATATGGAGGTCCATTATGCTCTTCTACTTCTGTATTTTTAAAAAATTTTCCATAATGAGAGGACAAAAAGTGGATTTAGTAGTAGTTCTCATAAGAAAAGATACATTCAGTGGCAATTCCAAGGCACTAGAGTTGTTCTCCCACCATCACAACCACCTCACCAACCCCCAAGCTGTTGCCTCTCCTTACCTGGATCTGCACAGTTAGCTTCCGGATCTCCAGGCCCAGCTGCTGCTCCACATTCAGAGCCAAGCTTTCCTCTGAGGCCAGGAGAGACAAAGTTTCTGCCTCCTGCAGTAGAGGCTTTGACAGAAACAAGAGTGAGCTCTGAGCCCAACGCAGGATGCTCCCCTCCTGTTCCCTAGCTACTCACAGGTAATTCCTTCTGGATCAGGAGCAGGAAGGAACCTGGGGCCCATGCTGCCAGATGCTGCTGAGCTGTGCTCCAAAACCAGAGCAAGGCAGTCTGCAGGGTACAGAGCCCCAGGGCAAGGGGTGCGGGACCTGGGGAGAGGAGGGACAGAGTATCTGAAGGGATATGGAGCACCTTTGGGAAGAGGCAGGTTTCAGAACAGAATAAGGAATAAAGGGGGTATCCTCAGTGTTTTCCTATCCCCCATCCCCAGCACCTTGTCTCACCTGGCTGCCCGCAGAGGAGCAGTCCTGATTTGGGCTCCCGAAGGGCATCCAAGAGAGGAGGGAAGAGCTGTTGTAAAAGTTGGGTGGTACAAGAGGATGAGGGAAGGCTGCTCTGATTTCCACTAGCAGATCCCAAGACCTGGCAGAAGCCTGAAGATGAGAGGTATGGTTTGATAAGGAAGGGGCAATCTGGGGCTTGTCTCACTGCCATTACCCCTTCCTCCTCACCTTGATCCCAGCTCCAAATAAGAGACTGATGAATTAGGTTGCGACACAAAGAAGCCAGCTCCTTCTCACACTCCTGAGGCAGTGATGCTAGTGGGAGAAATGACTCTGGAGCCTGAAAACAAGGTCTCTCTTTTCCACAGCCACTGCCCCCACTCAATGATGGGGGAAGAGGGGAAGTTTCTCCCAAGACTCAAGGCTGGCATGGAAAGCAAGACCTTGCCTTCAAAGCTAAGAAGCTTATAACCTGAACCCCCAGGGGTTGGGTGGGGTGGGGGATGGTCGTTCTAAAGGACCTGCTTTTGTAGTCTGGTGGCAGGTGAGTGAGGTGAATACGGAAGTAAAAGACTCCAGCCTTCCCAAACACCCACCCAGGCCCATCACTCACCCTGACCCAGTGCCTGACTCAGCTGCTGTGCCGCTGCCCTGGGGTCCCTCCAGGGTCCTAGACTTAAGTCCAGGCTCTGAGCACAGGCTGCCCACAGCAGGGTCCAGTACTGGCTCCACAAGGCTCCGGCCCCTCCAAGCCCCAGTTCACCGCTGGCTGAACCCGCGACGCCACCCAACAGGCCCAGTAGCCCAGGCAACAGCTCCCGCTCCTCTTGGCACCGTCTGAGGAGCTGGTCCCTCAAGCCAGATCCCCTGAGCGCCTCATCCAGCCAACCTGCCACCTGGCAACCCCGCTCCCCCGTCAGGAGGCGGAGCACACGGCCGGGGGGATATGGGCGCGCTGATACTGGGACTTGGCTCAAGGCTTTCCCCTGCAGCTGGTGGTACGCCGTAAGTGTCAGCAGCAGGTTGGCGAGTTGGGACGACAGGGCTGGGGTGGCGGGCGCCCGGCCCAGAGCCCGAAGCCGCATCTCGACTGTAGCATCCAAGCGCTGGGCTGCTAGTCCGACGGGGCGTGCCAGGAGTAGCGGGTGGGGCGTCTCCAGAAGGCTGCTTCGCAGGACCGCCCCTCCGGAAAGGTGCTGTAGCAGGTCGCGGCACAGCTGAAGCAAGGGGCGGTGGCTGGGAGATGGAGCGCCGGGACTCAGGATCCTCAGGAGGCGCACGGCCGCCTGTAGGTGGAAGGCGCAATCCCGCGCTTGGAGGAGCTGCTCCCGCTCGCGCTGCAGCCGCAGCAACACAGCCCTGAGACGCCGGAGCGCCGGAGGAATCAGGCCGCCAGGTGCCAGCTCCCGCCCCCAGTCTACAGCGCCAGACTCACTGCGCTCTCCTGCGTCCGCCGGCGCTGCCCCCCTCGGCCGCTCTTTCGGAGCCCCGTCAGGCCGAGGACCCAGGCAGAGGGTGCTCCGGGCAACCGGCAGCCCCGGCCAGCCACGAACGTCCCCGCGGAGAGCGCCTGCCCGCTTTCTCTGCCACTGCTCCTCCTCGGCGCCCCGGGGCTGCGCCCGTGACGGCGGCACGGCAGCCAGCGGAGGCAGCAGGCCACCAGAGCGAGACGCTTGGGCCATGGGACACCGTGTCCGGAACCAGCCTAACGATTCCCACCACCCCGCACTGCCCAACGCCCGCCACAGCGGCGGCTCCGCCCTATCCCCGGAGCCTTCAACTCTTGCCAGGGTGCCTCCGGGGCCGTGATGGACTCTCTGGCGCTCCGTAAGCGCATGCTTCCGCCCTCGACAAAGATGGCTGCGTACGCCGTCTCACTTCGCCCTTGGCCGTTATCAAATACCCTACTGTCTTTCATTCTCGCGTCACTGTTGACGGGGATGGCGCCGATTCCGAAGACTGTGGGGCTAATCAAGTTAGGCAAACAGGTGAGACCAGTCCAGAGGGGGTCCAGGAGGGCTCCACTTGGATCTGTTTTCAGTGGGATTTTGTGCTTCGCGAGGCGGGCAGAGGCTCCGACTCGTCTACCCCGAAGCCTGCCGACGCGCTGCCGCTTTAGTTTCCTGTAGGCTTTCCTCTGAGGCCTGGCTGCCCGCTGGTGGTCGCTGCTGTCTCCAAACACTGCGGGGTATTCCGTCCTGAGGGCTGAGGCGCCGCCGAGGTAAAAAGGACTCCATGGGAATCCCCTGGCTGTCCTGCGGCGCTCTCCCGGGTCTTTGGAGAGGAGTGACTCTGGGGCTTACTGTCAAGCAGCGCGATGCAAGTGGAGGGAGGGTGGGGAGCCAGGGACAACTCGGCGGTGATAAATGCTTGAAGAGGGCAGGATTGGGCAGAGGAGGGTTGAGGATTGGGGATGGTTCAGTGATAAAGAACCCACCTGCCAACGCAGGAGACGTGGGTTCAATCCCTGGATGGGGAAGATCCCCCAGAGAAGGAAATGGCAACCCGCTCCTGTATTCTTGTCTGGGAAATCCCACGGACAGAGGAACCTGGCGGGTTACAGTCCATGGGGTCACACAGGAGTCAGACATTACTTAGTGACTAAACAACAAGGAGCTGCTTGGGGAAAGATATTATGAACGGAAGGAACAAAGACACTAAAGCAAAGAAACCTTAAGGAGAACTTAACTGAAGTGAGGCCTTAGTTAGGGGTTTGAGAGAAGAGGTGAGAAAGAGGACCGCAAGTGGCTTGAAAGAGTGGCACATGGGTTTGGATGTCCTGAAGTAGGTGGTAGGGTTACTGACGGGAGGGACGGGATCAGATTTGGGAGCACTGAGAAGCCGTACTTCCAACCACTTCCCGTTTATCTCAGAAAGCAACAAGTCCAGAAGTTAATTCATCATCTTTGCAGATTCACTGCATTTCCTCTAATCTTGATTAACCACACAAACTTCCTTCCAGCTGCTTCATTCAGAAATCTGAGAACCATTCTCCATATTCCTCCCTTTTCCTTTCCTTCATTTGTGTCATCAGTTTATTTCTGAAGTGTCTTTTGGGTCAAACCCACTATTTCCAGTCCTGCTTCTGCAGCCACGGGTTCAAGAATTCATTCTTTCTGACTTAAACAGTTGCAATGACCTGCTGACTAAACATTTCACGCCTAGATTCATCTCTTTCCCCAGTTCTCTTTCATTTGAGCATTTCACTCCCTAGATCCCTAGATCAGATCCACTTGCATCACTAACAAGACAGAGTCCAAACTCCCCAGATCACACTGGGTTTTTCAGGCCCAGCTCCTGGCTGAATCTCAATTACAGTAGCCGCCTCACCCATCTTTGCTCCTTCAGCATACACTTATTGAGCACCAACTATGTGCTGCACACTGCTCTAGGCACTGGGAAGAAAGCAGTAAGCCCAACAGACAAAAATCCCTCTATTCAGTGAATCAGAAGTGTCTAGTGGGGGCAGCCTGTCAACAAATAAACAATATAATATGTCAAATATGAGAAGTGTAAAGAAAGATAAAGCAAGAAGGAAGTTAGGGAGCATTGAGGAGAATTGAGAGGTTTCACTTTTTAAATGGAGTGGTCAGAAAAGTCCTCCCTCGGAAGATTTAAATAGGGATCTGAAGAGGGTGAAGGACTGAGCCTTTCACTGGGGAAAGAGCATTCCAGGCAGAGGAAATAACACATACCAAAGCTCTGAAATGGAAGCACAGTTGGCACATTGTAGAAACTTCAGAGGAGACTGCTGCAGTCGGAAGAGGATGAAAGGGTAGGAGATGATTTCATGAAGAGATTGCATGGCCAGATCATGAGTGGCCAGGTGGTGAATTAAGAGAGTAGCATAGACTGTTTGGGGGGAGAAATAGAAGGTCAAGGCAGGCCTTTTTCTGTCTGGTTTTAAAGATGGCTTACACTTACTAAGGAAACAATCCTCATTAGAACCACAGAATGTCCAGGCCAAGCCTTGAAGGGACTTGCCTTATTTTGCGAATGAGTAAGCTGAGGTCCAGAGAGGTTAAATGACTTGTCCAAAATCAAACAGCCAGGCAGTGGCAGAGGCAGAACTCAGGTGCAAGCGGCTCTGCTCCCAGCAGTGTTCTTCCAGCTCTGTGCTCCTGGCTAGTTAAGAGCAGTAAAAACCAACGAATAATAAGGTTTTAAATTCTATAACACAGGCTATGTTAGTGCCGCTTTTTTGAGTGAGGGCAGAGGTAACTGGATGGGGCTTCCCTGGTGGCTCAGACGGTAAAGAATCTGCCTGCAGTGTGGGAGATTCAGGTTCGAACCCTGGGTTGGGAAGATCCCCTGGAGGAGGAAATGGCAACCCACTCCGGTATTCTTGCCTATAGAATTCCACAGACAGAGGAGCCTGGTGGGCTACAGTCCATGGGGTCACACAGAGTCAGACACAACTGAGCGACTTCACACACACACACACATAACTGGAGATGAAAGAGTCTGGAAAGGCTTTAGGCAGAAATGGGATTTGAACTTGAACTTCATCTTGAAGGTAAGGCAAAGTGTGGTGAAAAAGAAGTTCAGAGCCAGAAAGGATTCAAGGACAGCTGGGGGAAGACCCCAAGGCTGGAAGGAGCCTGGTGCAGAGGGAGGGCAGCAGCTAAGTGAGGGAAGATTGTAAGGGAAGACTGGAAAGCTTAGCCAGGGAGCTTTTTGGAAGGGTCCAAGTCCCAGGCTAGACTCAGTCCTGCCTGTGGCCCTGGCATTGGGGGATTACTGGAAAATTTTGAGACAGGGTATAATTGCTGAGAACTTGGTTTGGGGGAGAAACAGATACAGTGCAGGGGAGAGGCCAGCCAGGAACTGTGGCACTCATTTAGGCATTGAGCTAGCCCCAGGGTGGATTATATGGGGATGTTCATATTCAAGGGTATGACAAGGGACACAGTTGGAAGAGCAAGTAAGAGGGCTCTATCTCAGGGGCGTCAGTTTGGCTGAGTAGGGACAGGATGGTGAAGCAGCCTGGACTGAATGCCACCGTCAGCCCTTGGGAAAGCAGGAGAATTAGTGAAGGGACGTGATGACACCATGACAGCCAGCAGCATGTTTTGAGGTGCTGAGCAGGGAGAGGTGGGCCTGTCAAATTCTCTCATTACAGATGTTGATGGGAGCCCCCTGTCCAGCTCTGGGCACCCAGCTCGGGGACCGTGTAGCAAGGAAGAAGAGAGAGCCTCCTTCCTTCCCTTCATGGTCTCTGCCCGCTCCCTCCTCCCACTACTCCAGGACATACGTCATCCCTGCCCTTCCTTCACTTTCCTTTCTGCTCATAAGACTCACTGGATCTATCTGTTAATAGTACCTTTGTGTCTCTGGCTTTCTGCAAGGTTGGAGATTGACCCCTCAATGCCCACAGAGAAAAGGGACTAAGTCAGGAGCCCCAGGGCAGGAGCCTGGGTCTCCAAGAAAAGATGAACCAGGAGGAAGGAAGCACTCCAAAAGAAGAGAGCCCTAGGCAGAGTCATAAGGCAGAGGTGAGGAGGTGGGCAGAAGAGCCTCAGCTAGAACCAGGGGAAGGGGTGCCAGAGGGCTTTGGGAAGAGAGGTAACCTACTAAGGGCTGAGGGCAGTGACTAGTAGAAGGAGGTCTCTGGCCCCAAGGTTAAGGGACCAGGGATCAAGATCCATCACTGTCAGCCTGACCCAGGGTCGTTTCCTCTACAGGAAAGTAGGGCTGATACGATCTTGCAGACCTGTCATGAGGATTCCATGAGTTGCATGATGCAAAGTGTTTGAACAAAGGAGAAGGATTTGGGGAGGCTGAGGCCTTGACTTTGCTTCCCATCCCTAGGTTATCTCCAGGACTGCTGGCAGCTGCCTTACAACAGAGCCAGGAGCTGGCAAGTGAGATTCTTTCTCTCTCCTTCCTCACCCATCCCTCCCTAGGATAATGCCATCTGAACCTTCCCACTCTCCCTTCTCCCCAGAGTTGGGTACCAGCTTTGCTCAAAATGGTTTCTACTGCAAGGCCATGGTCCTGTTCACCTGAGTCTTGAAGCTCAACCCCCAGGACCACTAGTGGGTGTGTGTGATGGGGCGTGGGGGGTGGCCTCTGTGCTGAGCTATCAGGGCAAGGCTGGGTGCCAAGGACCCAGACTTTTGCCCCCTTTGTTTTTTATCAGGTTATTTGGAAATTGCTCATTCCGCAATGAACAGCTGGGTCAGCGGGTGTGAGCCCTGACTGATGCAGCCCCAGGGCCTCTTCTGCCTGGGCAAGGCCGTGATGGGACTGCAGGTCTGAGGTTGGAAGCAGAAGAGGAATTTGGGTGGGATGGGGTGGGGATCAGGTGTACATTGACATTTTCTAGTTAAGCTACTACCAAAATGTCCTAGTGGTACTAACAGCTGGAGCCAGTTTGAGAAAAGGGAAGTTTTAACATTCCTTGCCCTGTTGACGCCTCAACTTTCCTCCTTCTAATTCCTCTGGGACCAAAGCATTTTAGAGAGGCAGCCGTGTGTTCTGGAGACTGAGAGGTGGGTCCCAGCCTGATGCAGTCTGGGAGCTAACATTCCTGCCTCCTGCAAGTCGCCCTGGGAAGGGGATCAGGCCCGCTCTTACGCTGAGGGGGCAACAGAGAGAACTGGCCAAGACTGCAATAACAAGTGGTGCTACTTCCTGCCTCAGACGGATAAGGGACGCGGAGGATAAGAGGGGCATGGGCAGCACTGCTGGAAGGAGTGTCAAGTGCCGCCCCCCCCCCCCCCCCCAGCAGAAGCAGCGAAGAGGAATCCCTGGGCTGCCTCCGTCAACCGAATTCCTCCATCCATTTTTCCATGTTGAGCTGGGGCCTTTAAGCCTCTTCTCCTGCAGTTGCCCTGGAAGTACTGCCCCAAGGGCCCCTGGCCTTCTGTCTCCACCCTTGCATTATCCCCAACCTGAGCCACTCTGGTCCCTCCCCCAGACTCAGAGCAGAAGACCCAGTCCTCTCCACCTCCAGGACTCCTCAAAGGGCTGGGGCATCCTGGAACTTGGGCCCCAGCATCTACCTCACACCAGATGAAGGAGCACGTGTCCCTAATAAGGCAGGGCCGTGTGTGCATCCCACAGTAGCAGTTCACTGCACATTTTGAGACCTGAACTCTAAAACCACGGTTGGGAACATCCCCGCAGTCATACCTCTTCACACAGAGACCCTCTGATGAGAGAAAGGAGCCCTGCATCCACTGAAATAGCCTTTCTTTGGTTCTTAAGCAGATGGCTTCTTCTGGGAGCAGTAAGGAAGAATAAAATCCCCGAAGGCTCAAGAAGGGATCTGTACAAAAATTCAGGTTTTCAGACTATAACAGACCTGTCTGTAGGGGCATCTGAAGCTTGCTGTTGGTCTTGGGGAACTCACCAGCCAGAGCTCTGTGCTCAGGAATGGGGTCACAGTAATGAATAAGGCTTAAGTCTTGACCTTCAGCTTGATGGATGCTCACTTCTTCCTAATCCCAGTTCTCACCATGTTTTCTCAAGCCTCAGTTCTCATGCCTTGTTTCCTGTCCACACTTCTATGCATATTCTGACCTCTCCTTTGTCCAGTGGTTCTGATGCTCACCTCCTTCCACTGCTGGAAGATTCACCAAGGGTGTGCATTTGGGAAGCCCCTTACCAGCCCCTTGCTGGAGCTGGCAGAACCCATACATCTCCATATATCCCACCTGCTGGCTCTCCCACTGATGCGGCCTCAGCAGGTACACAGGCTTCTGCTACTTTGGTCATATTCTTTCTCCATTCCAGCACAGGGCTTTGTAACTAGCATTTCCCCCATGTGAATTTACTTAGTTTTTCTACCCAGGGTCACTGCCCCTAAAAATACTAAAATTCTCTAATTTCTCTATAAGAAACACAACCTCCTTTTAGTTGTTCCTCTAAGATCTTGACAGCTCCTCCTGGCTGGTTCCTCCCGGGCTCTGCTTGGGACTCTCAGTTCATTAAAATGCGGATCCGCAGGCCTCCCAGTATGCTTTTCTTAGGAGAACCATTTATCAGGATAAATGACTTGCTGCCATGTGGGTCTTACTCAACACCATTTGTACCTAGAGATAGGAGGTGCTGAGACACCTCCTTTGTTTAAGGCTTTCCCAAATTCTTTTGTTTATGGTTGCAGGCCTCTTAAATCCTGTATGGCAGAATGCAGTCTGTCATTACAAGCTGTGTCACCTTGGGCAGATTTCTTAACTCCTGTGCTTCACTTCCTCTTCTGTACAATGTGGACGATCCCTACCTCACAGGGCTGCTATGAAGGCTGAAAGAGAAAGTGTGAGAAAATACCTACCAAAAGTCTGGGACATAGCGAGTGTTCAATAAACTGATTTTTCTCTGCAGTTGTCTTACATATTCATGATACCAGCGCCAGAAAGAGAGGGTGTGACTGAACCGCTGCTTATCTCACAAAGTGCCGAGTTCCTGGGACTGAGGTTCTTTTTTTTTTTTTTTTGAGGTTCTTAAAGCATGTTGCCTGGGAACTTTTCACAAATGCAAATTCTCAGGCCCACCCTAGGCCTTCTGAATCAGAAACTAACAGTACGGCGCAACAATTTACGTTTCAATAAGCCCCCCAGGTGATTCTGAGGTATCCTGACGTTTGAGAAGGTCTGCTCTAGGACCTGGGCTTCCCCGGTGATTCAGCGGTAAAGGATCTGCCTGAAATGCAGAAGACATTTGATCCCTGGGTTGGGAAGATCCCCTGGAGGAGGGCATGGCAACCTACTCAAGTACTCTTGCCTAGAGAATCCCATGGACAGAGGAGCCTAGTGGGCTACAGCCCATAGGATCACAGAGTCAGACATGATTGAAGTGACTCAGCAGCAGCAGCAGCTCTAGGACCTAGGGGAGGAGACACTCATCCAGGAGGCTATCTTGGGGTTACAGGTTTGAGTTTTGTTTCTTCAAGGCTTGATTATAAGAGGTGGCAGCCCTGGGCTAGAATTTAGGAAGCCTTAATTAGAGGAGGGTTCTAGCCTCTCAAAAGAAATGTCCCCTCCCCAGTACCTCTTAGACTGTCCCGGGCTTGAATCTTCCCGAAGAGCCATAGGACTCCTGACATGTTGCCTCCACGTTATCCCACACTCACACTGCTAACTGGTAGGGTTCTGACCCAGTGCCTGAGCTCTGAGTCCCCAGGGCTGGAAAGCAGAATGACCGAATATCGTGGTTTTCCTGGGACTGAAGGATTTCCAAAGGTGTGGAACTTTCAATGCTAAAACTGGAAAAGTCCTGGGCAAACACGAATGAGCTGGTCATTCCAATTTAAAGGTTCCAGAGAGGCAGACTTCAGAAGAGCATGAAGGGAATACAGAAGGGGTCCTGAAGAGGAACCAGGGGAAGTATGTGTGTGTTGTCTATGTGTACTGAAGAGGCAACACAGGTGCAGAGAATACTTTCTGTACATGATAGATGACAGGTTTGTTTTTTTTTTTTAATTGGAGGCTAATTACAGTATTGTGGTGGGTTTTGCTATACATTGACATGAATCAGCCATGGGTGTACAGGTGTTCCCCATCCTGACCCGCCCCCCCACCTCCCTCCCCATCCCATCCCTCAGGGTCATCCCAGTGCACCAGCCCCAAGCACCCTGCCTCGTGCATTGAACCTGGACTGGCGATCTGTTTCACATATGATAATATACATGTTTCAATGCTATTCTCTCAGATCATCCCACCCTCTTCCACAGAGTCCAAAAGTCTGTTCTTTACATCTGTGAGATGACAGGTTCTCAGCTCTACACTAGTGGTCATTATCTGTTCCTGTCAGTGATTGGGAAGCAGGAAGGCTCCTGACCGAGAGTAGGGATGGTCGACTCAGAGACAACCTGCACTCCCTCCCCATCACATGCGGGAGGACGATTAATTCAGTTAGAAATTATCTCAGAAAAGCCTGCTGGAGGAGGTGGGCTGGGCTCTCTACCCTGCAAGCAGCTACCCCAAGCTCTGCCTCAGAGGGTAGGACCAGTCCTCCCCACCCTCCCGCTGCCACCACCACCATCCTGGTGGGGACATTTTCCCACCAGCGCAAGGTAGGGTGGAGGTCCCAGAAGCAGGGGTATGTCCCCTTTCTCAGAGCTTATCACTTTGCCTGGGTCTCAGTGTAAGACTCTCCCAGTGCGGGGGAAAAAGGTGAAGGGTCGGGACCCTATTAACAAAGGACCCCAGGGTGGGGAAAGAGGAGAGACAGGTGGGACGCTGTCATTCAGGCGCCAGTCTGTTAGTTAGGTGCAAGGTCTGCCTGGCGGCGGCAGATCAAACCCCTAGTGGAGTTCTGGAACTAAGGCGGCCCCTGAAGTGAAGTGATGTGAAAGTCGCTTAGTTGTGTCCAGCTCTTTGAGACCCCATGGACTATACAGTCCATGGAATTCTCCAGGCCAGAATACTGGAGTGGGTAGCCTTTCCCTTCTCTGGGGGATCTTCCCAACGCAGGAATCGAACCTGGGCATCCCGCATTGCAGGCGGATTCTTTACCAGCTGAGCCACCAGGGAAACCCAAGAATACTGGAGTGGGTAGCCTATCCCTTCGCCCGCGGATCTTCCCGACCCAGGAATCGAACCGGGTCTCTTGCATTGCAGGAGGGTTCTTTACCAGCTGAGCTACCAGGGAAGCCCCGAGGCGGGCCTAGAGGAGGGGTTGGCAGCTATCAGAGTCCAGTGCCCTTCCCCTCACCCAGCGTCTCCGGAGCAGAGAGCTGACAAGCACCAGCTCTGAAGGGTGGTTGGATGCCTGGGTCTACATCTGACTTAGGGGTTCTTCTTTTGTAAAACGGACATAACCGTATCACCTACCTTATAGGGTTGCTATGAGAGTTAAGGGAAACCTCGGATTTAAAGCGCTAGGCACAGTGCAAAGCATGGAATCTTCGCAATAACCAGGAGGTTTTGCTCCCGCCAGGATTGAGGAGTGCTGGGGCAAAGTCTGGACTTGATTCTCAACAATCGGGGAAGGTGGGCGTCTGGACTGTGAACCGAAAGGGGCGGATGGACACCCTTCCTCCTACCCCGGAACCCGGGCAGGGCGCGGGGGCGCGGAGGTCAGCGCCCGCAGAGCCCTGGAGGCAGCTTTGCCTTCAATCGTCCACCTGTATCTCCTCGTCAGAAAGATGGAGCTCAGAGTCAGGCCGGGCGGGGCGAGGGCCGAGGCCCGGGGCGCCGTCCGGCAGCGCGAGGCGGCCCTGGGCTTCCGGGGACAGCGAGCGCAGCGAGGCCAGGTCGGCGCGCATCTCCTCCACGTCGCGCTTGAGCTTGGCGCGCCGGTTCTGGAACCACGTGACGACCTGCGCGTTGGCCAAGCCGAGCCGAGCCGCCAGCCCGTCGCGCTCGGACGGCGCCAGGTACTTCTGGAAGACGAAGCGCCGCTCCAGCTCCAGCACCTGCTGCGCGGTGAACGCCGTGCGTGACTTCCGCCGTCTGCGGCCAGCCGGGTCGGGGCCCAGCGCGCCCGGGGCCGCGCGGCCTGCGGGGACAGGGTGGGGGTCAGCCTCCTAGCCTGGGGGGGTCAGGCTTCGGTCCGCGAGGAGAAGCGGGCGTGGGGTCAAGCCAGAGAGGGGGAGGGTTGGTGCGGAGCCAGAAGGCGAACCGGAGCCAGAGCCGCGGACCCTTCCCGAACTCTGCGAGGGGCGAAGGTGGTGTTTCATCCCGGGGGGTGGGGCGCAAAGTGGAGCCGGCCTCCAGGGTACCCTTGGGAGGCAGGAGGATGAGGGCATCTCGCGGGGTCGGGACACTGGGAAGAAGGCGGGACAAGCCAGAGGAGAACGGGTGCACCGTCTGGAGGCACAGGGCGGGGACTCTGAGGCCTTCCGGAGCGCCTGCTGGAGCGGACTTGCAGATCCAGGCCGGCACCAGTGGCGGGGGCCGACCATGGTCAGAGTAGGGGCAGCCAGCTGGCATGGTGAGTGTAACAGAACCCTGATCTTGCCCCGTTTTAAACTCGTGGATGTCGGGCACTCTCGACTTACTCGTTTTGGATGACACAAGCACTCCCTCCTCGAGCCCAAAAGGCGGAGAGTGGGGTACAAAGGGCGAGGAAGAGCAGAGTCCAGAGTCCCGCGGCCCTTGCGGCTCTATGGCCCCGCTGCTCCTTGAGCCCTCTCGAGAAGAGAGCGGCTTGGAGCGGAGCTTGGTCACCCGGTGAGGCCCGAGCCTCACCTCCCAGCACTTCCTGTACGGTCCTAACCCTATTTCGCTCAGGTACAGCCTCCAGGCCAGGCCCTTTGTCTCCGGCCTTTCTCTGTCGCGATTGCTCCGCCTACAGCGAACGGACCCAAGAGTCGCTCAGTTTTCGACAGTCTGGTCCTTTACCCCCGGCGCTGGCGGCCTCCTGGAGCGGCAGCGGAGCCTGGGAACTAACGGCGGGGAGGGGAGGAGAGGAGGAGGCGAACCCCGGCACGTGGGCCGCGGGCAGGGTGCAGGTTAGGGTAGCGGCCGGGGTGAACGAAGGTTCGAGACCAGGAGCCTGGAGGAGAGGAATGGGGAGAAGGCCAAGTGACAGTGGGCGACCTCGCCGGAGCTGTACCTTCAGAGGGCTGCGGTGTGTGCCCGTCAAGTCCGCGGAAAGTTTTACTAGTCAGCTCCTCCAGCGCGCACAGCGGCGACGTGGGCCCCTGGTTCGACTCTGGAGGCCGCGACACAGAGGGTCTTCGGGGAATCTTGCACGGGCCTAGGATGTCTGCGATGCTGAAGGGTGTCCGGGGTGTCCGGGGCTCGGATCCCGAGCTCATGGCCAGCGGGGCCGTGGCGGTCCAGCCGCCCGCCGCGCTCGGCTCCGCAGCTGCCTGGGCCCCAGTGCGGCTCCCGATCTGGGCCCCCCGCCTCGGACCCGCCCCCCGCGCTGGGCCCGAGCCTCGCGTTCCCCTCCTCCTGCGCCCCCACCCCCCACCCCGGATCCGCGGTGGATCTGGAGCTGGTAGACGTCCCGGCAGCGGTATTTCTACAGGGTGGGGAGGTGCGGAGAGAAACCGGCGGAACCACCCGCCAGGCCGGGCCGCAGGGCTACTCTGCGCTGCCAGACGCGGCCCAGTGCACTCTCGGGCTGGACCCGTCCTGGGCGGCCCCCAGATTCTGTGTACCACAGGCTCTCCGCCTAGCCGCAGCTCTGGCTCATAAAGTCATCGGCAATAAAATTGCCTTCCCTGGCCCCAACGGCTGGGGATTTGCAAAATTCCGAGAAGGAATAGCAGAGCTGACAGTGGTAGGGTCCCCAGCCTCACCTAGTAAGGACCTCTGTCTCCTGACCTGGCCCCCTGGTCCCGCCCCACCCCTGCGGAGCTCTCTTAGAGAGGTCCGGCGGCTGGAAGTTATTAGCGCGGCGCTGGGGGCTGGGGGACGGGGAAACTTGGAAGGACCGGCCGGGCAGGGCGACTGTAACCGGGGATTCTGGGGGTGCCACGGGGAAGCAAGCGCAGGTGAGTGGATTCTGCCGGCTTTCTGGCCGAATCCAAGGCCGTCCTGCCGCGGCTCAGAGGCCCTGAGGAAGTCTAAACACACGGAGAACCGGCCGGAGACCTGGACCACAGGAAAGAGAACACAGCAAACTGGCTTCCACTGAGGGCCTCCTGATTAGTCTTTCCGTCTATCAGTCTATCTGTCTGTCTTTGTCTTCCTATGAAGCTCCTATGGTTGGAGTATGGGTCCTTCAGCCTGGAGAGGCCCAGAAACCACCCAGCCTCTGCAACGGTGGGAACCACTCACTGCCCGGGAGCATCAGGGCCACTGGCCATAGAAGAGTAACCTCAAGTGCAGACTTCATCTACCCAACCAGATCCGGAGACAGAACCCCTACAAACCCAACTGCAAATTCTAAGACCTGGGATACTCTTTTCCATTTTGTCTGTGTCCAGTCTCTCTTCTCTGCCACACGTGTTCTAGTCCTGGTCTCACACCACATCCTCCCGCTGTAGGAAGAAGGCAGCTCTGGGACAGCACGGCTCACCAGTGGAGGTTCAACAGGGCAAGGGTTTTGTTCACAGGTCACATCACAGAGGCAGAGAAGCCCCACCACTCCTGAGGAGCTCACCGTTCTAGCGAACTCGGGGTTTTCTTCTGTTTTCTTCAAACAGTGCCATGAAGTCCCTCCTGGTCACCTTCTCTGTAGACTTCCTCCCACCATTTGTGCAGCAATCCTCTGAGTCCACCTGTCTACTCTGGGCCAAGTGGAGCCTGCAATGGAGTGCACCAAGCAGAGCTTGGGAGAGCCAAGACACCTGGATAAAGACTCCTTGACACGGACAGGAAGGCACTTTGATAATGGGGCTCAGGGAAGGAACCTCATGTAACCTGAGGCACTGACCGAGTCCACATCCAACAAAGGTGGAGAAACACAGGGTCTTCTTGATAAAGGACTCCCTCCAATGACACTCCCCATCGCCTAAGACATACCCAGATACTCACATAGTACCTTCATGGCAGCCTAAGCAACAAACTCAGCCCAGTGGGCCCACTGTTGGGTCAGAGAGCAGACAGTGGAAAGCTGAGATGCCTCAGGACCTTGTTAACTGATTATGAATGGTGGCAGGTGGCAGAGAGGCGGGAGGCCTCAGCCCTGTGAACCATGCTGGTGGTTTCGCTTAGTCTGCGATGAAAGGTCTTTCTAGGGAGGCTGCAGGCACTGCCTAGCGCATGTCCCAGGCCTGCCACCGAAAAGACACTCTGAGCTTCACTCATGCGTCTTCTATGTAGCTTTTATGTCATCTCTTCTGCCCGTAGTTACCCTTGTGTGTTCTTGTGGAGCGCTCCTGAAGGGCCTTTGCTTTCCTCTGCTTCTGTCTCTCAACCTTCTCCCCCTTGCAGCCAGGCTTACAGATGGGGTTGGATAGTGGGCTTGGGCAGTCCCCAGATGTAGGTTTGGGGGAGGAGAGGGAAGGAGAGACTAGTTAAGGGAAGAGGTTGCTGACAGCAGAGCCCAGCTAAGGTCATCCCAGCAGCCAGGGATTTGTCCAGACAGTTGTGGGGCCGCAGGAGGGTACTTTTCCCAGCCAAGCCCCTGGAACCTGAGCTGGGGAGAAACCAGATCCTCTGAGGGGTGTAGGAGGAGGGGGAATGATTAATGAGGGAGATTAAGAGATTAAACCCGGGTTGAGGAGGGGGGTGTCTAGCTGTCTCCTGGGCTCCCCCAGGCCCAGCAGTGCTGCTGCGCTCTGGTGCCCCTCTCCCACCGTCCTTTCCACCCCCGTGGTCCAAGCCTCTCTGCCTTGGGTCCTCCTCAGAAGGACTTGAGCGTACATTCCTGCCTGCCACTCCCCTTCTTTGATGGATTCTCCCCATTGTCCCTTCAGAGGACATTTGGGGGTCCTCTGCTCCCTCACTTGGTAGAGATCCCCTCTTTCTCACTTGCCCTTCAGAAGACACCTCCATTCCCACTTAAGGATGCCTTATCACACACACCCACCACCCTCTTCCAGAATCCCCTTTCCCCATCACCCCCATCTTATTTCTCATTCCCTGACACTGCATCTCTGACTCGCCTTTGTCCACTTCAGCCTCTCATCTTGCAGATGCCTCTACCCAGGCCTACTCCAGATGTACCCCCTCTTCTTGACATCCATATCAGCTCAATAAATGGACTTCGGCCCCCTAGATTTCCCACCACACATGTTTCTCTGAATTCTGTGAGTGTAATAGCATGAGGGATGAGGGATGGGGGACGGGGATCCTCAGAATAACCTCCTAGGGGTGGTGGACGACCGAGAAGGACAGCTCCAAGAGGTGTGTTTCTCCTCACCATCCCCCCATCTTAGAGAAAACCTGTTAACCAGGGTGATCGGGCCGTGCGTGTTTCAGGGAGGACACTCCAGACAGAAGAGCTGGGGCCGGGAGTCCTTCCATCTCACAAACCTCTGGGATGGTTTTCTCTTTCAGAAAATGTTCATGCAGAGTGAACCGATTCAGACATGAATCTGTTTCCTTACTGCCAGGACCCTGGGTCTGTGCATTCTTTAGGCCCTTTACACTGCCTCACAAAATGCTCTGTGCAATTGCTGCCAACTCAGGGGGTCTGCAGGCTGGGGTGGGGGAACAGTGGGATGCTTGGACACCCCCACCACACCCTGACACTGGCATACCCCTTGAGGCGCATTGTTCCAGGGAAGTCCCTTTTCCCTGTCTCCTCACCCTCGCTCACCTCCAAGTCCTGGGAGAGGGACCAGCCTGAGAGGGACCTGTCTTCTTCTGTGCCAAAGGGGAGAGCAAGTCTCTGCCCTCTCTCCCAGGTGAATGTGGACCATGAAAACAGCTTGGTGAGAAAGGGCATCAGGGGCATGCGCAAGCTTGGCCCTGCAGGTGAGGACTGACATTTCCACCCTGGCACCCCAGGAGGTCCGGGGCACCTGAGCGTGCTGGGGCAGCCCTGCAGCTGCTTCTCTGAGCAGGCATGTGTGTTCTGGGTCACTGAGCCCAGGAGCACTGTGGGCTTGACTTGCCCACTGTGGCACAGATAGAGACCCAAGTGACTCCAAGGGGCAGGATCTGTGTGGGGCAGGCTAGGGAGGGAAGTAATGGACCCATAGCTAGAGAATTGCGTGGTACCTGCAGATGGCCGGTATCAGCCGGCTGCCACGGCTGCTGACAAAAAGAAGGTTCTGCTGAGCTGGGGGTCAGGCGGGGTGCCATGCCACCCCAGATCCAGGCCAGAGCACCTTCTGGTGCTTCTTGGCTGCAAATCATGTGTCATCAAAGGCCTCATCCTAAGGCTTGGTTCTCAGGTCTCCCCCAGAGTTATCTTCTGACTGGGCTTGCTAGACACCAAGCTGCCACCAAGCCTCAACTGGACTACTATGCCAGGAAAAGTCCCCAGGGGTATTTCCATTCTCCTTACCTCCACTCCCCCACCCCACCTGCCTTGGAAATGCCATTTCACACACAAATGCATTGAGAACAATCTGAGTACTGTGGCTTGAGTGGGCCTGGGAGTATCCAGAGCTTAAATTCAGGGAGAAGAGAATAGGGAACCCTGGGATAGATATAATTAATCAAAATCCTCCAAATGTATGGTGGTGTAGAGACAGGCCAAAGACACTGGAAGAAGGCCTGATTCTGATTGAGGAAAGGTTTTCTGGAGGAGGTGAATTTACGCTTTGAAGGACAGCTGGGGGCAGGGGATGGGGGATACAAATCAGGCATGAGGCCTGAAATGTGGGAGGTTCAGGAATCCTGGATATGGTACCAGGAGGGAATTGTGCCTGGGCAGTGTCCACCCCAGGCCCTGTTGCCAGTCCAGCTCGTACCAAGGGCTCTGCCTTGCTGTCTGCAATCTCTCCACATAGGCCTTTCTTTTGGCCTACAAGCTTCATCCATGGGGAGCAAAGCCCCAGCCTACTGTGTCCTGGGAGACAGCTCGGGTTTTTTGCCCCTCTGAGTCTCTGGCTCCTTTGGCCAGTTCAAGGGGTTCTCACTATCCCCTTTCCCGAGTCCCCTGCCACCCAGTCTCCATCTAGGGAAGCTCAGGCACCTTCAGCCCTCACAAGCTACGCTCAGTGACCCCCTTGAATTCGTACTGTCGGACTCTGGCCAGCTCCAGATTTAGGCTCTAACATCAGGTTCTAGCAACATCTATGCTGCCTGCACCATCCAGCTTGTCCCAGATTCCACAGCAGCTCATTAGCTTCTTACAGGAGGAACTCCTTGCTTTGGCCTCCAGTTCCCTCCTTTGTTATTGTCTGGCTCAAACTGACAAGGAATGATTGCTAAACTACTCAATAGAGTTCTCACCCTGTTGCTTCCCTCTTGTTCCTAAAAGGTGCCCTTCCTGGGAACCAGTTCCCTTCTCTCAACTACCCTCTCCACGCCCTGGCTCCACCTAGCCCAGGTACCTGAATCTCATATGGACAGCCAGGTTTCCAATTGTGACTATCCCCAATGTGTTCTTGCATCCCAATTTTTCTTTTTTAAGGCTCCTCCCATAGTGCAATTCTTTGTATTTTCTTTGAAATATCACTCTTCTTCAGTCCTGCAGTGGCCACTATCAGACCCTAGCCCCATTCTCACCACTACTGAATTAGGACACATAATGCACTCAGGTCTGCTTTACATGTGGTAACATTCAAGGACAGCGAGAGCTCCCTTCCCTTCACCAAAAGATGAAGCTATGAGGGACCTGGTTCACTCAGCTCACTTTCTGAGATTTATATATGTAAGCTTCTCTGCTGCTGTCCTTTGGCAATTCACTGAAGGAACACCCACACAGAAAGGCCCTCCTTTTCGATGAAACAAGAAGACTTCTCAACAGGGAAGTAGGACACTGGACAAAGCAGGAGTGTGTGGCAGAACAAACAAGGGAAAAGACAGATGCTTTTTTAAAGTTTTTATTTCAAAAAATAAAGCCAAAGTTAATTTCACATAAATATCTGGGGAGGGAAGGGGACAAAGATGGGTGGGGGCTTGGCCCCTACCTCCTCTTCTCTTTCACACTGTATTGTAAAAGCAAAGGGGATGGCTAAGGAAAAAACAAGGGGAAGAAGTAGTCAGTGGGAACGTTCTTACCCAAGAGGCCCCCTCAGTCCACCTCTGCCCTGGGCACTGCCTCGGCACTGCCTCACCTTGCCGAACCAGTGGGACAGCCATATCTGCTTCATGGTCATGTGATCAGGGAGAACTTCATTGTCAAAAAGGAGCTGCACCTAGGAAGGAGATAGGGGCATAGTTTCAGAAACGATTCTCTTGCCCAGGTCAAGAACTACCCAAGTCTACCATTGACTCTGTTTCTCCTTTCTTACCCCTTTCTGCCCCCTCAGAAAAATCTACATGGGAATACTCACATGCTGGGGATTTAGCATCAAGCGATGACACAGGACCCTCCTGAGATGGCGAACTTCAGCTCTAACAGAACACCGGACATATTTGTTCTGGGGGTTGGTGGGGGGTGGGAGGGACAGGAAGAAGACAAGATGTGTGAGGGAAGGGTCATGGAGTGGTGAGTCTCCTTAGAGAGGCCCTCCCCTCAGCCCCTCTTACCTGCAGGATGCTTTTATTCTTGTCTTTGCCAGAACTGGGGGGAAACAGACACAGGTTAGACAGCCCTGTCTTTCCCCCCGCCCCCCACCCAGAACCAGGATATACTCTCTTGAATGGAAGACACTCCCTTACTGCTCGCCTTCTCCCTGCCCCTCCCCACCTCCAGCTCTGGGTCATTGTCACTGTCACTTCAGATGGCCCATGACCTATCCTTCACCTCAGCCGCTCCAGGCATAGGCTCAGCTGCTCATCATAGCGATAGTAGTGGGCTTTGGAGTGGTCGAAGCTGCTGAAGGGGAGGCCAAGGTTGCTCAGGGCTGGCTCTGAGAAAGACAGAGTAACAAGGAAAGCGGCACATGTCCCATACTCCATTTTTCCCAGGGAGCAAATCTGGGCAGGAGGAATGCTCTGGGGGCTTTACCTTACCCTTCTGCTACTAAGCAACATACCTTCCCCACTGGGCTGGGTGACCCGGTCCAAGCCTCGGGACTGGTAGAATTCTCGGATTCGTTTCTCTTCACCTAGAAGAGGGGAGTATGAGAAGTAAAATATAAGCCCTCCCTCATTCTTTGTTCCGTGAACTGTCAACCTCTTCACCAAAGCCCTTGCTACCTCAAGCTGCCATTCAGGAACAGTGCTCTAGAGGCCCCTCAAAGTCAAGTTGGTTACTCACTGTCTTGCAAGCCTGGCACTAGCTTGTACACGATGTCCTGCATGACCCGGTCCAGTTTGAGGTTGAGAAGCGGTTGTGTTTCATGGATCTTGATGTTACACATGGGGCAGTACTTGCTGGTTTGGAGGTACTTCACAATACAACTCTTGCAGACTGCAAGAAGAGAAAGGCAGACTCTCAGGCCCTCTGAAAACTGGGTTTATGGGTTGGCTGGGTTTCCTGGGTGGTTAGGGCAAGCAGCCTAGAGGCTGACAGCCAGCTTAGTGGGATGTAGGGCCTGGAAGAAACAGCCAGGGTTCTGGGCACTCACACGTATGAAGACACTCTGTTATGGTGGTGGCATCCACGAAGTAGCCTGCGCACAGACAGCAGACGATATGCTCGTTCAAGTCTTTGATCTTTACTCGTACTTCCTCCTGCGGACACACCCTCTGTCAACGATCATTTCCCCGACCACAACCGTGTGCTTCATGATCTGGAAGTCGCCACTCATCAGAGCCCACCGCCAACCCTGCACCCAGCGCCGTCAGCTGATTAGCTCCCAGGGGGTTGACACTCCCCCTCCGCCCAGCAGAGGGCTCCGTGCACAGCAGGGGTTCTCTCTAGGCTGACTCGCCCGACCTTCCTTTCCCAGGGGAGCCTACAAAACGTCAGCGGCGCAATGCGCAGGCGTCCTAGCTCGGAGTTTGGCAACCCACTCGCAATCGCGCAGGCGCACTGGGCACCCTGTCTCTGCGCAGGCGCACTGGGCGCCTGGCCAGCCACCGCCCGTCCTCTAGCCGGCCCCAGTTCTCACTGCTAGCCGACCACAGTGGTAACCCTGCCGCCCCTTCACCTCGTTCCGTAGTGGGTCCATCTTGTACACTGACTGGAGCTGGTTCCGAAGCCTCATCGCGATCGCAATCTGGCCCCCCTGAGGAGACGCCATCTTAAAGGCTGAGCTCGGCCTGCTACTTCCGGTGCCGCCTGCGGGGCGGGACTTGTCGCCCCGCAACGAAGGCTTAGGTCTTTTCGGATTCGCTGACCCTCTGTAAGGCCCCGCCCATGTCCCTTCTCCCCGTGTGCTCACCTGAGCCCCACTGGCCCCTCCCCCTCTTCAATCTGTAATTAGGGCGTCCAGGGGGTTGGTGGGAAGGGGTCCTATCTCCTCGACCTCCTGTAGTAATCGTCATAGTAGACCCTACACGATCTCGGGACTGACTTTTGGACCTTGCAAAAGACTGCCGCCTTCCACCCCAAAGGCCCGGCGGTCCCCGCCCGCCACCACTCAGGGTTGTCGATCTCCTGTGGCGACGTCCCTGATAAAAGAAACCCCTCCGGGTCCCCTGCTTGTGTCCTACAACGCGCCCGCATTACGGAGCTTCATCCCGACGGCAGGCCTTGTCCCCCCTCCACGGCGGAGGTTTCTTGAAGCTCTGCGGAACCTCGTAGAGGGTGGCGGGGAAGGAGGGACCCCAGGGACTTGGTAGTGATCGTGCCCACCCCCATCACTCCCTCCTGCCGCCGAGGTTGGGGGGGCAGGCCCTGGTTAATGATGATGATTCAATCATCGGCGCCTGCGGAGGCCTGGGACAGACTAATGCAGAGCAGATGCCCAGGGAGGAGGGGAGGACGGCTCGGACACTACCACATGTGGGCACCCTGAGGCAGCGAGCTCCTGCGGTGGCATAGGTCCAGTCCCGGACTTGGGGAGGATGCGCACTGGACCTGGTACACCGACGTCCCTAGGGACTTTTTAAAACGTGGGATTCAAAATCAAACGAAAACAAGGATAAAATTACCGTGGAGTATTAACATCAAGTACAGTTGGAGAATCAAGAAACGAGAGATACCAGCGGAGACGGGGGAAAAACTTTCTGGAGGAAGTGGGTCTTTGTGTGGGCACAGTTGGAGATTGGGAGTAGGGAAAAGAAGTGTGGTGGAAATGGAAAAGAAAGGCACAGTGGAGGGAAATGAACGGAGAGGGACCTGAAAGAGGATAAGGTGTAGATTTGAGAGCAATGATAGAAGAAGCAGAACCTTATGGAGTTGGGACTTCAGTGTGAGGGCAATAGGGACAAAAAAAACTTTTCTGAAGAAAGGGGGTTATCCTATGAAAGAAACATATTCATTTATCTTCAGAGTGAATTAGAGGCAAGGAGTTATGAGATAAGTGACTTTTAAAAATAACTACTCGCTATAGCCACTGCTTACTTCCCTGTTCCAAGATGCCATTATCTCTTCTCTGGGCGACTGCAGTGGCTTCTTGCCTACTTTCTTGCTTCTACTTTTACCCTCTTTAGCCTAGTCTAAACATAGCAGCTCACAGTGATTCTGGTCAAACATGAATCAAAATAAAAAAGGATACATAGAAAGTATTTTTGAGTTGACAGATGCTTATTATCTGGATTGTGTTGATGGTTTCATAAGTGTATACTTATATCAGTGTATCAAATTGCACATTTTATGTACAGCTTATTGTATGTTAGTTTTGCCTTAAATTTGTTTAAACTTTAAAAATCAGGTGTCTCTTCTGTTTAAAACATTCCAGTCACTTTCCAATTAGAATAACAGCCTTCAAGACTGCATGGTCTCTACAGTCACTCAGTCTGTCCAGACACACTGGACCTCCCTCTGTTTGTTCCACAGGTACACCGGTATATACTCTCATTGTGTCCCCAACTTGAAATGCTCAGATATCCAAATGGCCCTGTTCTTCCTTCAGGTCTTTCCTCCATGAGGCCTTCTGTGATCAATCTAGATAAATCATCATCTCCTACTCTTATACTCTCCCCCCTTCCTTGTTTTATTTTTCTTCTTAGCATTTCTGAGTACATGGTATACATTTTCTTTTTCAACTGCCTCCCTCACTGGAATGTAAGCTGTTCAGTGGTAGGACTTTTGTTGTTGTGTTTACAACTATATTTCCAGTGCCAGGCACATAGTACCTAGTACATAGTACTGAGCACATAGTACCTTCAATAAAATTTTGTGGATGAACACATGAATATGGGTGGTGGTGATGATGGCCTATGTTAGGCTTTTTTTTTTAAAGAATATATTTTTGCTGTGCTGAGTCTTCATTGCTGCACAGGCTTTTCTTTAGTTGTGAGTGGGGGCTACTCTCTAGTTGCAGTGTGTGGTGGCTTCTCTTGTTGCAGAAGATGGGCTCTAAGGCATGCACAGGCTCAGTAGTTGTGGCTCCTGGACCCTAGAGCACAGGCTCAGTAGTAGTGGCACGTAGGCTTAGCTAGAACATGGCTTCGGAGCATGTGGGATCTTCCTGAACCAGAGGTTGAACCCGTGTCTCCTGCACTGGCAGGCAGATTCTTTACCACTGAGCCACCAGGGAAGCCTGGCCTATATTAGGGTTTTATCTCTGGAAATAGAAAGGAAGGGCTGTGTATGAAACATTTCAAAGAATAATAGGAGGAAGTGAATAAGGAGCTTGGGGGAAGCATTTCCTCCAGCTTGTTGGACTAAGGTGGCTACAGCAAAAGCAGGTAGAGCTGGCCAGAAGACTAGAATGGTGGGGTGGAGCACAGCAGGGGTCACAACCAGGGGCTGAGGTCACAGAGCTTTCTGGGTAGATGTATTCGATGGAACTATTGGAACGGATGAAAACTGAGCAGATGTAGATACAGGTAAAGCTGAAGTCTGAGCTCTGAAGAATGTTCACAGTCTTCAGTGGAAGAAGAAAAGTCAGTGGAGGAAAAAGATAAGCAGCAACTGTGAATGTCCAAAGATGTAGAATAATACAATATTATGGAAGGCAAAAGAAGAGATATTTCAAGAAAGAGTTGATGGTCAACAAAGTAAAACATGTCAGAGAAGTCTTGGATAATAGACACTGGATACTGGATATCTCTGAGATAGGGTCCATGTAGTGAAGCCAATTTACAGTGGATTAGAAGAATAAATACGGAGGAAATGGAGGCAATAGATATGGGCAGTAAAAGAGAAAAAGAAACATAATTTCTCTTGAAGAGTTGGGCAAAGACTTTGTCCGGACAGTAGAGACCTAAGACAGTTGGCAGTAGGAGGGACTAAGTTGATGAGGAAACTGATGATATAGGAGTGGGGACCACCTCAAGCATGGGATACTGCACCAACAGCAGGATGGAAGAGAAGATGCAGGAAAACAGGTTAGGAGTGTGGTCTCTCCCTGTGAAGCTGCAGATTTGAAGCCCTGAACACTTGAAGAGTTGGGCAGCCACATGCATGTGAGCTATGGTGAGATGGATTCAAGGAAGTCTGTATGAGAGGTGCAGATGCTGAAACCAGAGCCTCTTCTCAACATAAACCAACAGGAACCATCCTTCTCATAGAGTCAGGGAATCAGCAAGGTGGAGGCAAACAGAGAAACTCCTAGGACTGTGGCTGACAGAACTGGATGCCTTTTGTCCTTGGAGCAGAGCACTGAAATCTTTTTTTTTTTTTTTTGTAAATACCCAGAAGATGTATATATATATATATACACACACTACCAGGTTTGTGCCCATTCTCCTCTAAGGATCAGTTGGGCAATCTCTGGGTGGCAGAGCCATCTGTGCCGACCTCAAAAGGCAGGGTGTAGGATAAGGAGGTATAAAGGTCTGCACGATGTTACTTTTTCACTTGCATTGATTTATTCAAGAAGGATTTTATTCAGTCTGATTGGAGACACACTAGTGCCCATTGTCTCCTCAGAGGCCCACCCCTGGAGTGGCAAAAGAAAATGAAAGTGAAAGACGCTCAGTCGTGTCCAACTCTTTGCATGGAATTTTCCAGGCCAGAATGCTGGAGTGGGTAGCCTTTCCCTTCTCCAGGGGATCTTTCCAACCCAGGGATCTAACCGAGATCTCCCGCATTGCAAGCAGACTCTTTACCAGCTGAGCCACCAGGGAAGCCCCCAAGGGAGTGGGAAAAGGGACTGACAAAGTCCTAACCTGCCAGCCAGTCCTCTTCAGAGCCGTTGTTTAGTTCACTGTCTCCCTAGGCGCTTTGTTCGCATCCAGGGGAATCCAGCCCATGCTGTCTCTGAAGGGTTTGCCTGAACAGCAGAGGCTTCATGCCCTCTAGTAGCCCAAGCCCTTAACTGTGGATAAAAGATGCTTGGAGTTCTGTGAAGGCTTAGGGAAGGTGATATTATCTGTCTTCTTCACCAAGACAAAAACAGCTACTAAAGTGGCAGTACCTCCCCACCCCCAACCCTTTCAGAAGATTGTTGGCAGGGTGGGGGAAGAGCTGGATAAATGCATGATGAAGGTGGACAAGACTGGGTGAGGATGTCGCATGTTATTAATGCCCACTGCCTCCCTGCCCCATGGTTCCCTACCTCAGCCGTCACCTTGGGGCTTCTGAGAACACTGAGGTTTTGTATGGGGAGAAAGCCTACTCCCTTCTTCCTCTTCCTCATCTTCCTGCCCAGATGCCCAAATATCACTCCTGGTTCCCTCGAGAGAAAAGACCTCTTACCCTGCCCTAGGCGCCAGGCTGCCAGCCCATCTGCTAGGGAGAAAGGAGGGGCAGAGTTTTCCCCAGGAGATCCTGGACAATCAACTGGAAGATCCGTCCTCCCGGAGAGACGGGCTATTAGACTTAGAAGGCACTTCAGCTCCCAAGGGTCAGGCGGTCAGGAGCAGAGCACCTGAGTGGGCTGCGGTGGAAGGGCTGAGGACTGCCACAGCAGGGCAGGGTCCTCTGGCCACCATGTGTCTGAGGCAGGCCAAGCTGCTCATCGGGTGCCCACCCTCCGAGGGATGGTAAGAACATCCGCCTCCAGGCGCCCAGTCTCACCGGCTCAGAGGCGCCAGGATTCCCCCCCCAACCCCCGGAGCCGGGGCGGGCCGGGGAAGGTAATGTAATTCCGACCCAGCTAACCCGATTATGGCGGCCTGCACCGGGCCGGGTGGCGGCAGGGGCGGGTCTAAGGCTCAGGGGCCCGCAGGCCCGGGGTCCCATCCCGGGGAAGGATGCAGAGTTCACACGCTCCCAGCTCCTGGGTCCGCGGCCAGAGGTCACAAGGTCGCTGAGCGGCTTCGGTCTTTCCCCACCTCCCTTCTCTGACACGCTCCAGGCACAGTTTCCTGGGCTTGGGTGGGGTGAAGCAGCTATGCGAAATGTGGCGGTTAGGATCCTCCGAGGACGTCAGTGAGGTTCCAAGTGTCGCCTGTGGCGATTTCGTCCTCCTGCCTTTGGAGGCTGGGCGGGAGTGTGTGAGAACAGACTTCCTGGGCGAAGAGTCGGGGCGCAGAGTCCGCGTTGCTGGTTCCCTGTCGGGGGCAGAACGCCAGTCCCAAGTCCTCACCAACCTAAATTGGCTTGGGTACAACCACGGGTCCGCTTTACACCGATTTAAGGAAATCGAAATTCTAAGAAACATTGGACGCCCATTACTGGCGCTCCGGAGAGGAGCTGGGGCCCCTACGGGAGAGGCCGGGAGGAGCACCAGGATCACTGGCCCAGTGATTCCCCGCCCTAGCTCACCGGACACCCCGCCACACCTCCAACTGTCCTCTTCCCCAGCCTCCAACTCGCCGGCGCCGTTCCCCAGCCGCTTCCCATCGCAGCCAGAAAGCCACAACGAAATTTGGTCTTCGAGAGCACTTAGGCGGGGCCCACAACGAATCCGGGAGTCGTCAGGCTGGACCCATCGGGAGGCGAAGAGTAGGGGCTGTGGGAGGCGGCACCTGCAAGGAAGTTGGTGAGGCAGAGGAAACCCAGAGGCGGAGGCCAGTGAGGATGGAGTCCTTGCGCATCTCGGCTGACTCAGCGCGCAGCGGCCCGAGCTCTGGCCCCTCCCGTGCAAGTTCATAACACACTCGCCACCTTCCCCCCTCCAACACCCTCACCACTCCCGCCGGCCAGTCTTGCCCGCGCTTGGAGCAAACAGGCGTCTCTTCCCCTTTAACGGGCCCGGCCCCGCCCCTGCCCTACCCCCAGCCCCCACTGCCCACCCAAGACTGATCTGTCAGTCACTGCCCCAGCCCAAGTCAGCCAACCCTCTCCACCCCGGACTCGGGCAGAGGCCCTGGCAGTCCAGCGTCCATCCGCGCTTCAGAGTCAGGAAGGGCGCTCCTGGGGCCCCAGTCGGTCGCGCTCCCCGGGATGCGAGTCCCTGCGCCAACACCCGGCAGAGGCCGGCACGCGCTGGGTTACTCCCAGTACATAGGGATGAAGATGTCCTGGGCGTCCCGGCGCCTCTCTGCGGCCAGCCCGGCAGGTCCCTGAAGCCACCGCCCTAAACGCTCCGCTGCTGGGCTCCCAAAGCTGTTTGGGGGCCCCTCTCTAACCGCCAAACCTCCTGAGGTCCTCTTTGACCCGGACCCATGGAACCGGGGGTGCTGGCCTCGCACAACCTCCCGCACCACGAGCCAATCAGCTTCGGCATCGATCAGATCCTGAGCTGCCCGGAACCCCCCGGGAGCGGCCTAGGCCCGGGTCGCGCGGGCCAGGGCCATGGAGAGAGTGCGGCGTTCTCGGGTGGATTTCATGGAGCCTCAAGCTACGGCCCCGCGGCCTCGCTGGCCCCGGTACCAGGCAGCTCTGGTGTTGGCCCGGGCGGCGTGATCCGCGTCCCGGCGCATCGTCCTTTGCCAGTGCAGCCGCCCGCGGGAGGCGCACCTGCAGTTCCTGGACCTTCGGGCTTGGGCGGCGCCGGGGGCCTAGCGGGACTCACCTTCCCTTGGATGGACAGCGGCCGCCGCTATGCCAAGGACCGGCTCACGGGTGAGGTTGCCCGATCCCTCCAGTGTCATGCCCCACACTGACCCCATTTTCTCATCTTTGATCCTTCTGCTCCAACTCAAGGTCCCTTTCGTACCCTTCGCCCCTAATCCCAGGGGTTCCTCCCTCAACTTGTATCTCTTGGTCCCGCTGCTGAGAGGCGCTGGGGAGGTAGCTGCCGTCGATGCCCGCGCTCTCCTCCGCAGTTCATTGTCCGCACGGCGGGGAGGGCAGAGTGAAGTTACAGGGGACATATCTCCCTCACCCAAGCGGGAGGGCCATTTCCGAGGCCCCCTTTTTTGTGTATTAGACTCTACCGGTGCGGAGTCGAGGCTGGGGAGGTAGGGACCTGGCGCGGGAGCTCTGCGGCCTCGGCAGCCGCGCTCTCTTCTGTGACACCTCGGGCCGCCCCCAAAACCTAGCCTTGCTCTTTCTTCCTCCCTGTAGCGGCGCTCTCGCCCTTCTCCGGGACGCGTCGTATAGGTCACCCCTACCAAAATCGGACCCCCCCAAAGCGGAAGAAGCCGCGCACATCCTTCTCCCGCTCGCAGGTGCTGGAGCTGGAGCGGCGCTTCCTGCGCCAGAAGTACCTGGCCTCGGCCGAGAGGGCGGCGCTGGCCAAGGCCCTGCGCATGACCGACGCGCAGGTCAAGACGTGGTTCCAGAACCGGCGCACCAAGTGGCGGTGAGGCGCGGGGCGGGTGAAGGACCGGGCTGGGCCGAGTGGCGGTGAGGCGCGGGGCGGGCTGGGGCTGGCCTCGCTGACCCCGCGTCTCCGCCCGCCCAGGCGCCAGACGGCCGAGGAGCGCGAGGCGGAGCGGCACCGCGCGGGCCGACTGCTTCTGCACCTGCAGCAGGACGCGCTGCCTCGGCCGCTGCGGCCGCCGCTGCCCCCGGACCCGCTCTGCCTGCACAACTCGTCGCTCTTCGCGCTGCAGAACCTGCAGCCCTGGGCCGAGGACAACAAGGTGGCTTCCGTGTCCGGGCTTGCTTCAGTGGTGTGAGCGACGCCTGCCCGACCGACCGACCGAGCGCTCTTTTCCGGACCGAGGCGCCTCGTGGAGCCCCGGAGCTGGGGCCTAGGAGCGCATGGCCGCCCACGCCGTGGTTCTGTAGCAGTGGAGCGTGTGAGGAGGAGCTGGCTTTGAGGCTATCGTCGAGGGCTCCTCGGCCACCGAGGGCTCCTCGGCCACCGCCGGTTCGCAGGCCAACGTTTCACAATTGCCCCGAGCGCTTAAATGCGACCTTTCCCGCCATTTCCCACACACTTGTCGCACAGCGGCTGGAACCGAGGGGCTGAGGGGGCGGGACCTGCAGTTTGATAGCCAATGAGGTGCGGGGAGGAGAGCGGGCTGGCGTATGGCTGCCCTCTTGAGGAACTCCGCATTCTTCCGCGGGTGGGTTGCAACCAGAGTTCCGTCCGGCCCAAGCTGTTCACAGGCCTGGCTGGGATTCGGCAGCTGCAGCCTGCCGGGTCTGTACCAAAAGTGTGAAGGAAGGAAAGAAGGAAGACGCCAATGACAGGGGAGTGATGGAGGAGGTGCTGGAGGGCGAGTCTGACTGTGACAGGAACCAGAGGGTTATCCATGCTGGGCATGTCATTCTTCAACTGTAAAATAATCGCTAAGGACTTTGAGCCCTATATTGTGTGTGTGTTTAACCTGCTGACTGCGTCCTCCGTCTTGAGCCTCCCAAGTGAGTGGTGGGCGAGATACACTTGATGAAAGAGAAAATCTAAGAACACTAATCAGGCTCTGGTGTCTCTCAGGGACAGAGAGGGAAGCAATGGACAAAGTTAATGGGCCCAGGGGAGTTAGAGTGAGCAGAATCTGGCAAATAATAGGAAGTGATAGACTTAAAAATAATCAAAGATAATTCCTAGGTTGGAAATGTAAAGGATCAAGAAATCAATGGTGCTGTGGATGATGAAAGGGAAATTGGGAAGACAAGACCAAGATTAACTCTGCAGGCAAAACTAAATGCTAAACCTAGAGAGAAGGATCCCCTAGAGTAGGAAATGGCAACCACTCCAGTATTCTTGCCTGGATAATTCCATGGACAGAGGCACCTGGTAGGCTACAGTCTATGGGGTCACAGAGAGTCGGACACGACTGAGCGACTGAGCAAGCACACAGGGAGAGAATACATTCTGGAAAAATGCCTTTCGGGGGAGGTCAGTTGACATCCACATAGAGGAGGAAATAGATGGAATGATGAAAGCAGACCGCATCTCCAAGGGAGGGAACTCTGAGCAGAAAAGCAGAGTTCTAAGGATTAAATGTTTTATCAATTTCTATAAACACATTTATAATGTGTAAGATGATTGAGGATATCAAAGTTAATAGTCTAAGGAGAAAAAAGAGAAAGGAGTACCCAGTTGGTAAAAGCATGATGTTCCTGAAGTTGTTAGAACTTATGGGTGGGCCAGGGGCTGCTGGGAAGCTTGTTGCTGGAAAGTTAAGGGTTTGGGTACAGATCCAATATCCTTTAAGTTTAAGAAGAAGCAAGATCTAAGTTGTATGAGAACAAAGGGGACGATTTTGTCTTATTCTTATAGCACCCCCATTCTTCCTCCCCTGCAGTCAGGAGCAGTTGATAGAGTGAGGTAAGCTTTAGGCAGGGTCAGAGGCCAACTGTAGTCAAACTGCTTGTTTTCCATGTTAGTGACACTAAGGTCAGTCATAGCACAAAGGCTTGACCAGAGGTGGGAACCAGGCAAGAGGATATCACTGTTGAAGTTCACCCTGATTCTTTTATATTGTGTCATCTTTAACTCATAGATACTGTAAATGCTACTGCAGAACCAAACTCAAATTTGGTATCATATAAACAACTTTTATAGACCAAAAGGGAGCACAAGGATGGGTTTGGCATAAGTTGGGGGTATGGAGGGCATGTCAGTTCCTCTTCAATAAATAGAAGAAAGCTAAGGAATTGGTCCTACCCTGTATAGACTGGGGCTTAACCAATTTGCTCCACTCCCAGCTCCATTTCTTGGGACTCAGGTTCCAGTATTTACATTTGACCCTTGGGCTTCTAAATCTGGATGGCTGCCTAGGTGCTAGCCTGAGGGAAGATCTCATGTGATGAGATGAATTCAACTTCACCCCAGAGGCAGGTCACTGCAGGACACAGGCATTTTCAAGTTCTTGGGTGGAGGAAGATTCACTCCTGGTCGAGGAATCTGTCATTTCTTCCCTCAGCTGGTTCAGGAAGTCTCTGCTCTCACTAGGGGGTAAGTTACTCAGGAAGTATGGAGGAGCCAATTCCACCAGCCTGACAGAGACATTCATAGTTAGGTGATTTCTGTATCCTCTTTCATAATGCATACTGTTGAACTTTTTACTACCCCTTCCACAAACCCTGTCTCCTCAAATCATGTTACCACAAACCACTAAGACCCTCTCACTCCCCTCCATCCCTGCCCCTGCCACCCCACCCCCCAACCCCACTTAGCTTCGGTAAGTCCCCAGCTATAATTTTGGCCCCAGGAAGAGGAATGGACAGTGTAGGAGGGGTGTCAGGGAACTCACATCTGTGGCTGAATTTCAGAAACAATGGAAAGGCAGTTGTCTTTGGAAATGGAGAAACTGTGGTAAAGCACCCACAGTGGGGGTCTGGCAGGAGCCCTGCGGCTTCTGTAGCAGCAGTGTGGGGAGAGCTGGGCCACATGCTTATGGGTGAGAAGCAGGTAATTTCCAGTTCCATCTGTGTCTCGGGCCACCTCATTGAAAGACAAAGATATTGAAGGAATAAGTGAGAGTGAAGTGTCAGTCAGTAGAAGAAAGAAAGGGGGGTTGAGAAAGAATTATTAGCAAGGGTAGTGAGAGTATTAAAAGTAAGGCATACCTCTAGGTGTTATAGCCCTACCATATGACCATAATATATGGCATTTCCATAGCCCCTTGTACCTCGAAACATCAAAGGAAAAGTTTCTCCTGGTTCTAAAGAGTCCTTTGAATGGCCACCTGGGTCCCAATTTCAGAGGTGGCATACCTTAACCTTTGTTCCTTCTACTTTCTGTTCCTTTTATGATCCTTACTCCAACTCTTTCCCCTAACCTTAAGGAAGTATCCTGACACCAGCGCTTTCTGAAGGTCTCTGCGATTCTGCTCAGATCCAAAGGCTGGTTGAGACAAGGGAAGTTCAATCCGTTGCATCAGTTCTAGGAGTTCTCCCCGAAGTTTACGGGCTTGGCACAATGCTGCCCAGTTTAGACCCCGGGCCTGGCACCAAGCCTTGTCTGCTCCACCTAGGAATAGAAAGGGACCAGCTATAGCTAGAGTCCTTGAGACCCCTAAAAGAACCCAACTTTCGGTCAAAGGGCTTCCTTTTCCTGGGACTAGAGATCTGTCAGCTGGCTGCACACTTTCTCTCTTTGGAAAATCTGGGATTCTGTGAGAGGATGCAGAGTGGAGCACTCACTCTGTATAAAGGCTTCATACACTTGGATCAGAGAGCTGTGATCACCATCCACGTGTTCTAGCGCTCGACGCAGGGCAGCTTCTTCTGCACAGAGTGGAGGACGAGTAAACCCAGGGGCAGCTGGAGGCAGAAGAGAGGAAGTTCATTTTGGGGCATGAGAACAGATAGCAGTACACTGAAAAAGGCAGCAACGTCACTCTGGGCACTTTATTCAAAAGACTTTTAGATACTATTCACTTTATTGGACACTGAAGATAAATAGATGAAAAACAGTTTCTGCCCTCAAGGAACTTAGAGTCTAGTGGGAGAGACCAACATGTAAGATGGGTGTGCAGGCCAATATTTGAAGTTTGAGAATTAGTTGAGTGGAGAAGGGCAGAGGGAGTATTCTAGACGTGGGAATAGCATGTTTGGAGAACTTCGAGCACCTGGGACAGAGGGAACGATTTGTGTGGCAGGGTGGCAGGAGATAAAGCTGAAGGAAAGTATGGGCAAGGCTGTGCAAATGAATTTACATTCTGTTTGGAAGGTAGAGAATAACTGATGAAGAAGAGTTTTTAAGAGAATCCACATGTTTGGAAGAAGTTCACATGACTAGTTAGGCGGCTACTCAAGGAATCCAGCTGAGCATCGATGAGGAGCTACATTGGCATTAACTCTGAGTATGAAGAAGAACAGGTAAAAAATTTTTTTAAATTAGGAGATAAAAATGAAAAAAAAAAAAATCCTGGAGAAAGGTTAGTCTAGAATGATGATAGAGCTGCAGAAGTGATGGTACGATTTTTTGGTGGTGGTGGTGAGGGAGCAGATTTAAAAAGGGCTCAGCTCAACAACAACAGAAGTACTCGAGTTCAGTTCTGGGTTGAAGTTTTGTGGACCATTCTGATAGGAATGACCATCAGGAGTTAGATATATAAATCCAAGATTCAGAAGAATGATATTGTAGCGTTTCAGACCATGAATGTGAATGAACTTGCTCAGAGAGTTCAGGGAATGAGAAGACAAAAGGGGCAAAGGTAGAATCCTGAGGTTCAACTTACTTTGAGCAAGCAGAGGAGGAAGCAGAGGAGGAAGAACTCAAGTGGGAGACTAAGGGATGGCAATGGAGGGACAGTGAGAACCACCAGGAGCAGATCACAGAGGCTTAGGGAGGGCGCAACGTTAAAGGCGGAGTGGTTGCCATTCTCAAGTGTCTAAGGAAAGTCATGAACAGGGCTCAAAAGTGCTCGCTGGATTAGGTCTCCAGGAGGCCACTGGTGAGCAGAGGTGTCACTCTTCTGCTGGGGTGGGCCTGAAGCTGGAATGCAGTGGGCGAGGAATACCCTGCATTGAGCAGGATAGAGATTATTCTGAATAATGAAGGGATTACAGGGTTGAGCAAGACAGGTACAGTTTCAGTAAAAACAGGTAGGAGAGACTTGTTGCAGGACAAGAAGTAACAGACAGGAGAGGGATAAGTGATGAAGCCTAACTCTTTCGGCACAGTGAGGGCTGGGAACTAGAGCCAAGCGGAATGGGCTAGCTTAAGGAGCACCATGACACCAAAGGGAAGGCTTGGAGTTGTCATAAGAGCCAGAAAGAGAAGTGATTTATACCAGTGAGCATGGCAGCCAGGGTGAGCATCTCATCCACACAGTCAAACTCGCACGAGGCCAGCAGGGCTTTGGCCAGCTCAGGGGCCAGGGGGAACTCTGATAGGATAACTCCCAGGTCAGACAGGTCCCCGTCATCATCCAGGGCAGCCAGATAGTCTAAGTCTTCCAGAGCCTGCATCAGTGCTTCTGGAGCTGGAGAGGGAACAAGGCTGAGAGGACAGGGGATCTCAGAACCTGGAGAGCAGCAGGACGTGGGCAGGAGGGGGGCTCACCAGGCCGGTCCAGGAAGTGGCACCTCCCTGGCTCTGCGATCTGTCTCCTCTTCAGTAGCAACATCAGGGGGCTCAGATTCTCCGCCCACACTCTGGGCTGGGGCAGGCAGGGAGCCTCTACTTCTAGGAAGGACTTAGGATACAGGCAGAGGCAGGATCCTGAGGGGAGAAAGATCTGGGAAAGAAGACCACTGTAGATTTCTCAGGGCCTCTGGGTCGTGACTCTTCTCGTGTTTGATCCTACTGAGGGCAAGAGCTCTTACCTGGTGGGATCCCTGCTGCCCGTAGTCGTCTTGCCTCTGCCTGACACTTGCTGACTGGTCTCAACACTTGAGATTCTGCTCGGATCTGAGGACTGTAAACCTGTCACCACCCCCAACCAAGGCCAAGACAGGTGAGAGTGGGCTATTTCTATCTTTAGCCTGTGTCCCCTCACTTGTCTTTCACTCACACTTCGAAGCTCCAGTCCTGAGTCAATGACATGTCGGATGGAAGGGAGGGAAAAGGAGAAGTCGGCCAGCCAGTGAGTGACCACAACCTTCCGGGCACCCGACTCTGTGTCCTCGTACACAGCCTGGACAGCTCGTCCACAGCCTGGGTGAAGGGGCAGCACCCGTGGTGGAGGCCCCTGGTTTCCCAAGGACCCTACCTTCCTGGACAAGGACTCACAGCACAGGGAAATTTCCTGAAGAGAGAGGTGGGGTGTTAGGGTGATTCTCACCTTTGTGGGTCAGAGACCCCTTTGAAAAACTGACGAAAGCTATGGACCTTCACTCTGAAAAAGTGCACATACTCATATAAAGTTGGGGTGGTATAATTTCAGGAACTTGCTGAACTGCAAATCTCTACATTGTATGGAATCAAAAAGTTTTTATCCCCAAACCCTGGAGTTTTTCCTCAAGACCCCAACAGAGAGTAAGTACTAGAACTCCAATGTTCCCAATAAGCATTGCTCCCGTTCTCCTCTGGGACAGGAAGGGGCAGACATCTGACATGAATACCTCCTTTTGCATCCCGTTTTTTTACCTCCTCACTGGGCAGGTACACTAGCACATCTCCTGGAGCCTCCTTCCGACACAATTCAAGCACAGCCTGGCAGGCAGCTTCCACTCGATCAGTAGGGAAAGAGTCTCTATAGACAGGAGTGGGACACCTGCCAGTCTCTCTGGGTACACACACAGTAGGAGGGTTGCCCCAGAAGTCTTGGAGCTTAGGTTCAAGGGTTGGGTCAGTAACTACAACCACTCTGAGGTCCCCTGGAAGGCTTCCCAGCCTGGCATCTCGCAGGAGTCCCTGGAGCAAATCTGAGGCCACTGACCGCTCCTGAGCCTCATCCAGGACCAGCACACCCTGGGCTCCAGTGCCCCGGGTCGAGGCCATCTCCTGCAGAAGCAGCCTGTCCCAGCAGAACCTGTTGACATTGGCAGTGGGCAGAGGAGTCAGTGTGGACACCGACCAGCCCCAGAAGTCCAGAGGAGCTTCTCCCCAGGGGGCCTAGGCTCTGACAGTAAAGGTCAGAAAAAGATCCTGTGACTGACTTTTGTGACCTATTGGTGACACTGTTCATAAGCTGTACTCCAGTTAGGAAAGTGAGACTTTCAAGATGACGGTGAAGTTGAATGTCTGAGGTTGCTGGCTAGGGTTAAATGGCTGAATTCAGAAGTTGCATCATGCATGATGTAAAGGGTGAGCTAAGCTGAGGGAGGGTACGGTGAGATGTCAGAAGGCCGGGTTTGTTTCTATGGGGTGAGTGGAAGGAGATTTGAGTCGGGCCTGCAAGGGGCCACACCTTAGCAGAGTGTCTGGCCCAGTGCAGTCTTCTTGGGGGATGCTGTATCCAACCTCATGACCCAGGGTCAGGTCCATTTCATCAGCAACTCGCACGGCCAAGCTCAGGGCTGCTAGAGGATAAGGCTGAGTCACAGTTACCCAACCCTTCTGGAAACCTCTGGCCAGCACAAACTCTGCACACCACTGTGGGATCTGGGGTAAGCATAGGAAAGGACCACCTGTCAGCGAGACACAGAACTCTGAAGTGCTGGAGGAGCTGTTGCCAGTTTAATCTCTCCTTATTTGAGGAGTTCTCCGGTACTTCACTGCCTGTCTCCTTTTGACCACCTCCCCTATTATTCCACACAGCAACCCCCACCCCATTCCCAGCCTTGTCCCAGGAGGAGCCAGTTCCCTACCCCCTCCCTTTGTCAGAATTTCCTTCCCCACCCCGACCCCCACCTGGGTGCTCTTGCCACAACCAGGCTCTCCAGACACCAGTACCACTCCACTGGGGCTACTCTCCAATTGCTCCAAGAAGATAAAGCGAGCAGCCCAGACAGGCAAGGATCGGCGCTGCTCAAGTAGTTCGTAGTAGCGGGAAGAGAAGGGGAGCCCGTCAAAGGGGTTCACAGCCAGTTCAGACTCCCCAGGGTTTGGGCCAGACTCTTCTTCCAACCTGAGAAGCTGAGAGGCCATGGTGACTGTCTAGCAGGACCTACAGGAGGCAGGGCAGTCATCAAGGCCTCGTATTTGGTGACTGACACCATCTTCCCACCTCAGCCCTGATCCCTAACCTGTACCCTCAGGTGATAATGCACTGGGGTCCATCCTTCCCAGTACTTCTTGTCTGCCGGGAAACAGGGAAGAGTTGAGTCTCCAAGTAAGGGACTATCAGAAGTGGACTATTGGGACTTCCCTGGCAGTCCAGTAGTTAAGAACCCAACTTCCAATGCAGGGGACGTGGGTTCGATCCTTGGTTGGGGACGTAAGACCCTGCCTGTGGCAGGGAACAAAGCCCAGCCACCGCGACTAAGACCCAACACAGCCAAAAAGAAAGGAAGAAAGACCTGGTCACCCGTGGGAAGGTCCCTTGGGGAGAGAATGAAGAGCAGGAGTGGGGTCAGGAATTGGGGAGCAGGGACACAAGGATCCTGGATTCAAACCTTTGCCTGCAGCTCTGAGACGCGTTGGAATGGCAGCCAGTTCCAGACCCACCCAGCAAGTCACCACAAACCCAGACCTGCTGTGAGGTACAAAGGTCAATTCCGGATCCACCCTGGGGCACTGCTCAGACGCGGTCCTAGAGACTGTTCTGGGGTGGGGCCACGTGCTCCACCTTCTTTAACCTAGTTAGGAGCCTATGGAAAACAGGCTCCAGCCGCCACACTGGGCATGCGTGAATCCTACAGACCGTGTTCTGTGCTCATTAGTGAAAGGTATCCTGGGACCTGCAGTTCTGCAGCTGTCTCCTCACATGCCTGGGCTGAATTCTGAGGCCGGGGCCCAGTTGCTGCTGGGCATGCAGCTTAGTTATACTTCCTTAGTATCACTCATCTCTTGACATGAGGAGGTGATTGCAGACAGTTCCATTCTGACCGACCCTCCACAAACCCACAAGGAGGCCCTCATTCCTGATCCCCGCAACCAAGGGACAAGGAACCTGCTAGAGGGCTTTTGAGACCCAAAGAGGCAACAGAAACCGTGAGTGCAAACCCTGCATTTAATGTGATGCTGGGGGGAGCCCCACTCCTCCCTTCAGCGCCCACCCATCGGCCTGCTGTGAGGCGGGTGAGGCTGCCCCAGCCTCCGTCCTGCGGCTCTGGGTGCCATGCTGTACTCAGTCAGCCTCCTGGGCCTGCCTCTCTGTGAATCGCCTGTGGGACACAAGAAGACACTGTATGGGCTTTGCCGTATTATCCTCCTTCTCCAACCTGCCCTTTCCTACCGGTTGTCCTCTCAGCGTCTCACCTTCTTGCATATTCATACAGCGCCTGCTTTCGCTCCTGTAGACTCTCCTGCCGGGCCCAGGAGGACTTGGCAAATGTTAGGGCTGTGGGCTGAGGGGTTGCCGGGCCAGAGCTGGGGAACTGAGGTGATCACAATGTCAGAGGGCTTGCGAAGTCATCATCATTAAACACGCATCGAATGCCTACTTTGCAAGAGAGGTACTGTGCTAGGGTCTCAGGGTCAAAGAACAGACGTCAGGACAGGGAATACGCAGACTGCCCCATCCCACCTCAAGTCCTGGACCGGCTCATTTTCTGGGCCTCACCTTGGGAGTAGAGGCTGTGGCAAGGGACTGGGTCCCCTCAGTGATGTCTTCAGGCATGAAAGCCACGGCTCCCTCAAGCAGATTAGTGATGGTCAAGTCTACACAGCCAGTCCTGGCTGGGGAGAAGGGAGGAGTGGACAGCGCAGTCGGCTTCTCTGCTCACCTTCTCCCTTCTCCACCCACTTTCCCTCTCGACGCCTGTCTCCTCGGGTAAAGCTACTCTTTCTCATACCTAGGTCTCTCTGGATGACGCCCAGTGGAACATGGGGTAAAACCTCCTTCACTCTCTGAGCCAGACTTGCCAGATGCACATCAGGAGAAGGGCCAGGGGAGTGAGGGAAAGAAGACTGGGCTGCAAAAGAGAAATCCGAAATATGGTGAGTGGAAAGCTAGAGGAGAGAGGCTGATTAGTACAGACACAGGGAGGAAGTCAGAACTGGTTGAAAAACAGTTGAAAAGCTGTATGTCCAGAGACCACACACCTGACTGAGGGCGCAATCTGGGGTGTCTCTGTCGCTTCATGTGCTCTGCTTTGTCTGCTGGAGTGAGTCGTGTCCCTGTCTGGCCCAATTCTTTGGCCAACAGCTAGGGAGAATTGGAGGATTCGAAGTTTCTCAAGTGTTCTTCTCCTTCTCCCAAAGAAAGAACCCACTTCCACCCTGCCCGTGTCCCCTACCACCTGTTGTACACGGAGGGCAAACTCTTCACTCCCCTCCCCCAGCTGTCGATGAACTGGACGGAGCCACCTGCAAAAAACAATCCAGGTCCACGTTGAGGGCACCCACTCTCCACTCTGATACCTCTTTTCTTGGAACAGTGGTGGTGACAGTAGGGGAGATAGTAAATACTTTATATTGCCTCTGTGGTAGGACCTTAACATTAAAAGATCTGCAAATGGACAGGGCAGAGACAGCTACTTCCTTGACCTTGAGATGAGTTTCTCCCAGCCACCAAAGAGTGAGGACAGTTAATACCTTACTTGATACACCGTGAAAGGGACGAAAAGTGACCACAGCAGTTCTGAGACCCAGGAGGCATCTGACACCGTCTGAGGGGAGGGCATGAGTGAGGTCTAAACCAGGGCCAGGAGTAGGAAACTTCCCCTCCAAACCCAGAGATTCCCTGTGGAACACACTCACCACAGAGACAAGGGGTCTCTGGACTCGCAGGGTAAGAGGCTGTACCACATCCTGGATAGAAAACGGCCAGGAACTAGAAGAGTGAAGAAAGTAAGATGGGATTCTAGCCAATCTAGTCAGCAGCTCATACCTGACTTTAAACAGATAACTGTCACACTGTACAAATAGAAATGTGGGAAATAAACAGATTCAGGGGAAAGAACTAAAAGTGGGAAAAAAGTAAATAAACTAGGAAGGTAGGGGGCAGGGCTGAAGAAGGCTGTGAAAACCCAAGGGCCCCCAAGCTTGATCACCTACAGTTGGAGACAAATACCTGTGCTCACTCACCTGAAGCGCAGGAGCCCCTCCCGGCCATTGGTGGCTTCTTCCTCGGGGAATAGCAGCAGAGGGGTAGGGGGAAGCCGTGTTGAAGCACAGAATCTCTTGAGTGACTCCACCAACTCCCCCTGACCATCCATCTCCATAAAGCCCCGAGACCAGCACACAAAGCTTGGGGGACTATTGAGTAGAGGCTGGGAACCGGAAGGAGAGAAAGCAAGAAAAAAAGAATGCCGTGAAGTGAGAAAAACTGACATATGGGTAGAAAAGCGAGGTCGGGGTAAGGGTATCTTGTGGTCCCCAAGGGAAAGCTGCACACGGAGAGGAGCGCCTTGAGCTGAGCCCCAGGGAGCCACTCCGTGGCACTCTCGGCTTCCTCCCTAACTCACGGTGCTACAGCTGGTGAGCAGATTGACTATGTTGTGGTCGAAAGGTGTCACGTGGTTGGAAATGAGGACCCTGACACGGTGATCCCGGAGTCCAGAGTCCTCCTGCCGGGCCACGAGCCCCAGCACCGCACACATGGTCCGCACCACGAACCTGCGAACGCAGGCAGTGGTGACTATCTGGCCTCGGGCCAGGCCCAGCCCCGACCCTCCCCGAGCGCCCGGGTCGGAACCTGCGAAGGACACTGTCTGGTAGCGCGCAGCTGACCAGGAAGACGTGGATCCCAAGAAACAGGCGCAGGACGAGGAGGCAGAACCCGACTGGAGCGTAGAGTAGTAGCGCGAGGAGCAGGAAGCCGTCACCCGGGAGCCTGGGGGCGAGAGGCGGGGTGATCGGGCGCCGAAGGCCAAGTGGACGCGGAAGTCTGTCTCTTCCCGCCGGGGCTCTTACCGGTGCGAATCAAAGAGCCGCTCCGGCCCCGGCGACGAGGGAGGCTCCATTGCCGCTGCTTTAAGGTTGTCTGGCCGATGCCGCCATCTTCGCGCCCCGCCGCAGGGGCTCTTGGGAAGGCGGAGTCTTCGGGCATCCGCCCAGGGTGCCGGGACCTGAAATTCTGAGGCGCCCCGGAAGGGCTAGCGGTCCCAGCATGCCTCGCGGACCTGTGGGCCACCTCATAACTCGCGTCCCGCGGGGACCACAATTCCCGGCATTCGCGGGGCGGGGGCGGAGTTGGCCTCCCGGAATCCTGGGTCCCAGCGTGCACTTCTGGAGACTTCAGGTACCGGCGTCCTCAGCGTCCAGCTGTCCTCCCGCTCACGTCTTTAGGGCGCCGCCTCTGCGCTGGGCGGGCGAGGAAGCAGCCGAGGCGGAGCTGATGGCTGCACTGAGGGCGGGGCGGGGTGCTGGCTGGAGCCTCCGGGGATGGCGGGCTTTGGGGGGGAGTCACTGGGGAAAGGGACCCCTGTTGACCCCTGACCTCCGGGCCCTGCTGACGTCAGGAACTTCTGACCCTCGGACCCGAGTGACTTATGGGGCCCCCAGTTTCAGGACCCGGTTATCTGTGGGGGTCCCTGAACCAAGGACATGTCTGAGGTCCCGGACTTCGGATCTTCGAGCACGGCTGATCGCTGGGACCCCAGATCCCCGGACCCCGGAAGACTCAGGGACTCCTGGAACCCGTCCGCGCCTGTGGCTGGCGGTGGCGCTGGGCGCTGGAGGGGCAGTGCTGTTGTTGTTTTGGGGCGGGGGGCGGGGACCCCCGGCTGTGCTCGCCTCGGTCCTTGGCTCGCCGCCCACCTCTCCCCGGAGCCAGTACAACTTCATCGCGGACGTGGTGGAGAAGACGGCCCCTGCCGTGGTTTATATCGAGATCTTGGGCCGGTAACGGTGGGGGTAAACACTAAGGCAACGAAGCCGCGGGCTAGAGGGCGGGCGAGAAGGATGGGTCCGAGCCTCCTCACATCCGTACTCTCCCCCCGACCCCCATTCCAGGCACCCCTTTTCGGGCCGCGAAGTCCCTATCTCGAATGGCTCAGGATTCGTGGTGGCTGCCGATGGACTCATCGTTACCAATGCCCATGTGGTGGCTGATCGGCGCCGAGTCCGTGTAAGGCTGCCTAGCGGCGACACATATGAGGCCGTGGTCACAGCTGTGGATCCCGTGGCAGACATCGCCACGCTGAGGATTCAGACCAAGGTGGGGGCCGGGGCGGGCCATGTCTGCTTGGGGCTGTGGATTTGTTCACATCCCCAGGTGACAGGTCCTTGCGCCCATTCTCTCCTAGGAGCCTCTCCCTACGCTGCCCCTGGGGCGCTCAGCGGACGTCCGCCAAGGGGAGTTTGTTGTTGCTATGGGCAGTCCCTTTGCGCTGCAGAACACAATCACCTCCGGCATTGTCAGCTCTGCTCAGCGTCCAGCCAAAGACCTGGGCCTTCCCCAAACCAATGTGGAGTATATCCAGACTGATGCGGCTATTGATGTGCGTCCTGACATGAGAGAAATGGAAGACTAGGCTGGGGGAGGGGGGAGGGGGTGTGTGGTACAGGCACCAATTGTGATAGATGGTGGATGAGCCTATATACCGGGATTGGGTCGCAAAAAATGTGGCCACTCCTTCACGGGCTGGGAAAAGAGAGGATTTGGAGAAAGTGTCTACATCCTGGTTGTGCCCCGAGGCATAGAGTCCCTGGATTTCTCCCATATTTTCTCCTTGTCCTGCAGTTTGGAAACTCTGGAGGTCCCCTGGTTAACCTGGTAAGTGCAACATCCTTTCCAAGAATCCCTATCCCAGGTCAGTATGGGAAGGGGTGGGTTTTCCCTAACTCACTGATGTTTGGTCAAGTTTCTGAGCAGTTTCTTGTTGGCTGTCTCCCAGAATCCAACTAGATCTCCCCCAAAACTCCCTGCCACTCTTGCTCAGATACCCCCATCTCCTATTATTTGTTTGGGCTAGAGAATAGTGGGCTGTGTCCCAACAGGATGGGGAGGTGATTGGGGTGAATACCATGAAGGTCACAGCTGGAATCTCCTTTGCCATCCCTTCCGATCGCCTTCGAGAGTTTCTGCATCGTGGAGAAAAGAAGAGTAAGCCTGGCTTGCAGGGAAAGGGGTTTCTTTAAGTGGCAGGGGTGGGGAGGGTTTGCTGTAGAGGGGTCTGTTGGGTGGAGGAGGGGAAGTAAGGATATACCTGGGTGGGGCTCATTTGTCCTTCTAACACAGATTCCTGGTTTGGAATCAGTGGATCCCAGCGCCGCTACATTGGGGTGATGATGCTGACCTTGACTCCCAGGTATGAGCTTTAGGGGTAGCGACACGTGGGGCCATCAGTGTAACCAGTGGTGGGTACCTGGCACTTTTGTTGAGCTTTGTTCTTAGTTCTGTTTTTATCTAAGATGAGTTGCCTCATTCTTGGAGCTATCAGAGGAGCTGTCCTCTCTCATTATCTTGATTTTTCTCACCTTACTATATTTGGCATACCTCCCATCCTGTTATTGCTTAGATTTACAATACCCAACCTTCCAGATGTGGCTTCCCTATGAGTATTTTCTGTTCTGGCCAACTTGATTCCTAATCCCCTGTTTTTATGTTGTTCTTATTTTATATAGTTAAATATCAGATTGATCCTTCTGGGTTAAGCTAAAGTTATAGCACTTCCTAAAGTTATAGCTTCTCTTAGGATTCTCAAATGACATTAGTGCTATTGATTTAACACTGTGTGTCATTTGGAATGTTATCTTCTATATATACATATTCCACTTCCTAACTGCTAGAAGGCAGAAAGTGAATTGTTTTTGTATCAAGAGGATCTAGTGCATGCCCTGTTAACACACTTGTCAGTGTGCTGATGAAAGATTTGGGGCAAACCCCAAATGGGGAGAGTGCCCTGTGATTAACAGAGTCATATGTGTCCTTTCAGCATCCTTGCTGAACTACAGCTTCGAGAACCAAGCTTTCCTGATGTTCAGCATGGTGTGCTCATCCATAAAGTCATCCTGGACTCCCCTGCTCACCGGTGAGGGAGAGGCTGCATTAGGAGGTGGAGATGGGTGGGGCATGTATGTGCCCTTGATCTGGGCCATCTAGTCTCTCCTTTATATCTCTGTCTTTTGCCATAGGGCTGGTCTGCGACCTGGTGATGTGATCTTGGCTATTGGGGAGCAGCTGGTACAAAATGCTGAAGATATTTATGAAGCTGTTCGAACCCAATCCCAACTGGCAGTGCGGATCCGGCGAGGACAGGAAACATTGACCTTATATGTTACCCCTGAGGTCACAGAATGAATGGATCAGCAAGAGTAGGAGGCTCCTGCTCTGATTTCAACCTTGATTTCATGGCTTGGGCTCTGAGGGCACCTGGACAGAGGATTAAATGAACCAGTTGGGGGCAGGTCCCTCCAACTACCAGCACCGATTCCTGGGCTCTGAAGAGTCACAAAAACACTTTTTATATAAAATAAAATTATACCTAACAACATGTCATACTGAAAAATGAGGGGAAGGGTGGAACACTGCTCTTTCCCCCCACAAAAAGGCTAGAGGTAAAGCTTTATCTTCCAGAACTGAGGGGAGATACTGGAGTTAAACAATTCTGACCTCCCTATTCAAGAAAGCGAGCTGCTGTTGTCTGTTGTCCTGGGCAGTTAATCAGGTGCGCCTCTCTGTGGTGTGCTTGGCTTGGTGCTGGGCCTGGGCGCAGAATTCCCCAGGCCTGGCCACAGATCAGGACAGCTGGCCTAGGAAAGAGGGCAGTGATTTCTGCTTGACGGTCCACAACCGCAGTGCACAACGGACGAGTGCTGTGGGCCTGCTGACGTCAAAGCTTTCTTGGTAAGCTCCTGAGGTAATGGCAGCCTCAGACCCCTGCCATTAGGGGCCAGTGGTGGTCTGTAGAGGAAGGTGGTGGCACCTTAGATGACCTGGTTACTGGTCTGGCCAGGGTAACGTTCAAACCTCCTGTTGGCCTCTTCACTGAAGGCATCCCCTGCAAGGTGAACAGGTAGTTTGGGTAGGAAAACAGACCCATTGTGGGGAAGGGTGGGTGGAAATGGAGAGACCGGGAGATCCAGAAGTGGGTGGGAGGCCCAGAAACAACCTAGGGAGATGAGAATGAAGGCCTTTCCCTCCCACCCCCAGGCCTTCTGGCTGCTCTTCCCGCCAGATACCAATGTGACAGTTGTGCACCCAGATGCGATGTCCATCATATTTGCAGTTACATTTCATGGCGTTGTTGGTGAAGTCACTCTCTGCTACTTCAAAATTGGGGTTGATGACCACCTGTGAGTGGGAGAAAGCCAACAAATGAGCTGCATTCCTCAAATCCAAAGCTGCCTTTAATAAACACTCCTCCCACTCAACAAGCGCAAGTCTCAGACCCAGGCACCTGCAGAATGTAGTTTCCTGGTTTCACATCTGTGATGTCAATCCATTGACAGTCGATGTCATGCCGGTAGAGATCCCAGCAGCCCACAGTGATGCCCTGCTCTCCAAAGTTGGCACACTCATACCTCTTGGAGACATCTGAGGAAATGAGCATGTGTCATGTGAGGCAAGGCTGTGGAGATGAGGATAGTGCAGTCTATTCTAGGCCCCAACTCACCCTCCTGACATTCGGTGTCTTCTAGACAGAAACTAGCTTTGTGGCCCTCGGCCACCTTGGTGCCGTTGGGGGTCAGGATATCGTAGTGAGTGAAGATGTCCATACTGTGATAATGCCTGTGGGGACAAGGGAATCCCTGTTTCCTTCCCTGCCCCCGCAGGCGCACCTCTTCCCCAGTGGTCTTGCCCTTCTACTAGTTGACCCTCTCACCCATGACACTCATGCCACACCCAGGAGTGGCGCCCGGCCTTGGGCCTGAAGTCAGCACGTCCCAGGTTGTGGATCTGGGAGGAGAATCTGAGCAGACGCCGGTGGCCGTAAGGCCAGTTGGCTGAGCGGGCCGAGCTGGCCAGGCAGTTCTCTTCAGCAGCACAATACAACATGTGCAGGGGCCGGTCCTCGATGTAAGCGGTCTCCTGCACCAGTGCTGAGTGCAACAGCAGATCTGATGCGGCTGCACCGAGGAAGGGAGGAGAGTTAGACGTCACTGCTGAGGGGCAGGGACAGGTGGGAGTGCTTCCATCCCCTCCCCCAGAAAACTGGGGTGAGACTGGCTTTCCACAGGGAAAGTGTACCCCTCCAAATTGCAGCTCTCCCTGCAAAGAGGTGAGCCAGAGCCTCCCTTCCCTGGCTTGCACCCCCCAACACTTCACTCACTTTCAGAACAAATGACTCCAGCAGTAAAACGGCTTCCCGTCCTCTTGCAGGTGACATGGGTGCCATGATGAGCACACTGGTCCAGGGACAGCTCAGTCCCTGTGCAGCGCACTCCACTCATCACCACCTCTGTTATGTTCCCCGAATCCCAGTACCAGGTCTCCTGGGGACGTAGAGAGGTGTTTTTGTGAGGCCACCATCCAGCCTCCCCAGCCAAGGGACTCATTTTGACAGACCTCTGTCCCCAACACAACCTTTGGAGGCAACAGCCTTGGTTCCCCTCTCCTCCCCACTCACCTGCAGGCCGTGGTTGGCATAGCCCAGTCCGAGCTGCCTGCAGGCAACCATGGCCTCCAGTGTTCCCCAGTCGTCTCCGCAGATGAGGCCCCAGCGAAGGGCCCCCGGGCCCCCTGTCTGAACTTCCACTCGCCCTTCATGGCGGCTGCGGCCCCCGGTGAGGCGGATCTGCAGTGAGGCAATGGAAGTGCTGCGGAAGCTTTCGGGGTGGGCTAGTGGGAGTCCGCAGTGGGCCTATGGCTGAATGGTGATTCAGAAGCACTCACAGGGCTAGCAAGTGGTGGCATCAAGGGGGGCTGCAGGATGATAGGGGCCTGAAGGGCCATCAGACTGCATCATGACCAGGTAGGACTGGATAGGACGAGATACCTGAACCAAGGTGGAAAGAGTGACTGACCTTGGTCTCCACCCCAGTGTAGGGCAGGTTGCATCGGACACCAGCATCTTGGCTATGGGAGCAGTCTTCGGCTGTGATGTTCTTGTGGGGGCACTTCCAGAGAGAGAGTTCCTGTCCAGAGCATCTCACTTCACTTAAGTGGATGGCACCCATGCCTAAGGTCAGAAGTCAGAGATCGGGAGGTTCTAACTTTACTTTCTGCCCAGGGGTCTCCTTCCTAAGGAATGTAGCCCTCCAGGAGTATGTACCTCCTACCTCCCCCTCTCTCCAACCTGTACCCGCCTCACCCTGCCCCATGCGGGCACCGCTCAGAGCCTCTCGAGCACTCCCGAAGCCTAGCTCCCGACACACCACGCTGGCTGCTTGCAGGTCCCACTTGCGATCACAGACCGTGCCCCACGTGCCAGCCTTCAGGACTTCTACCCGGCCCTCTCCTGGGTGGGCTCCGCCCTTCAGACGCACTCGGGCCTGCAGAGGAGAGAGAGGTGCCCAGCGGTGAATGGGAACATCAGCACAGAGACAGTAGACCTGGGAGATGAGTGAGATTCTGGTGGGAGGGAGCGGGTGGTCTCAGGTCTGTGGCCCAACCCCTGGAAGGTTCCTCTCTGTCCTCCAAGGTCAGAACTATGCTTAATCAAGGGGTGGCCAGGCTACGGGCTTCTTCACCTGGGTGGTGGGGAAGGTCATAGTGTTTCACACACCTCCCCCTGAGGCTTCGACTGTTGCTTCTTCTGGCCACTGGACGCTGCGTAGAGAGGGCTTGGCACACAGCTCACCACCGCAGGGGCCCCCCCAGGGCACCTGGTGGTGTCATTGGCTCGATAGAACTCCAAGGAGCAGAGGGAGAGGTGGGCCTCCGTGCCCACGCATGCCACCCCGTGCAGACCAAAGGAGTGTTGCTGCCGCCGGGCCAGCAGCCTGGGGGGACAGGAGTGGGAGTAGTTGGGTAAAACAACGCGCCTGCCTCTTTGCCCACTACCCTCCTCCCGCTCCATGCCTCCGCCATCCCCCAACCTTTCATGACCGCTTTAGTTCTTCTTTTCTTCTCTGCAGAAACACAGAGACAAAGAGACAATGGTAATGGGGAGTTTCCAGGCTGAGAGAGCCCAGACGGGGGGTCCTTGGGTATGTTCTGCAACAGAAGAACCCTGTGGGGAGGAAGGCTAGTTTTGACTTGCCTGACAGCAACCTTGTTCTGTGTGGTGTCAGGGAGCTGGCCCTAATGGAGGCTGAAGCTGCTGTGCAAAGAGATTAGGAAGCCAGGACCGACCATCTGGAAGAGATAGGCAGGAAGGAGTAGCTAACAGGAAGCCTGAATGGCCAGAGTAAGCAGATCTTTCTATTACGCTGGGACTGAAAGAACTAAATGAGTCAGGATGCAAAGAAGTGAGTAAGTCTTGGGTCCACATGGCTTCTTAAGAGGCCAGAGGGGCTTCCAGGCCAGAGGATGATGGGCAGTTACAGGAAGAACAGAGCAGATGGTGAACAGGAAAGACAGGAGTTGGTATAAATAGGAATGAAGATGTACAAATACAAGACAGAGACCACACGACCAGAGAAGGAGAGGGAATATGAAAAACAGAAGGGTAAGGATAACCCCAGACCGAAAGCTGAACTGTATGGGTCTTTAATGAGGTAGTCCATGTTTCTGTAGTTTAAATGTAACAGAAATAATGTTCCATAGCCACCTGAGCAGGAAAATGGGACTAAAGTAGAGACGTTAAAACTTGGAAACAGCAGAGAGATGCTGGAGAGAATGAGGGGACTTGCTTACCAACACCAACGGAATGGAATATTGCAGTGAGCCATGTGATAAGAGCTTTCTTCCTAGAACAGCTGGTTTGAACCCAGAGAGGGAAGGAACCAATGAGGCCTTGTGTTGGTGGAGTGGGCCTTTGAGGGTGGTCTGGTGGTGAATTACTGCAGTAATGTGCTCTATCACTTAATGTCAGAGGAGGAATATGATGATTTGAAGCCACTGGCTAGGAAGATACACAGAGGGATAAGTTATAGACAAATCAGACAGAGGAGGCCTAGAGACTTTACAGAATACCTTTGGAAGCTCAAGATAAGTGGACTCTGAAGCTCAAAGAGACTTAGTATTCTTTCGAAGTCCTGTCTGGCTGAAAATAAAAGTGAAAGAGGTCATCACTTTAACATGGGGGTGAGGGAAGGCCAGAGTATGGCCATGTTGTGCAACAGAACCCTAAGCTAGAAGGGCACTGTGGGAACACCCCTAAATCCCAAGGCCTGTTGCAGGCACCAGAGGGAGGAGCTGGGGCGTGAGGGGTGCCTGGGACCACTGAGTGATCCTGGGATGCTGTGAAGAGAGGCGGAGACAACAGAAAGGGCTGAATTCTCTACAGCTCACCCACTGCTGAAGAAGCTCTCCAGGAGACTTTTCATGCACAAACTGCCTTCAGAAGCCAAGTGAGATGCAATCATTGGGATTGGGAGCTTTTTGTTCCCTGGGGTTCTGAAGGCACCCAGGAGGAAAATGATGGAACTGGGAGCCTAATTGTGTTAACTGGGTCAGAGAGTCAGGACTGCCATCTGACTCCTTGCCTGGGAAAGGTTCCAGAGGGGATCCTGAGTATCACATCCAACCCAGTAGCACTTACTCCATTTAACGATTATCAAATAAAGGTAGGATAGGAACACTGATCCTTTAGGGCAACTTAACTTCTTGGGCGAGAGGCAAGCATGGCATCTGAAGAGTATCTACTAAAATCTGCTGGGGGAAGATAAATAAGCATGTGGAACAAGAGAAGTCAATGCGTGAACTTCTATGGAGATTTTTCAAAAATCCTGTGACGAGCATAATTCCTCAGACAAAAAACATAAGGGCCAAAAAAAAAACCAAAAAAAAACAAAAACCCAACCAAACAAAACCCCAAACAAAAGGGCCAATCTTACTTTACATTTTGGTGAATCATCTGGAAGGTGGCTTGTAACAGTTGCTGCTGCTCCTCCACCTCCTGATGGAGGCGTCTCTTGGACCCCTTCCTAACCACAGCCCGATGCCCCCGACTCATCGCTTGGCACTCCCTTTCCTCTCCACCCAGCCTAAACTTTATTTACCTCTTAACTGGCCCCCTGCCCATTCGGGTTTTGGGTTTGGCTTTAAGCTTGGTGACTGGTCTGAAAAAAGGAGAAAGAAGTTAGTGGAAGTAGTGGTCAGGTACATTACCCGGGAAAGGTAAAGGATTATTTCTTTTTTCTGTTTCTAGGAAGGACCCTTCATGCAGAGCGTGGGAAGGAGCAAAGCAAAGGCAGTCAGATTTTCCTCATACACTGCTGAATACCACTTAACTGTATTTTTGGAATACATGCTGCTCTCTGGATTCAGCAACAGTGATGAGAAATCTGGTGATGTCTGTCCAGGTGGTGAGGGGAGAGGAGATGAGAGGAATGGTGCAGGGAGGAGAGAGTGTGGGAATGTAGCTGAATGAAGGGAGGTTAGGAGTTAGGGGAGGGGAGGAAGCATGCAGGTGGCGGAGGCTGGAGTCCAAGCTATTTGGGGGCAGTATAAAGATGCAGAGGTCTCTCCTTAGTCATTCCTACATTATTTCCTCCTTGTGTTTCCTAAATCAAAGCTTACCCATCCCCATGCCTGCCTCCCCTCCCCTCCCTCCTGGAATGGCCATTTTCCAGCCACATCCCTAATTCATCAGCTTGGGTTCTGGGATGGACATGGATAGGCTGCCTTCCATCCATCCACCTCCTGGGGCCACAGGGATGAGCAGGAGGTCCCGGGGCTCTTGCCCCATTACCTTCCAAGGGGCTTGGAGCGTCGGGCCGAGGCTTTGGCCGCTCGCTTCCTCAACTTTCTGTGAGGATAAGACAACAGCAGAGTCAGGAACAGTCTAGAACCAAGTGGGAAAAGTTGGTGGAACAGGGACCAGGGGCAAGAGTTCTGTTTTAGCAGTTAGCAGCCTCCTGGTGGCAGGATCTTATAACATTAGATGCCCCAAGGCTCTGCCCTTCACAGCTGTTTGGCCTCATAAGCACATGAACAAGACAGGTGAGTTGCAGTGAAGGACGTGGACTCGGGGCTGATAAAGACCCTGTATCAGGACCCACAGAAATTAGGCTAAGGTAGATGGGGAACAGGATTCTTGGACTGATATTAGGGCTGATCTAAACCTGGGGGAGAACTGGGGGGACAGATTAAAGTGGAAGGGTGTTAAGATTGCCAGACTGACTAGGCAAGGAGAGAGAAGTGGCCTGGTCACACCTAGGGAGGCTGACTGTGTATTTTTTTTCTGGATGCACTCTGGCTTCTGGCATATCCAGGCCTGAGGCCAGTGAACTAGGACCAAGGAACAAGGCTGGACAGCAAGGGACATTAACTTGGTCTGACTGGGGAGCATGAGACCAGGATGCTTAGGATGACAGCATCCTTCCTGTCTAAATTAAATCCCATATACTTTAGTCATTCACAAACAGCTCATCTCCCAAACTTACTTCTAGGGAATTAAGGTCTAAAACCTTATTTCTTCTTAATTGACCTAAATATTTGACCTATTTTACTCTTCAAGAGGTTACCTTAAGTCTAATGAATGGAAACTAGGTCTGTTTCTCCTCTCATTCTCCCTTTGATTTCAAAGACTTTCATTTTGCCCACTCTTTGTCCTGTCCAACTATGTATAGATGAATGCAGGTCTTGTCTGTCTGTCCTTACAAAATTTATGGAATTCCCCATTATCCTTTTAGTTATCCTGTCTTTGAACATGTTCCTGTTCGGCTGTTTCTCTTGAGTTATATTTGGATGTGGTATATTATGTGCAGATGTGCTAGGATTTTAATATATAAACAGGGCTGAATCTGCTTGGTATTTCCTACCTTGGCTTCTTCTTGAGGATGGTCTTTGCCAAAACATCCAATACGTCCAACATTCCTAGCAAAGAGTCTACAATAACTCTTGGGTCCCTTTCCTGAGACACTGCTAAGAGTTTAGAACCTTTCATTGGATAAGTATAGGGTAAAATGTCTTCTCCAAATGTCTTTTTCTCAAGCATGTCTGAAATGAAATAGATCTGGCACTTTCTTTCACCAGTAACCAAGAGAAATCACGTAACGGTACTCAGAAAAATGTATTATCTAGAAATTTAGAAGTACTTCTCTAGTTATTTAAGGACTTTATAAGGTCTTTATAATCATATGGTATATATAATTATTAAAATATACAAGGCAAATACAGGTTACATTGAGGACCTGGTACTTATTTAGGACCAGTGCTGATACCTGTCTCTCTTTTCTAAAGTCACCACCCCTAAATGTTTCTGAATTCCTTCCCCTATTGAACTTTTCTCTCCTCAATTGAGAAGTTGCACATAACCTTTCCTCAACTGAATCCTTTTAAACATATTCAAATCTCTCTCTCTCACACACACACACTCCACCCCACATTTCTTCTTAGTAGAAAAACTTTTCAGTAGTGTCAACACTCATCATCTTTCCCGCTCACTCCTTAATCCACTCCTTTCTGTTTTTCCCCACCCATCACTCCGTGATGATAAATCTGGAATTTTTTTTTGTCTCACACACCACCGACTTTTGGTAGTATCTGACACTGCTGCTCTCTCTCCCTCCTTAGCTGTCACAACACTACTAGCTTTATTTGAGTCCTAATTCTGGATGCTCTTTCTTGGTCTTCTTTGCAGCCTCCTCCTCTATATAGTAATTTACATTTTTGGAGCTCTAAGGCATTCTTCTCACTTCAAACCCTCTCTTTATATATCCTCATTTACATCTAACCTTGTATATCCCATTGCCTTCTTGATGTTCCTACTTAGATATCTCAAAATTATCTAAAATTTAATGTGGGTCCAAAAATAAACTCATAATTCTTTTAGCAAAATCTATGCCAGAAACTTAGGAATCAACCTTGACATCCCTCTCTTCTTTGGCTCCCAAAGTCAATCCATAACCAAGTCCTGTCAATGTTCCTTCCTGAATGACTCTCTAATCCATTTGCTCTTGCTCTTCTCTAAACCATTCTCAAAATGCAAAGTGATCTCTGGGAGCCACAAACCTGATCATGTACTCTCACAGCCCTCCTCATTGAAAAACTTCAATCACTTTCCATTACTTTTACCATAAAGATTCAAATCATTACCGTAGCCTATAAGGTCTTCTATGATCTGGTGCCAAATTAACTCTCTCGTCACCTCTGTATTCTCAGCACCTTGCACAGTGCTTGGCAAATAGTAGGAGTTCAATAAATATCTGTCAATGAATATATCTGAATATGAACTAGAATATCTGAAATGAGCTAGAAGAGTGCCTTCTTAAATAGCACTTAAGCTCTTAGAACCTCAACCTCTTTGCCTGCAAAAAGGCAGTAAATTGTTCAGTTGTCTGTACATTCTTTTCCTCTTCTAAAATTCTACAACTTTCACATGTTCTAGGGTAGAAGTACCAAATCAAGTTGAAAAATGATAAACACATCACATTCTGATTTTCTTATTCTTTAAATCTTACTAACTTCCTCTAAAAGCTAGCAGATGCATCTTCTTTCTCCAAGGAAGGCAGAGTTGTTTATAGCTATCCTGCCTAGCTGTTATAATTGTATTACCTATGAGGAGTCTCCCTCTGTCTGACTTGACCTGTGAAGGAATATCTACGTTAAATTCTCATCACAGAATCTCCTAGGACCACTGTAATCTCTTTCTCTACTAAGAATGAACTCTATACTTAATACATATCTCCTTTTCCAGCCTTCATATCCCAGACTCAGTAAGAGATTCCAATATGCACACATATATTCCTGATTTCTGAAACTTTCTTGAGTCCATGCATACTTAGGGACAATTCCTGGGCCTCAAAATTCCCAGGGATGGCCCATGTCTAAAGCTAGTTCATATTAACTTGAAGCCCAGAGATGCCAGGCATCATCCTTCTCTTAAGTAGCCTCAGAATCATTTTAATTATCTCTTCTTTTATTTTCTATATTTTATCAGTCATCCAACATCTATTCATTCCTCTCTCTCTGTTGTCATCCTCCTAATCAGCTTCATTTTTATAATTCCTAATTAATCTTACTGCATCTAGAACCTCCTCTTCCAAATCACTACTATCAGACAAACTTTAAAAAACACTGGCCTTATTTTATCACTGTCCCATACAAGTACTTTTATTTTTAAATTTTTCATAGGATAAAGGTAAAACTCTCCAATCCGGCATTAAAAGTGTTTCATTTCCTAGCCTTACTTTATCCAGATTTTTCTTCCACTATTTCTCAGTATACATCTTCTCTCTGGCTTCCCTGGTGGCTCAGCAGTAAAGAATCTGCCTGCAGTGCAGAGGACATGGGTTCGGTCTCTGGGTTGGGAAGATCCCCTGGAGAAGGAAATGGCAACCCACTCCAATATTCTTGGCTGGAAAACCCCATGGACAGAGGAGCCCAACAGGCTACAGTCCATGGGGTCACAAAAGAGTTGGACATGACTTAGTGACTGAACTACAGTCTTCTACTCTAATCAACTGTCTTTCAAAATATCCTGTTCATTTTCATCTCTGTTGGGGTCAACAATGACATCCAAGTTACTAAATCGCATTCATTTCTCAGTCCTCATGTTTTTGGAAGCATCAGCAGTAGTGACTCAGTTGATCCCTCTCTCTCTTCCTTGAAGCACTTTACTTGGCTTCCAGGTTTCCACACTCACATGGTTTTCTTTCTACCTCACCTCCCTTTGCATTTTGCCTTATCTTCCTGACGTCATAATGTTTAAACTCCCTAGAGTTCAGTCCCTGCACCTCCTTTTCTCTATTTACACTCCCTCCCTTGGTGATGTTGTCCAGTTTCAGGGCTTTAAATACTTGTATTCAACTGGACTCTAGAGTCATATACCCAATAACCTCACCATTTCAGTGTCTAAAGCACCTTGAATTTAATTGGTCTAAAAACAAGTTCCTAATATACAATCTCCACTCTCCCGTCTCCAGATAAAACATGCCCTACTCACTGTCTTCTTTATCAAATGAGGCCAACTCCATATCTAGCTCAGGCCAAAAACCTTGGAATGATCCTTAATTCTTCTCATTCTCTCACACCACACTGAATCCATCAGCAAATCCTGTTGGCTTTATCTTCAACACAGAATTTGATCACTTTTTCACCACTTTCACTGGTCACATCACCTCTCATTTTCTTTAGGTGGCTTTCAGGAAACAATAACTGCCTAACAAGTCTCCCTGCCTCCTTGACTCTACACATTCCTTACAGTCTATTCTTAACAAAACTGTCCAAATAATATGCAAAAAGTGGAAGACAGATGTCACACCTCTGCTCAAAACCTCATCTCACACGGTAAAAATTAGTCTCTCAAATGGCCTTACATGATCTGACTCCTCATTCTTTCCTTATCTTCTCCTAAATTACATCTCCTGTCATTTTCTGCCTTGTTCACTCAGCTCCAGCCCCAGTGGCCTCCTGGAGTATGACAAGAATTCCCCCAACCCCTCATCTGCTATCTTCTCATATATGATGTTTCTTCCTGGAGATGCTCATCAAGATTTCTGCATAGTTTGTGCCCTTTAAATATTTTCTCAAATGATGCCTCCTCTGACTTATTTTAAAACTGCAATTCCAGTTCCACTTCCTAACATTTTCCCTGCTTTATTTTTACCTATTACACTCTTTGCCATCCTTACATTTTGTAATTTTACTTTTTTCCTGATTCTTCCCTAGTTCATGAGATCAAGGATTTTTTGGGTTTTTGTTTTTTTTTTTGGTTGTTGTTCATTGTTGAATTCCTAGTGTCTACAACAGTCCCTAGCATACAATAGGCACTCAATAAATGTTTATTCTCTATACCTTTGTTCATGCTATCCTCTTCATCTGAAATGCCTGCTATTTAAGTCGCACTAATCTTTCAGAACCTGGAGTTTGGATTTGAAAAGGTAAAGAACAAGCACAGGGAAATATAGGCCCAAGGTAGATAATAGCAGAGGAGCATAGCACATAGATGTTTTAAACCGTATATGAGTTGCTATACCAGGAAAAGTATATTCCTTGGAGCCTAAAGAATTTTCAGATGTGTCTCAGAGCCAAGGCAAAAAAAATTTCAGCAAGTATGGAAATGACTGGAGGCTGGATAATGTACTAACTTTCAAAAAGGAGGAAAAGGATTCCTCAATTTACAGATAATTTATGTTCTAGGATAGTCATTAAATAGAAAGTTTGTGAGCATTGAGGAAAAAATATGGTGATCCTTAGAAATCTAAATGGATTTCAGTAAAAGTCAGCTCAATCAAACCACCATGATTTCCTTTAAGATTACTAAAATTGCAGAATGGCTGTGAACATAGTATATCTGGATTTTAGCAAAAGACTATAATTTCATTATAGATAAGATGATGAAATGTTGGCTGTATCACTGTAGTGTTCAGTTTGTCCCAACTGTTGAAAAAACATTTCACAACTAATGATTAAAGGTTGGATGTAAATCTGGAGGATTCATAAGAAGAGTTAGACTTTGGTTTTAAAGATTTCAACAAATTTAACAGTCACTTTGATGAAGTCAGGAGGCATAGCTATCATATCTATTGAACAGAGGGGGCAGGGAGGGATGACAAGTGCAAAAAAATGTCAAGATTCAAGATAATCTCATGGGATCATTATGGTTTTTAAATGATGTATCAGACATGAGATCATGTATCAAACATTTCATAGGGTAAACTCAACAGATTTAGGTTCAAATAGGCTGCTCTGTCAGTATCAAGGAGGAGGGAAGACCTAATTTAGGTGATTACAAGGTCAATATGAGCAGTGGGATGCTGCCTCAACGGAAAGGCAGTGCAAAATCTAGATATGCTTTCATTAAAAATGAGCTTTTATGCTGTACCCTGCCCCGATCAGCCCCACATCTGAAGTAGCGTCCCCAGCAGAAGGTCACCCAGATATTAAGAGCTCTTCCTGCAAAACTGGTCTAAGGAAGAGCTGAAGAAAATAATCATTTAAATTACAAAGAGATTTCCAAATTTCTCAAAACGGCCAAACTACATGCTCCAGGGAAGCAAGACCCACTAATCAAAGAGCCTGTCCCCAGTGTGATACATTCCCCGGAAGCCGGCGCGTACACCGGGGCTCCAGGGCAGGTGGAGAGGGCCGGCCTCCGGGGCTGAAGGATATTCTGGAAAACTAGCTTAGCAGTCCTGAGTGCTCTCGCGCTCACAGACGCCTACTGGGCCGCCGGGACCCAGGGAAGGGCCTCGGCCTCTTCCGGCGCCCTCCGGCCTTCAGGGATTGGCGGTCAGCATGGGACCGCCGCCCCGCGGGCGCCCCGGGCCTGTCGCCGTCAGACTCACGGCGTCTGGCCCCGCCCGGGTGCTGCCTCGGCGGGGCGTGGTCGCTACCCCCACCCACCGACCTGGACCCGCGGGCTCCCGGGCTGCTGGGCGTGGCCTCGCGAGGCCCAGCTCTCGCCCCCGGGCGCGGAGACGCCACCTGTCGACCGACCGCCTCTCGGGCCCCGACGCCACCGCCGCCGCTCGCCCCGCCCCGGCTCTGGCCACTGGGGCCAGAGCTTCGCTGGTCCCCGCAGCAGATCCGCCTCGGGGACCGCTTCATGGTCCGAGATCTTTCAACTCTCTAGTTTCACAGAGGCCTCCACACTCCCCCCGGCTGCCCAGGTGAACCAACCCCTTCGGAGGCCCCTCAACACCACTCCTTAACAAGCGCCCCTCAACTCCAGTCCGCTGCACCAGTGCCCACGTCCCTTCACCTGTAGAAGGCCACGTTGACCCGCTTTTCGCTCGGGAAGCCCAGCATCCCGCAGATGACGTGGCTGTTGTGCGCAGTCCAGCCTTTGTCACACACTTGCGACCAGCCATCCGGAAGCCTGACTTCGACCAGTCCCTCAGTCACGGGCAGGGGCCGTCTGCCCCTTCCAACGGCTGGCCGAAGTCGCACCTCCTCCACTTGCAGGTGATGCTCTACCTGGGGATGGGACCACAAGCAGAGGAAGGAATCCCAGTGGCACCTTTCATATGTCTGGCCACTCTTAAGAAACCCTGATTGAGTGCACTTGCTGTGACCCCAATGGCGAGATGGGGCTGAGAGGCAGGCCTGTTCTCTGTGAGGTACTGACTGAGGTGTGTGGGTGTGTTGGCTTTCCTGCAGCCACGAGTGTAAGGACTTGCTGTGCTCTGAGAAAGGGTCCAGAAGAAGCTGGGGAAGGAGCATCTAACTCTGCTTGGAGCCTGAGGGAACACTTCACAGAGGAAGTAGCACTGAAGTAGGAGAAAGTTAAGAGTGAAAGGTTCCCTCAGGAATACCTGAGCTGAGAGAGAGCACAGGTGCCCTGGGGACCGGGGATGAAGTCGGAGAGGTTCATGCCAGGCTTAGTTACTTGAATGCTAATGCTAAAGTAAACCTGGACTATATAGTGTCTCAGAGCTCTATCATTTTGCCACCTCCCCAGTTTCCCACCAACCCCAATTATCCCATTGGGCACATGGGATCCTCTCCATTCTAGTATCTCCACATATAACCACCCCACAACCCTTTCTGTCTTGCCATCCTGGGTGGTATGTACGTATGTGTGTGTGTGTTTATGAACTACAGACCTCAATGACATTGGAATCTGAGAAGCCAGGGAGGCGCTCGTCCTTGCAGATGACCCCAGCATCCTCATCGTGGGTACAGTCACTGTTCCCCCAACCCCGGGAGGCACATTCAGTCACACTCCGCTCAGTCCCACTGCAGCTCAGGTTGTCCAGCCAGATGCGGCCTGTGTGGGAGGGGAGATAAGGGGGTAGAGGGGCTTGGAGAGGTAGTATGGGGATGTTGGTGAGGGTGAGCATGGAAGCCTCACACCTGGTAAGAGAATGGGTAGGGAAGGGACAGGGGACCCTGGAAAGGAACAGGAAAGGGAGCATGGGATTGATGGAGGGTTGATAGTGTTCTGGGGATACCCAAGAATTTGGTAGGGTGAATAAAAAAACCCAAGAGTCAACACTGAAGTTCTGATCAGTCCTTACCCTTTCAATGATAGCCGCCTCATGTGCGTGAGGCACTCTGCCAAGGTATGTACATATGTGATCATTCTTAGAACAGAGCTGCCATTAGATATTATCACCATCTTGTATAAAGAAATTGAAGTTCAGGGAAGGGAAGTAACTTGCCTAGGATCATACAGCCAATGCCTGAGGGCTTAGGGATTTGAGCCACTTGTGAGACTTGGAAATGTAAGATCCTTTCACCTCAGCCTTGCATTCTCCTATGTGACTGCTCTGTGCTGCCATGTTGCCCCATGTTCTACTCTTGACCTGGGCCAAACTGAAATGAGTATCACTGACTTTCTTTCAGAACTTGTGGCCCCTCAAAGGGCCATGTGCAAGGAACCCTCATGCATATCCTGACAGGACTTAACCAGCTTCTGCTGGGATACCTACCTCTCGCCCCATTAGGCTGTTGGAACCATCACAAACTATTGAGATTCTTTTATTACTTTCCTCCACTCCAGGTCTGATTCAGTCCTTTGATGCCACCCAGAAAAATCCCTCAGTCGAATGATTGTCTTCATGTTTGAATTCAACCATCATGTAATTATTATCCAAAGCTTTTTCATTTCATATCATATATCCCTGGTTTCTTCAGCTATTCCTCCTTGAAATGTGGCTTCCAATCTTTTACATCTGGTAGCTCTCCTCTGAAAGTACTTCCATTTCCAGGAACCTAAGTTCCCTATTCAGGGATTAAACCTGTGCCCTTGGGAGTGAAAGTGCAAAGTCCTAACTACTAGACCACCAGGAAATGCCCAGTACTTCCATTTTCTACTGTCTGTTTGAAAATGTGGCATCTAAAGTGATACTTTATTCCAGATGTGGTCTAACCAGTGGGAATTGGGGGTTAACTGCAGATTGCACCAGCTCTATCAATCCCACTGTGAGTTTATACAATGCAAGTGCCCCCAGGTCTCAGAATTGCTCCTAAGTCCCTACTAACCACATCATTACTTATCCTAAAATTTATACTTGTCTTTGGAAGCCCAGCTTGTCGGTTTCAGCTCTAAACTATAATCTGATCTTTTTGACTGTAGTATCTGTGATCACTTTTGTCTTTGGGACATCCAGACATCATTTACCTGCTCTCAGCTTCCCATGAAACCAGCTGTACTTTAATCATACAGGGCTCATCTGTGTCAGGGCTGTCTTTGCATGTGGCTCTGTAGAATCATACTTTTGCAGGAGAAAGTAACTTGCAGATCATCTAGTCATTTTGCACATGGGGGCATCTGAGGCTCAGAGAGGGCATTGATCACACAGCTATGTGTTGGTTGGTTTATCCTCCGCGGGTGTACTTGACACTGGCTGTTCTTGGTGTTCTGTGTCCCCGTGGCTGTTCCCTCTCCCTACATTTAGGCTGTACTTTGGCAATACCTAGGCTGTGCCTGAAGCATTGCTCACCTGTTCCAGGGCCATATTTGGCACTGTGGGTCCAGCCTGTGGCCTCTGTGAAGCCCAGCTCCCGGCATAGGACATGAGCAGCCTGCAGCGTGAAGTCATCGTCGCAGATGGTGCCCCATTCACCAGCCCGCTGTATCTCCACGCGGCCCTCGAATGGCTTCCTGGGGAAACCAGCCAGCCGAAACCGCAGCCCCTGGCTCCCGGCCCTTTTCTCAGGTGCCGCGGATGGGGTTGGAGAGCCCAGGCACGGACTGCAGAGCAGGCGCAGCAGCAGCCCCCACAGGCTCCACCGCCAAACACCGACAGGTCGCATGGCAGGGAAGGCCTGGGTGCCCCAGAGAGAGAGCAGCTGAAATTGAGAAGGCCAGGTCTGAGAGAGAGGTCATGAGAGGAAGAGACACCAGTCAAGACCAGAGACAGAGAGCCAGTGTGACAGAAAGGGAGGGACCCAGGGGCTAAGAGAGACAGAAGGAAATACACACTAAATAAGAAGAGAAATACAGAGTAACAGAGGCACAGGCTGAGACACCCAGATTGGAGAGGGTGGGGGGGAGGGGGAGAGAGAGAGAGAGAGGGAGGGAGAGAGAGAGAGAGAGAGAGAGAGAGAGAGGAGGCTCTCCTTCTCTTCTGTAAAGAATAAATGCTCACTATTAGTTGTTATGTCTCATAATGTCCTTTCCCTGGTTCTGCTGTCATCACCTCTATATCCCGACTCACGGGTCAAGAAGACCCAGTGATCAAAAGACAGAGATTAGAGACCAAGATCAGAGGCCCATCAAGATAAATAGGTTGAGACTGAGCAGGAGACACAGACAGGGAGACCCAGACAGACAGGATGTGAGGGGAAGGGAAACTGTGGGAATAAAAGGGGACCAAACACAGTGGAGAGAGAGAGTGTTGAAAAATGGACAGAAGGGGATCAGGGGAGAGTCTGGCACACAGAACTGGGGAGCAACTGAGAAAGGCAGGCAATGAGTAAGGAGTTCAGTTCAGTTCAGTCGCTCAGTCTTTGCGATCCCACAGACTGTAGCACGCCAGGCTTTCCTATCCATCACCAACTCCCGGAGCTTGCTGAAACTCAGTATTCTTGCCTTGAGAACCCCATGAACAGTATGAAAAGGCAAAAAGGAGGAGAGGGACTGACAAAAGCCAAGGAGCAGAGACAGGAGGGACCCAGATGATCCTGTTCAGCCAGTCAGAGAGAGGACAGATAGTTACTGATTGTGGAAAGAGGCAGGCAAGAAGGGGTTTAGGGCACCCTCAGATCTCAGGTCCCCTAAATGGGAATCAAGCTGAGAGTCCTTTCTGGGCAGATTCCAGGTAGAAAAGGCATAAAACCAGAATGCATTGGAGAACTTGGTACACATCCTACATGCCGTGCAGGGTCAAGGGGCCCAGAAGGGCCAGGCCTCAAGGTGGGGGTGGGGTGGGTGGGGTTGTCCAAGCCTCCTGCCAACACAGCCATCTCTTTCCCGGGGCAACAGGAGGCAAGAGCACTAGTCGGCTTCTCAGCCAAGGCCTTCCCTCTGTCGGGAGAACAGCTCCTTTACACCGAGCTCCCCCTACCCCTCACCCCCCCATGCTTCCCCCAACTCAGACAAACAACACAACAGGGAAGCTTTGTTTGGGGACATTTTGGCTTGGGGACCCAGGGAGAGGGCCTCACAGAGGAGCCCCTAGCCTTCGGGCACTTCGGATGCCCTATTTGGAACACCCTGTAGCCCCCACTCCCCAGTATCTGCTTCCTTTCTCCACTCTTCTTGTGTCTTCTTTGACTATATAACTCTAAGTAGCTTGGCTTTCCTTTGATTCTATCCTTCATCACCTCTTTCCCCAGGTCCCTCCACCATCCTCTCCATCTACAGCTCTCCTTCCTCCCACCGGGAGCGTGACTCCCCCTACCTTTGGCTGAACGGGGACCCTAGCGGCTGGGAGAAGAGTCTTGGTCCTGTAGATCAATCCTAGGACTTCCAAAAAAAAGTACTTGGGAGACTGCCCTTCTTTCTCCCCCGCCCCCCCACCCTCCCCCCGCGCCTCGTTCCTCCCACGTCCCCTTGAGCCCTCCCACATTCCGCCTTCTCCCAGGATCCCTCCCAGGCCAGTTCCCTCCTCTTCTCCCCTCCTCCTTGGAGCTGGCCGCTGCCGCCGCTCAATCTCCCTCCCGCCCCCCTCCTCGCCCCTCCCAGCCTGTTTAATAAAGCTCTTTTTTCCCGCGGGTTGGGTGCCGGGCAGCTGCGGTCAGAGAGATGGACACACAGGAGGCCCCGGGGCCGCAGATTACCCCGGGCTGCGCCCCGTGCGGCGACTCGGCTCCGAGCTCCGGGAAGTCTTCAGTCCCCGGCCCCAGCCCTTCCCCCACGTCCCCGGCTCTGCGGACCGTAAATAGCCCATCTCCCGCGGAGCAGGGGTCGGGTCAGGTCCGGGGAACTGAAGCCTCGAAGGCCCAGAAAGTCCCTCCAATGCCCCAGGGTGCCCGTAGGCATTTTCAAGATGATGTCACGGCCTTCACTCTGATGTCACGTTGAGCATCTGACGTTGTACGCAGCCCCCAAGCCTAAGAGCCAGAGTGCTCTGACCGAAGTCACGGGGTTTCTCTCGGAGAAGCCACTAGTGCGAAACCTAGGGCTGGGGGTGGGGGTCTGGAGGTGGTACCCCTTCCCCTTTCTCTGGCCCATCTCCTTCCTCCCCTTTCTCGGTTCGCGGAGGTTGGGGAGGGGTGGGAACGCCTCCCGCGAACCCCGCCCCGCCCCGCCTCCGGGCCCGCCGGGCCAGGAAGCGCGGAAGGAACCGCCGGGGGCCATGGACGGGGCCGTGATGGAAGGGCCGCTGTTTTTGCAGAGTCAGCGTTTCGGGACCAAGGTAGTGTGGGCAGGGGTTGCCGAACCCCATCAGAGCTAGGGGTGGGCGACTGAGCCCAAACGGAGGGAAGGGGCGCGCGGCCGGTAGGGGAGCGGCGCCGGGACCGGAGAGCCCTGTGACGTTCCCTCTAAAATGCTTTGCACATTCTTCGGAGAAGCGTCCGCCGGCCTCCGGGTATGCCTCTCTAGCCCTGGGGAGACAGAGCGGCATCCTCCTGGGGAAACTTCGCCAGCGGTCGGGAAGCCTTAGTCTTGAAATCAGCCCGCTCGGGTCTTTCCTTCCCCCGTCGGGGCCGGGCAGCCGGTGCTTGTCCGCTCCCTCCCCAGCGTCTCTCGGCTCTTTCCCCAGAGATGGAGGAAGACCTGGGCGGTTCTCTACCCGGCTAGTCCCCACGGTGTCGCGCGGCTCGAGTTCTTTGACCACAAGGGGTCGAGCTCTGGAGGTGGCCGAGGGAGCTCGCGCCGCCTGGACTGCAAGGTGATCCGGCTGGCAGAGTGTGTGAGCGTGGCCCCCGTGGCGGTGGAGAGCCCCCCTGAGCCTGGCGCCGCAGCTTTTCGCCTGGACACCGCACAGCGATCCCACTTGCTGGCGGCCGACGCGCCGTCCAGTGCAGCCTGGGTGCAAACGCTGTGCCAAAACGCCTTTCCGGTGAGGGGCCCGGGGCGCCACTGGGCCCAGGAGGCGAGGCGGGGAGGGAGCAGTTACGGCGGCAGAGGAACTGGGCTGGCTCAGACCCTGGGAATCGCGGTGAGGGAATCACAGCCTCCTTCATGCTCCTTCTCTTTACCCCAGAAAGGCAGCTGGGCCCTGGCACCTGCCGAGAACCCACCCAAGCTTTCTGCCCTGGAGATGCTGGAGAACTCGCTGTATAGCCCCTCCTGGGAAGGTAGATGGCCTGAAAAGCCCCAGCAGGGAAGGGGTGGAAAGAAAGGGTGTCCTAGGAGGGGAAGTAGGAAGCGCCTGAGAGCTAGCTTTCAAGTGTGTGTGTGTGTGTGTGTGTACAGTCTGCTCCCTTCCCCCGCCCCCCCCCCCCCCCCAGTCCTGGCCAGGTCCCAGTCTGTGTATTCCTTCCAGGATCCCAGTTCTGGGTGACGGTGCAGAAGACTGAGGCTGCTGAGCGCTGTGGCCTGCATGGCTCCTACGTGCTGAGAGTGGAGGCGGACAAGCTGACTCTTCTGGCCGCGGGGGCCCAGAGTCAGATATTGGAGCCACTCCTTTCCTGGCCCTACACTCTGTTGCGTCGCTATGGCCGTGACAAGGTACAGTGCTGTCAAGACAGGACTGGCTCCCTGGGTTGGGCGCCTGTGGGAGGGGTGGACAGGAAGGTGGGAGACTGCACTCTAGATAACTTTCTCTTGCCTAGACCATGACCCACCTCCCTTTCCAGTGCTCTCTTCTTTGTAGGTCCCCTAGCAGGTTCTAGCCCTGTGACTCACCTCCTCTGATGGCTCCTGGTAACACGTTTCCCTCTACATTCTCTTCAGGTCATGTTCTCTTTTGAGGCTGGCCGCCGCTGTCCCTCCGGCCCTGGAACCTTCACCTTCCACACGGCACAGGGAAATGACATCTTTCAGGCAGTCGAGACTGCTATCCACCGACAGAAGACTCAGGGGAAGGCTGGCCAGGGGCAGGATGTTCTCAGAGCTGATTCCCATGAAGGAGAAGTGGCAGACGGGAAGCTGGCTTCCCCCGCGGCCCCCCTGGAGCTCCCAGGCAGCCCTCCAGCCCTGTATGCTGAGCCCTTAGACTCCCTGCGCGTTCCTCCAGGCCCGGGCCAAGATGCTCTATACTCAGACCCCGTGGACAGCACCCCTGCGTGTGCAGGCGAGGGGACACAGTTAAAGAAAGCTCTCTACTGGGACTTGTGTGAGCATGTGCAGCAAAAGCTGATAAAGGCCAAGTTGACAGACCCTAAAGAAGACCCCATTTATGATGAACCTGAGGGCCTGGCCCCAGCCACTCTCCGGGGCCTTTATGATCTGCCTCAGGAGCCCAAGGATGCATGGTGGTGCCAGGCTCGGGTGAAGGAGGAGGGCTATGAGCTCCCCTACAACCCTGCCACTGATGACTATGCTGTGCCCCCCCCTCGGAGCACAAAGCCCTTCCCAGCTCCCAAGCCCCAGGGCCGGGCCTTACCTGAATCTGGTGCTGCAGCTGGCGGTGGCAGCCAAGGCCATAGCTCAGACACTGCCCTGTACAGCCAGGTCCAGAAAAGCGGGGCCTTGGGGAGCTGGGACTGTGGGCCTCCTGCAGTAGGGACTGACAGGACTGGGGCCAAGTCAGAGGGTTCCACGTGAGAAATAGGGCGAAGCTGAGGTTGCTGATAGGAGGACCATGGGGAAGGGGCACGGGATCAAAGGAACCTGTTAGAGCCAGCAGGCACCAGGGGGCCTGTGTGCAGAGACCGGGATGCAAGGGGGGTCAAGGCAAGGAGAATCTGTCCCAAGAAGTCATGGAAGCGGGACAGAGTCACAAAGAGGCTCAGGGATGGGGGCTGGGGGAGGCCAGCACCTCTAAGTCATCCCCACCAAAGGAAGGGGTAGCTGCCAGAGCAGAACTGTAGAAAAGGGTATTTGATCAGAGGCGGTGTGGTTTGAGAGGCTTGTATGGAAGTAAAGGGTGACACTGAGCTGTGTCTGGACCCCTCCCCCTTCATTGTTCTTTACCAAATATATACATATATATATATAATTTTTGGGGGGGTAAGTTTTATTCTCATTAAAGTCAGTTTGGATTTACGAGGTCTATGTCTGTGAACAGTCATAAAGGGGACAGAGTGGCAAGATGTACTGGGTAGACATGGCATTAGGAGAACCAGAAAGGTGTTGGGGGCCACTGAAGGACGAGAGGGCCCTGGGGAGAGGGTGATCATTCAGAGTCTGAAAGGTCCAGTTAGGCCCACCTGGGGTGGGTGGGGCCCTGGGTATAACGTCGGTAACCCTCAGTTTCCCCTGTTGCTCTTATGTAAAATGGGAAAGCTTAATTATAGGCACAACCTCAGAGGGTTGTTTGTATGGAAGGAGTTAAATTTCTCAAGTACTTAATTGATTTGAAGTGCAGAATAATCATTTTACAAATAGTAGTCATTCTGTGGATGGACAAGGCTGCCGAGCAGGTGTGAGGAAAGGGGGACGGGGAAGGGACAGGCATTCTTCACACCACCCTCTCCCCTGTCCTCAGCTCTAGGATGCCCCCCTCCCCTTGTCTCTCTCTCTCTCTCACCCACACATTTTGCGTGTAGGTAGCAAGCACCAGCCACTTTTCTGTTTGAAGGCTGACGGGAATTGCAGTGTGATGGGTGTAGTGGGAGGGGCACATGCTTTGAAATGAAGCTTAGATTTCACTCCTACTTGTTTTTCACGAGCTCTGAAAACCTCATCCTTCTCTCCTGAGGTCCAGTTTCCTGAAGGTGACCTGACATCATCCACCTGCTTACCCAGAACTACAAGGACAAATATGGTTCTGGGAATGCTCCTAACAATGGTGGAGACCCACTGGGTATTTATTCTTCATTTGTGTTAACAGTATCAAATGATCCAAAGGAAAAATAAGTCCCTTCTTGGAGAAAGAAGAGGGTCAGATGTGTCTCCTCATGGCCTGAGGAGTGGGGTGGTGAAAGCACTGAAGGCGGAGGAGGGGGAGGCTCTGTTTCCCAGTCGCCTGGAGCTCACAGAGGGTCAGGTGGATAGAAGGCAAGTCGCCACAGAAAGCCATTGTGGGGCAGATATGGAGCCTTGGCATGGATATGCTTTAGCAGGGCAGTTGGGCTATGGTGCTAGTGACTTAGGGCCCTGAGGGATACTCCTCATCTGCCTCTTCTTCCTCCTCTTCCATAGAAGGCTGTAAGAAGACTTCTGAGGAAGCTTTGCTGGCTGCTGGCATCTTGGAGGCTCTGCCAGGGGCTGGAGTCATAGGCAGAGGGGCCACTGTGGCTCGCACTCGATTTATTTGCAAAGGCTCAGCCTGCAAAGAAAGCAAGAAGAGCTTTCTGTGAAGACTAGACAAGTCCTGATTTCCTATTCCATTCCCTGCTGGGTCTCCAGTCCTAACTCCTTGGGTCACGTGAGTGACAGCCTCAAGGCCCAGAGCAGTGGAGTCCCCGGGCTCTCGCCTCCACAGTGCCTGTCTCCTGGCTGAGTGTCCTCCTCTGCTTGCCTACCAGCTAACTTACGGTGGGTTCTATCCCCATGTCTAGACTGACTGTAGTTTGGAAACCTCTTTCTCTTGTAACTTCAGGTAAGACAAAGGTTTTTTTCTATAGGCTTTGTTACTGAGAAACAAGGAAAAGATTTATAAGAGCACAAAAGGAAGCCCATATACTATAGAACATGGATTTCATAAAAATAAATCCACCCCCCGCCCATTACTCTTCTCTCAAACTCTTGTCACTGGGGCCATGTCTCTAAGCTTCTAAGCTTGGTCAGCCTCCCTTTCCTCATCTGTAAAATGAGCATAACACTTACCTTGTAGGGATGCTGTGAGGATTAAATGAGAAAAATATATGTGAGAGTACACGTCATAAAACCTGGCAAATTACTGTTGCTTGGTAAATACTAATTTCCCTTCCCTTGGGCATTTCTTATGCCACCTTCTTTCCACAGAGGCTGCGGTTGTGGTTCCAGTGCAGTCCGTTTGCTTAGTGGGACAGTGATCTGTTAAATGACTACTGAATTACCCAAACACCGCAATTAAGATAACTAAGTATTTTATGTAAATGTCCAAGCAAAAAAAGTCCCAGTACTGCGTAGGGGTTGTAATGTTCTTTGTCTAGGGCGAAAGGCTTCTTTTCCAGAGGCGATCAGGGAGGATCTCCCTTGGATGGGGGACAGGGGAAGAGGACTTTGGCATTCTGGGCATAAGGGGGAAGGAGGGAAGTACCTTTCTCACAGCCCGGCTCTTGGAGCTTGGGTGGAACCGGCCGTGAGGGTTGGCAAAGGTGCTGCTGAGGTGTGAGTACAGGTGGCTCCAAACTTGCAAGGGGTTGTAGGTGGACTCTAGTTCCAGGTCATCGAGCATGCTCTGAAGAAGAGAGAAGGGGCGCCTCACTAAAAACGCGAGGTCACAGAACCCAAGATGTCAGGCAGAGACCTGAGTGTGAGAAGCTGAGGAGGGGTGATGGCCCAGGGCTTCACTGAAGGATGTGAAATAGATGCGTGTCCTCTTGGGTGTTCTGGCCCCCAGGTCTCAGTGCTTGTGAAGTGTCAGGCAAGGGTACAAGAAGTAGCAGCAACTGAATGGTTAGGGACACTGAACATCCTGGCCCCAAGAACCATGTCACAGGATTCTGAGAGGGGCCGGAGTGCCATGAGGGTTACAAGGGATCCAGTGTGTGAGGCTGTGAGGGAGGGTGAGTTGGGGCTGAGGTGCTCAGTCTGCAAAGCCAGTACACTGAGTTCTCGGCCTGTGAGGCGAGCAGAACCAGAGACACGCGAGCAGCGCATTCCTGAGCAGTCAGGTTTTCCGGCCACAACATCCTGTGCCAGGAAACAACTGGCCCTGAAGTGAGACGCTGAGTGAGCCACGGCCACTCGTGCCCACCTCTCTCGCATCCCTGTGGCTGCCAAGCCAAGAGCACAATCCCAGGCTCTGTCCTCTCGGCACGTAAGCCAGGAATCTAGCAGCAAGGGTGTGGTAACTGTTCTCTGTGCCGTGAGCCCCCCCTCCCACCCTCAACTGGTGAGGCCGGCAGAGGAAATCCAGAATCCAAATCCAAGATGAGAGGAGGAGGAGAAAAATGACCTTTAGAGCTGTTCCCTCCTTTGCATCATAGTCTCATTTTAAAGCTCTTCCTATTCTCAGCGCCTATATCAGCTGCCTTTTCCTCCCTCTCTCAGAGATAGACGTGTACAAACAGGCACACACATGCATTCAGAGATTGCAAAGAAGGACCCATGAGAACACACCATCACGCAGATGCGTGCTTTCTTCCGTCTCGCCTCAGTTCCTTGCTTCTCTGCTCCTCTTACCATACTCTTGGAACCACTTCTCCCTCTGCTCCCTGGTCCTTTCCTTCTGGGGCTGACTCATTTCCCTCATCCCTTTCTTGAACTCCATTCTCTTCCCTCCCCTCTATCCCATGAGATCTGGGCTCACTCGCCTCCACAGTCTTAAGGCTGTCAGCAGGCATGTCCTCAGGTAGCAGGGGGAAAGGGCTGGGCAGCATCAGTTCCCGAGTGGCCACTGCCTTCACCAGCAGAGTGGGAGAGGGAGATGGCAGGATCACGTAGAAGGTGCTAGTGGGCTCTCTCAGTTTGTCTTCTCGGTTCAGGGGCTCCCCTTTGGCCAATAGCAGCCATTCTCTTTTCTGAAACAAAGACATACAAAAACGTAGGCTCATCTTCAGTCTTTGACATGTTTGGAAGATTAGTCCCAGTCACTGGCCTGTTCACTCTCCCTCCCCTCAACTAGTTCTAGACACTTTAAAGCAGCGACACATTTTGTGCAGCACAGAACTCTGAGGGGGTCTGGTAAGCCAGGCGGGTGGTAGGTGCCTGCAGAAGTTCATGGTTTCTAAACATTTTGCTTATTATCTGGAGATGCACTGTGTTCCTGAAGAACAGATCCAAAATGTCTGGAAAGTCTACCTGATGCTTCTCAAGTCCATCAAATTGGAAATAAATGATATAGAACTCACAGTATATGTGTGCATGGGGAGAATTTGCCCCTGGTCCAAGGACATGGCCTTTTTAAGCCTGGAAAGGATGTTTGCTGGAAGGGATATTAGGAAATTGCAGGGCACTCCATTTCAGTTGGCGCAAGTAAAAAGTGAGGGCTTATTACTAGACTCTCAATTCTTTTTTTAAAAAAGTATTTATTTATTTATTTGACTGCGCCGGGTCTTAGTTGCAGCATGCAGGATCTTAGATATTGGTGCAGCATGCAGGCTTTTTAGTTGCAGCATGTGGGACTAGTTCCCTGATCAGGGATTGAACCTGGGCCCCCTGCTTTGGGAGTGTGGAGTCTTAGCCACTGGACCACCAGGGAAATCCTTCCAGTAACTTCTGATGTGGCTCAGGGTTTGGATTATTATCATTACTTTAATCTTTTTTTTCATGCTAGTTCATGTATTTGTTTGTCGATTAGTTTATTAAGAATTTGTTGAATGCCCATTATGTCCCAAGCACTAAGCATGGGTATATAGAAATTCATTAGACATGTTCCTTGTCTCCTTAGAGCTTATAATATAGTAAGCAGAAGGTTTGTAAACTAATGTTTGTCCAAGATTTAGGATGACCAACTGTTTCAGTTTGTCCATCTTTAGCACTGAAAGTCCTGTGTCCCAGAAGACATTTCAGCCTTGGGCAAACTGGAGCAATTGGTTACCTTTTAAGACTCCTTGGAGAATAAAATATCTTGCTATTGTGGCAAGTCTCTGGGGGCTAAAACTATGGCAGTGTGACATTTCTTACACCTCAGGGTTATGAGACAAATTCACAACCATTATATCCTGGGATTACTAAGAAAATCTGAATGCAGCACACAAAAAAATTACAACCCCTAGAATTTGAGTCCATTGATTTTTGAGACAATGGCTAAGATTATGTTAGAGAAGTGATACAGAGAAATACATGAGATCTCTCAAAAGTAACTCCTGATGTGGGAACTATCAGAGGACTGAGAAAAGATTGATTTGAAAGGATTTCACAGGGTGCTTTAAAATTTCTGGACTAATTTACAGACAGATTGACAGAGACTCTGGAAGAAGACAGGCAAATATACCCTTATTAGAATGGTAAAGATATTAATTTATCTGCATTTCCTGGGAACATTCTGAGAAAGTGAGAGGTAGGGAAATTGAACTTTAAGGCTCCTGTTTTGACTCTGAATTTCTAACCTCTTTCTGGACAGTGATTATTTGAAGTCCTGGAACCAAGCTTGCACATGTTACCCAGGTCATGGGTGGACTTGTTCCTACAGGCGTTGTACCTGTGATGGAAATAGTTAATTGACAAACCAGGTATCTGAGGTTGAGAAAAGGCAGTGGCATGGGGTGTCTCAGAAGACCTTTGGGGTCCTCAAATTGAAGTGTTTAATGACTGGGTTGCTGTTGTGCAGTCCCTAAGTCATGTCTGACTCTTTGTGACCCCGTGGACTGCAGCATGCCAGGTTCCTCTGTCCTCTACTGTCTCCTGGAGTTGGCTCAAATTCATGTCCATTTACTTGGTGATGCTATCTAACCATCTCTTCCTCTGTCGCCCCCTTCTCCTTTTGCCTTCAGTCTTTCCCAGCATCAGGGACTTTCCCAGTGAGTCGGCTTTTCCCATCAGGTGGCCAAAGTATTGGAGCTTCAGCTTCAGCAGCAGTCCTTCCGATGAATATTCAGGGTTGATCTCCTTGCAGTCCAAGGGACTCTTAACAGTCTTCTGCAGCACCATCATTCAAAAGCGTCAGTTCTCTGGTGCTCAGCCTTCTTTATGGACCAACTCTCACATCTGTACATGACAAATGAAAAAACCATAGCTTTGACTATACAGACCTTTGTTGGTGAAGTGATGTCTTTCCTTTTTAAGGTGCTGTCTAGGTTTGTCATCACTTTTCTTCCAAGGAGCAGGCCTCTTTTAATTTCACAGCTGCAGTCACCATCCACGGTAATTTTGGAGCCCAAGAAAAGAAAATCTGCCACTGCTTTCACTTTTCCCCTTCTGTTTGCCATGAAGTGAAGGGACCAGATACCATGATCTTTGTTTTTTGAATGTTGAGTTTCAAGCCAGCCTTTACACTCTCCTGTTGCATCCTCATCAAGAGGCTCTGTAGTTCCTCTTCACTTTCTGCCATTAGGCTGGTATCATCTGCATATCTGAGGTTGTTGATATTTCTCCCAGCAATCTTGATTCTAGCTTGTGATTCATCCAGCCTGACATTTCTCATGATGTACTCTGCATAGAAGTTAAATAAGCAGAGTGACAATATACAGCCTTGTACTCCTTTCCCAATTCTGAACCAGTCCGTTGTTCCATGTAAGGGTCTACTTGTTGTTTCTTGAACCTCATACGGGCTTCTCAGGAGACAAGTAAGGGGTCTGGTATTCCCATCTCTTGAAGAATTTCTCATTGTTTGTTGTGATCCACACAGTCAAAGGCTTTAGCATAGTCAATGAAGCAGATGTTTTTCTGGAATTCTCTTGCTTTTTCTGTGATCCAACAGGTGTTGACAATTTGATCTCTGGTTCCTCTGCCTCTTTGAAACCCAGCTTGTACATCTGGAAGTTCTCGGTTCACATACTGTTGAAGCCTAGCTTGAGCATAACCTTGCTAGCATATGAAATGAGCAAAACTGTATGGTAGTTTGAACATTCTTTAGCATTGCCTTTCTTTGGGATTAGAATGATTAGATGACTGCTGAGTACTTTAGAATATGTTTCTGCTAATTCAAAAGAAAGGAGCATGAGTTGGATGCTGAATTTACCAGAAGGTGGGTGAAAAAATTTCTATATTCATGTTGTGGTTAGGGACTTTGCTATGTGGAGGTTGATTCTCATTAGAATAGGTGTGACAGGGGGAGAATTGAATGGCATGCTGCACTCCAAGCTCAGCCTGATTAAAGTCATCCTCCCCACTTATAATTACTAAAGCTATGAAGGAAGGTGTGGTATGGCAGCCACTGTTGGTTTCCTGGCCACTGCCCCCTCCCCCTTTCTCTCTGTCCATTTTTTAGTCTTTCAGTGATATGTAACGTGGACTTAAATAATGAGACATCAGCAGAAGTTGCTAGGTGTGGCTTCTGGAAAAGCTTTGTAATATGCTGGCAGGCTTTTTGTGTCTGCACCCTACCCCTTCTTTCTCCCTAGGACAAGACTTGATCTTAAGGTGCAGGAGCCATCTTGTGACCGTGAGGCAGCAGGCATAAGGATGAAGTACACCCACTATGGATGCTATAGGGAAAAGGAAAGAGCCTGGGTCCTTGACAGCATTGATCAACTGCATCAGCCCCAGGATTCTGTCCTTGCACTTCTTGTTACATGAGAAAAATAAACTCTTAATTACTCAAAGTAGAGTTGGGTTGGTTTTCTGTTAGTTATAGCCGAATGGATCTTTTACAGATTTTAAAGAAAAAGAAGAGGATGTGGTTATTTACTTCTAGTATATGGTAAAATAGGAGTAGAAGGGCCAATTCAATGGCACTGGTGTAGGCCTTGCTAGAAGGGCAGGTGGGGGTTTATTATTATCAGGTAAAAACTATAATCTCACTAAACCATTCCTCCCTTGACTTGCCATCAATGATGAAAAAGTGAAAGTATTAGTCACTCAGTCATGTGTGACTCTTTGCAACCCCATGAACTGTAGCCCACCAGTCTCCTCTGTGGAATTCTCCAGGCAAGAATACTGGAGTGGGTTGCCATTCCCTTCTCCAGGGGATCTTCCTGACCCAGGGATTAAACCTGGGTCTCCTGCATTGTAGGCAGATTCTTTATCATCTGAGCCACCAGGGAAGCCCATCAATATAATGACCTGGGACCAAATATATTCAATAAAGAGGCACTGACCAACTCTTGAGTGGGAATGTTCCTGAGGCAGCCACTGAGAGTGGGGAAGAGCCAAGAGCACTCATTTTGCATTGCTTGTGGGAAGAGACACATTTCATTGTCATAATGTGTCTAGGAAGAGAAATTACAGCTAGTTATAGTAAAGCCATGCATACCTGGGGTTTTTTGGAATCTGGAAGGGCATCAGGAAGAAGTTGTTAATTTGGCATTATTTGCTTATTCTCTCACTCAGGAAGGCAGGATGCAGGAGGGGAAGAAAAAGAAGCTACAATAACAACTCCTCTGCTACTCTCACACTGGCTTCCACAGAGGAGACCAGGGGAAGATGGTAAATGAGATTTCAAACCCCCAAGTAGCAGATTGTATATTCTTTTCAAATGAACATGGAACATTCTCCAGAATAGATCATGTGATAGGCCATAAAACAAACTGTAATAATTAAAAAATTAAAATCATCCAAAGTATCTTCTCTGATCACAGTAGAATGCAATTAGAAATCAACAAAGAAAACAAATTTGGGAAATTCATAAGTATAAGAAAATTAAATAACATACTCCTAAGTAATCAAGGGATCAAGGAAGAAATCACAAAGGAAATTAGAAAACAATTTGAGATGACTTTAAGTAAAAACACAACATACTGAAACTTATGAAATACAGCCAAAGCAGTGCTTCAAGGGAAATTTATAGCTGATAACTCCTCTATTAAACTAAAAAGAAAAAAGATCTCAAATCAATAGTTTAATCTTCTACTTTAAGAAACTAGAAAAAGAAGACCAAACTAAACTTAAAGCAAGTAGAAGGAAGGAAATTAAAAAATTACTGGAGCAGAAAAACATAAAATAGTATAAAAATAATAGAGAAAAATCAGTGGAACCAAAGTTGGTTCTTTGAAAAGGTCAATAGAAATTTAAAAACCTGTTAGCTAGATTGATAAGGGAAAAAGAGATAATATCTAAATTACTAAAATAAAAAATAAAAGAGGTAGCGTCAGGACTTTCCGGGTGGTCCAGTGGTTAAGACTCCGTGCTCACAATGCAGGGGGCCTGGGTTTGATCCCTGGTCAGGAAACTAGATCCTACACGCCTCAATTAAGAGTTTACATGCTGCAACTAAGACCTGGCACTGCCAAACAAAAATAAACATTAAATTTAAAAAAGAGGTAGCATCACTACTGACCTTTCAGAAATGAAAAGGATTATAAGGGAATATTATAAACAATTGTATGACAACAAATTAGGTAACCTAGATGAAATGGACAGATTCCTAGAAAGACACGAACTGCTAAGACTGACTCAACAGGAAATAGAAAATCTTCTGAATAAATCTGTGTCAGGAGTCCCCAAGACTACTCCTGGGTTGAGTGATTCACTAAGAGGACTCACAAGACTTAGCATAAATATGACTTATTATGGCAAGAGAATACAAAAGAAAATCAGCATGGAGAAAAGGCTTATGGGGTGAAGTTCAGAGAAAACGAAGTGTAAGCTTTTAAAAGTCCTCTACCTATAGAGCTGGGCTTCCCTAGTGGCTCAGCGGTAAAGAATCCTCCTGCAATGAAGGAGTTGCAGGAGATGCAGGCCTGATCTCTGGGTTGGGAAGATCCCCTGGAGGAGGCTTGGCAACCCACTCCAGTATTCTTGCCTGGAGAATCCGATGGACAGAGAAGCCTGTGGGCTACAGTCCATGGGGTTGCAAAGAGTTGGGGGCATGGCTGAAGCAACTTAACAGGCACACACACACCTACAGAGTCATGGAGCATACTTAATTCCTCTAGTGTTAAACTGTGACAACGTCTGTGAAATGTTGTCTACCAGAAGTCGTTAGAGACTCAGTGCCCAACGTTTTTTGGAGGCTGGTCACATAAGCACCTTGCACCCAGCACATCCCAAAGTTCTAGACTCCTGTAAGAAAAGCTGATGTCAGCACATACTTTTGCATCCCACCTGGGGATGGTGGGAACACTCCCTAAATTCAAATTCCCATATGCCAGACAAGGGTTAATCTTGTAAGCAGGACTTTCTAAGGAAAGAAATCTCAGGCCTGCTATATTAACTTTCTGGCACAATCTATAACAAGTAAGATATACAGTTAGTAATTAGAAGATTTTCCACAAAAAAAAATCAAGGCCTAGATGGCTTTACTGGTGAATTGTGCCAAACCTTTAAATAAATATCATTAATCTTTCACAAATTCTTCCAAGAAAACAGAAGATGAAGGAAAACTTTGCAACTAATCTATGAGGCTAGTATTACCCTGATACTAAAACTAGAAAAAGACATCACAAGAAAATTATAGACCAATATTCCTTATAAATATAGATGCAAAAGTCCTCAGCAACATACCAGCCAACCAAATCCAGCAAATATAAAAAGGATTATACACTGAAAGTGGGATTTATTCTAGGAATGCAAGGTTGGCATAATATCTGAAAAACCAAACAATGTAATACATCATGTTAATATACTAATGAACTAAACTATCTAATTATCTCAATATTAAGGTGGGAAATGCATTTGATAAAATTCATGATAAAAACATTCAACAGAATGGAACTTCCTCAACCTATCAAAGGCCTCTATAAAAAACTTACAGTTAACATCATAGGTAGTGGTTAAAGACTGGGTGTTTTGCCCCTAAGATTAGGAGCAAGACAAAGATGTCTGCACTTGTCATTTCTATTCAACAATGTTGGAGATGTATTGAAGACCAAAGGCCCATTTCCCACACTTCTGGACTATTAGCCTCCCTAGGATTATGAGCATGTTAATATCCTAGCACTTGAGGACTAATATTTTTAATTTTTGATTTAGAAAAATATAATGTGACATTTCTCAACATCAGAGAGCTAAGGTGCATATTCATACCATTTACCAGTTCTGTGAAGGTCGAAACAGATGTGACAATGGGTACATGGGTGGGGACAGGGAAAAAAGGATGAGTAGGGGCAGGCTGTGGTGGGAGGTAGGAACAGCTTCATAGTGAAGGTATTTAAGCAGAATCTGGAAAAAAGGTAAAAGGAATTTGTTGTGTGGCTAGAGGCAAGGGGAAGGGAGCAGCATGAAAAAGGGTGTGGTGGTGTGAAGCAGTTTAGCATCTTTGGGAAACATTTAGTAATTTATAAGTATGGCTGGTGTGGAGGATAGAAGGGACATGGTGAAAGATGAGGCAAGAGGCCGGGTCACAAGAAGGCTACTGATGCTGTGCTATCCTGCTATTCTAGCCCCTGTCTGTATACACTGGAGGCTGTATACTCTAACTACATTCTGATCATTTTTAAAAAATGGCTCTTGACCTGCCATCACCCCACTCTCAGCTTAGATTCTTGCTCTTGACTCTTTGCCTAATATAACCAAGGAATTTCCATTTCCCCACCCATTTACAGCCCAACCAGGTCACTGCCTATGTACTTCGACTTCTGCTGGGCATACCTTGGCTTGAATTCTGTCACTTCTGTGGCCAATTAGGGCAGACATGGACTGTAAAGCTCTGGAATGTGTATCCAGAAACTCTGATATTTTAAGTTATAAATGGAAAGATCTATTAAATATTTAATATAAAGATCTATTAAATAGGTGGTATTTTCATGTTCACACAGACATGACTTTGTAAGAGAAATGAGGATGTGGAAAGTGAGTCACTAGCTACATAATGGGGACTATGTAGTAGGATTTGGTAACTGAAAAGATGTTTTCCTGGTGATGAATAAATTCATCTAATAAATACTTGGAAAAATTATATATATAATTCCCTACCACATTCTCCAAAGTGGTTATCCAAGTTTAGAAAAAGGCAACAACAACAAAATAAACAACTAGGGGGACTGCACAAAGGAAACAAGGTGCTGCTCCCTGCTCAGTCGCTCAGTCGTGTCTGACTCTTTGCCACCCCAGGGACCGTAGCTCGCCAGGCTCCTCTGTCCATGGAATTTTCCAGGCAAGAATACTGGAGCGGGTTAAAGGGTGATAGCAGAGCCAAGATTAGATAAGATCATAAAAATGCAAACCGCCCACTTTTGCTAGAAGCTATGCCCAGGAACCTGAAAATGAGAACACGGTGGAACCAGTCAACTAACTGAGGGTAAACCAGAAAATGTATTACGGATTGTCCAGCCAGATAAAGGATGCAAAAGGGAATAAATGAACATTTAATAACCTTCAGCTTCTTTGAGTGGGCTGGAATGGCCAGAGGCAGACTGGTTTTCCTGCCTAAAATATCTGTGAAAGCTGAAAAATATATAGAAACCATTTGTTGGAGGGCTGGGAGAAAGTGTTGAGACAATAGAAGTGAGAGGGAGCTAAGTTTCTGGAAAAGGAAGAATTCAGAGAAGTGAGGGAGGTATTGTAATCCTGAGGGCATATGTTTACTTTGAGTTGAAGGGGATGGTGGTTGGGAACTGAGAATCTAGGATTTATATCTCCTGAGGCACTTGCAAGGGAACAGAGAAACAAGCAGAACTTTTTGGTAGAGACTTGACAGGGGTAAGATGGGTGCTCAAGTCAATTTCTCACTTAGCATATTTGCCAAATACTGGGGCTGCATGGAGTGGAGGACAAAAACACCCAAGGAGGAAGCCTCTAGAAGTAGAGCATTTTAGTAGACGTGAGAAACAGTGATTAGAGTTGGGATTGTCGAGTGTATTAAAGACCAAGTTTTCAGTGGAAAATTCTAGAGGGCCTGGAGCAAACCAGGGGTAGATTGAGTCTTAGCAGAACTGCAGTCCAGCCTTGACTCAGCACAGCTCCTGAGTAGAAAAGGATGATTTGTCAACACTATCTGCTTAGTGCAGGGCAGGATAAACTTGCTTAGAGGAGGCTAACACCAGCTGGAAACTTTACGGTTTCTTCAGGCACAGTGACTACCTTTCATTAAAATATTACCAGGTTCATCAAAAGACAGGATCAGATCAGTTCAGTTCATTTCAGTCGCTCAGTCGTGTCCAACTCTTTGTGACCCCATGAATCGCAGCACGCCAGGCCTCCCTGTCCATCACCAACTCCCGCAGTCTACCCAAACCCATGTCCATCGGGTCCGTGATACCATCCAGCCATCTCATCCTCTGTCGTCCCCTTCTCCTCCTGCCCCCAATCCCTCCCAGCATCAGGGTCTTTTCCAATGAGTCAACTCTTTGCATGAGGTGGCCAAAGTATTGGCATTTCAGCTTCAGTGTCAGTCCTTCCAATGAACACCCAGGACTGATCTCCTTTAGGATGGACTGGTTGGATCTCCTTGCAGTCCAAGGGACTCTCAAGAGTCTTCTCCAACACCACAGTTCAAAAGCATCAATTCTTTGGTGCTCAGCTTTCTTCACCGTCCAACTCTCACATCCATACATGACTACTGGAAAAACCATAGCCTTGACTAGACAGACCTTGGTCGGCAAAGTAATGTCTCTGCTTTTAAATATGCTATCCAGGTTGGTCATAACTTTCCCATGTCTAAAAACCAAGTGAAGAAAGAGACGATAGACACAGAACTACAAGTGATCCATGTGTTGAGTTTAGCCAAGTACCTTAAAATAACTATGATTAGCTTGTTTAAAAAAATAGGTTAAAATGTGGAGAACTTCTCTAGAGAATTAGAATCCATAAAAAAGAAACATATGTAATTCATAGAACTACTAACCAACCATTATGTACAAATCATATGCCAGATGTATGCCAGGTGCTTTACACATGTAATATTACTTAGTCATCTTAAAAAACCACACGAGGTATTTTTTATTGTCTTGTTTTACATGTGAAAGAGACAAGGGTTACTAGTATGTCCATCATGCACCTCCTCCCTCTTTTCCCTTCTTTCACACTCCACTTCTACTCATGAAAGGAGAAGCTGTGTGGATTCTATTCCTGTGTATTTTAGATAGGTAAAGAGAGACAGGACCTAAGAGGGAAAGGACTACGTCAGAGAGGCTGAATCAATCTCTAGAATATATGTATATATATATGGCTGAGAGAGGAATGAGATAGAGTAACAGGGACTGGAACAGAGTCTTAGTTTTTGTGTGTGCATGTATGTGAAAGGCTCTTGGAACATCTCCAGGTTAGATATGATTTTGAGGAGTAGAGGAAGAAAATTTGAAAAATATCATTGTGGGTAATGAACTATTTCCTCTTTGGTGTTCTTTGAAAGCACACATAAATTAATTTTAAAACTACTATTTGTCTTCTGGGTAGTGCTTCTTTATATGCCATTTATGTGGAGACTAAAGCACATGGGGCCACTAGATTTGTTAGGGTTACAAATAGGTAAGTACACTTATGTTTAGAGAGGTTAAGTATATGGCCTAAGTTCACACAATTGGAAAATAATGAAGCTTTCAGAAACCTAGCACCATCTGATCCCAAAGCCCACGCTTTTTATGGACAATATGAATTGTATTTTACCAAAACAGATTAGAAAACTGCCTGGCCTTACCATCACCCTGATACCAAAGCCAAAGATGCCACACACAAAAAAGAAAATTATAGGCCAACATCACTGATGAACATAGATGCAAAAATCCTCAACAAAATTCTAGCAAACAGAATCCAATAACATATAAAAAGGATCTTACATCATGATCAAGAGGGCTTTATCCCAGGGATGCAAGAATTTTTCAATATATGCAAACCAATCAATGTGATACACCATATTAACAAACTGAAAGATAAAAATCATATGATCACCTCAACAGATGCAGAAAAAGCTTTTGACAAAATTCAATACACATTTATGATAAAAAAAACTCCAGAAAGTAGGCATAAAAAAAAACTCAACATAATAAAGGCCATATATGACAAACCCACAGCAAACATTATTCTTGATGGTGGAAAACTGAAACTATTTCCTCTAAGACAGGAACAAGACAAGGGTGTCCACTCTCACTGCTATTATTCAACATAGTTTTGGAAATCCTAGCTACAGCAATCAGAGAAGAAAAAGAAATAAAAAGAATCTTGACTGGAAAAGAAGAAGTAAAACTCTATTTGCAGATGGCATAGAAAACCCTAAAGATGCCATCAGAAAATTACTAGAGCTAATCAATGGATATAGCAAAGTCACAGTATATAAAATTAATAACATAAACCTCTTGCATTCTTATACACTAACAATGAAAAGTCAGAAAGAGAAATTATCCCATTCACCATGGCAACAAAAAGAATAAAACACCTAGGAATAAACCTACCTAAAGAGACAAAGACCTGTATGCAGAAAACTATAAGACACTGATGAAAGAAATCAAAGACCACACAAATAGATGGAGAGATACCATGTTCCTGGATTGGAAGAATCAGTATTGTGAAAATGACTATACTACCCAAAGCAACCTACAGATTCAATGAAATTTCAATTTCTATTAAACTACCAATGGTATTTTTCTAGAATTAGAGCAAAAAATTTCACAGTTTGTATGGAAACACAAAAGACCCTGAATAGCCAAAGCAACCTTGAAAAAGAAGAATGGAGCTGGAGGAATCAACCTGCCTGACTTCAGACTATCCTACAAAGCCACAGTCATCAAGACACTGGCACAAAATAGAAACATAGACCAATGGAACACTGGCACAAAAGCAGATATACAGACCAATGGAACAAAATTGAAAGCCCAGAGATAAACCCACACACTTATGGGCACCGTATCTTTGACAAAGGAGGCAAGAATATACAATGGAGAAAAGAGAGTCTCTTTGATAAGTGGCGCTGGGAAAACTAGACAGCTACATGCAAAAGAATGAAATTAGAACACTTCCTAACACCATACACAAACATTAACTCAAAATGGATTAAAGACATAAATATAAGACCAGAAAGTATAAAACTCTTAAGGGAAAACATAGGCAGAACACTCTTTGACATAAATCACAGCAAGATCCTCTATAACTCACCTCCTAGAGCAATGGAAACAAAACCAAAAATAAGCAAACGGGACCTAATTTAACTTAAAAGCCTTTGCACAGCAGAGGGAACTATAAACAAGATGAAAACACAATGCTCACAATGGGAGAAAATAGTAGCAAATGAAACAACTGACAAAGGATTAATCTTCAAAATATACAAGCAACTCATTCAGTTCAATACCAGAAAAACAATCCAATCAAAAAGTGGGCAGAAGACCTAAAAAGACATTTCTCCTAAGAATAAATACAGATGGTGAATAAACACATGAAATGGTGATCAACATCACTCATTATTAGGGAAATGCAAATCAAAGCTACAATGAGGAGGTATCACCTCACATGGGCTGGAATGGTTATCGTCAAAAAAATCTATAAACAGTAAGTGCTGGAGAGAGTGTGGAGAAAAGGGAACTCTCTTGCACTGTTAGTGGGAATGCAAATTGATTTAGCCACTATGGAGAACATTATGGAAATTTCTTTAAAAAACTAGGAATAAAACTACCATATGATCCAATAATCCCACTACTGGACATACACCTTGAGGAAGTCATAATTTAAAAAGACACATGCACCCCAATGTTCACCACAGCACTACTTACAACAGGTAGGATGTGGAAGCAACCTGGATGTCCATTAACAGATGAATGGATAAAAAAGCTGTGGTACATATACACAATGGGATATTACTCAGCCAGAAAAAGGAACACATTTGACTCAGTTCTAACAAGGTAGATGAATCTAGAGCCTATTATACAGAGTGAAGTAAGTTGAGAAAGAGAAATATCATATATTAATGCACATATATGGAATCTAGAAAGATGGTACTGATGAACCTGTCTGCAGGGCAGCAGTGGAGATGCAAACATAGAGAACAGACTTGTGGACACAGTGCGGGAAGAAGAGGGTGGGACAAATTAAGAAAGTAGCATTGAAACGTATACATTACCATATGTAAAATTAAGTAGCCAGTGGAAATTTACTGTATGAGGCAGGTAGCTCAAATCTGATGCTCTGTGATAACCTACAGGGGTGGGATGGGGTGGGAGGTGGGAGTGAGGTTCAAGAGGGAGGGAACATATGTACACCCATGGCTGATTCATGATATATGGTAGAAACCAACACAATACTATAAAGTAATTATCCTCCAATTAAACATAAATAAATAAAAAAATAAAAAATTTAAATGGTATTTATGGACATTTATTGAGAACCTGCTGTGTTCCATGTACTATTCTAATCATGGGAACTATAAAGAAAAATGCAAAGCTGCTTATTTTCAATAAAATCATTATTGGCATAAAGTACTGCTTGAATTATATTGAAAATATTCCTACCAAATAAAGAAAATGAGAAAATAAAAAGAAAAAAGAAAAGAAGACTGCCTGATCTTGACTCCCAACAAAGAGAGATAGCAAAAGAAGAGTTTCTACTGTAAACCTAAATTTGAATAAGGCTGAGGAGTTAGTTGGTAAAATGGGGAAGTGGTAGAAATTTCAGGAAAAGGCAACCATGTTTTCCTAGAGTCTGGGTAGTCAAATTTATATCATAGGCTTTAACCAAAATCATAGGATCATATATTTTAAAAACAAATTGAAATATACTTTTCTCCAAAAAGAAACAGAATGCACAAAGTCTAGTGGTAAATATAGGCATCCAGAAAGGCCTCATTGCAGAAGCAACATCTGAGCTGAGTCCTTCAGAATGAGGTAGAATTTGAATAGATGGAGTCATAGAAGGGACAACATGAACGAAAGTTCAATGGTGGGGTGATTTTAAAGTTTGTATATTAATTTGGTTGGACTGTATGATACAGGAAAGAGAATAACGGGAGGCAAGGATGGAGTTTGAATACCTAGCTAAGGAATATAGACTTTAAAATAGTTTCAAGCTGAAGAGTGGCAGGATCAGTGCTGTTTCAAGAAGATTAATCTGGTAGCAGTATGGAAAATGGACTGGGATGGGGAAACACTAAAAACATTGAGCTGAGTTAAGAGGTTACTGTGATATTAAAGGAAAGAGGGGCAGAGGACTTGACCTCAGATAGTAAGAATAGAGAGGAAAAAATACACACAATAGATGTTATGGTCTTAGAGCAGGCAAGACATAAGTAATCAGGTGACATTAGGGGAATGCTTCAGGAAGATTAACCTGACCTAAAGAACAGAGCAAATTAGAAGAGTGACAGATTGGACATAGGGAAGCTAATTAGGAGTTTATTGAAGAAGTCTTGGTGAGAACAAGCAGTGGGAAGGGGAAGGAAAGAACAGTTACAACTCATGAGAAAAAATTTGATATGACTTAGTAATGAAATGCGTGTAAAGGGTGAGAAGGCTGAAAGTGACTGAGGTTTCAAGCCTGGGTGAGTAGACAGTGGTGGTGCTGCTATTAACAGAAAGACAGAAGTTAGAATGAGAAGTTAGCTGGAGGGGAAACAACAAAGTGAGAAACAGAAGTAGAAAAAAAAAAGATGTAAAAAGATTTACATGGGGAGCCGATGACATCGGATTTTGAAAGAACATATGAAAGAGGTGTGAGAAATAATTAAACCAAGGATGGGCTTAAAGAAGTGCTGAGAACTTGTAAAAATAGGATCAGGAAGGTTAAAACTCTAAATAAGTCTTGTCACATAGTAGGGACTCCAGAAATACTTGGTGTTGAATGACTGAACAGAAGCTTGTGAATTTTTCCCTCCATAACATATTGCCTTTCAGGCTTTTTGCTGCTTGGAGATGCTATGTGAGAAGCAAGAAGGAAGAGCCATTCAAACACTATTTTGCTTCTTTCCTTTCTGGAAAAGGAGAGTGGCCTTTGATTTGATGAAGTGGAGCACAAGAAGCACAACATGGGTAAGGAAGTAGGTACTTACTACCAGTTTAAGTGAATTCAAGTCCAGTGAAGTACAGAAGCACGGGGTGTTAAGTGAAGGGAGAAGAATTAGCTTTGGTGTTATAGTCTGTGTTTATCTGGCTACACTGGTATTAGAAACTTAGCTGAGGAATTAAAAGTATGAGATATATTTTTAAAAAGTATGTAGTCAGCAGAACTACATTCAAATTCTGACTAGATCACTGCAGTAGCAGTGTGACCTTTGGTAAGTCACTTGATCTCTTCAGTATTCTCTATCTGTAAAAATACGGATAACAATCTATCTCATGGAATTACTGTGAGGATTAAATGAGTTAAGATATGCAAAGCACTTGGTTAAGTGACTAGCTCTTATTATAATAAGTGCTACCAAAAATGGGTATCTGCTAGACTTGGATCAACTACATACTTGTGAGTTTCCATAAGAGGAGTGATAAAGAAGAGGTCTCTTTGGCCTCTACAACTATACCCGGCGCATAGTGCTCAATAAATGCACGCTTAATTGCTCAGTCCTGTCTGACTCTTTGCAACCTCAAGGACTGCAGCCTGCCAGGCTCCTCTGTCTATGGGATTCTCTAGGCAAGAATACTGGAGTGGGCTGCCATTTCCTACTCCAGGGCATCTTCCCAACCCAGGGATCAAGCCTGAGTCTTCTGTGGCTGGCGGATTCTTTACCCCTGAACCACCTGGGAAGCACTCAATAAATATTTGTTGAACGAATAAATATGGATTCTCACACCCCAAGTTCAGAGGCAGAGAGACTCTAATCTCATGTAATGTAAGCCAGGATGGAAAAGAATATTCTTTCCCAACCTTACTATAAACTATTATTGCTACATAATACCTCATTGCTTGGGTGAATTATTGTTCCTCTAACCTTTCCCCTATTTCAATTTAACCATTCCTCTACTTAGGACATTAAAGTTGTTTCCAGTTTTTTACCATTGTAAATAACACTGAGATAAACATGACCATACATATATCTTTTCTCTCTTTTCTCATTGTTTTCTTGGGCTATATTCTTGGTCGTGGAATTAAAGTGTTGAAGGTTACCACTTTTCAGAAAATTTATACTCCCTCTATCAGTGTTTTAAAATGCAAATGTCTGTTTAAGATATCACATACAAAAGAATGTATTGAAGCCCCTTGAGAGAAATTTCTCTCCAGTAGGTCTCCAAGATCCTGAGGAATCAGGTAGAGTATAGTAAACTGAGCCGTTGGGCTTTAACAGTCAGGAGGTATCTGTTGCCTCTGCTCTGCAAAGATAGGAGATGGGTGTTCGTCAGATAGGAAACAGGAACTCAGTGGGTGGACCTAAAAGGGAGTGTGGGCTTTGAAACAGGAAAAAAGAAGTCTGCTTCTGATAGTGAAAGAGACACATTACTGTGCTGTCTTGATCTCCCATATCCTACTGGGTCAAACTGTTATTCTGTATCCACTAAGCAGTTATACCCAACTCTGAATTGTATTTGCAGTTTTTTCATTTTGCTTTCTCAGCATTGTTTTACTGTTTCATGTATATGATCTTTTTAGATTTTTCATTTCAGGAAATGGTAAACCAGAAACCAGGCAGTTATTTGATACTTTCCTCTTCCTTCACAAGTTCTCTTTCTCTAAAACACTACTTTAATTGCTTAACTTTTCTCATCTTGACTTCAGTATCCAATTCCAAGCCAAAACTGTCTCTTGCCTAGACTATGTCAGTGCCCTCCTACCTCATTTTCTTGTTTTCATTTTTGCTTCGGAAAGTTCATTTCTAAATTTTGGCACAATTAATCACTTAAACATTTAAATAGATGATGTCATTTCTAATGACTTCTTTCTGTACCTAAAGCCCCACGTCCTCAGTTTGGGCTACAAATCCTGTATGATTTGACTCTGCTCACTTTTAGCTCCTCACCTTCTGGCTCTCTCTATTGTTGCTCATTTTGTTTCAGTCACAATGATCATTCCATTCTTTTTTTTTTTTTTCATTTATTTTTATTAGTTGGAGGCTAATTACAATATTGTAGTGGTTTTTGTCATACATTGACATGAATCAGCCATGGATTTATACTTATTCATTCCATTCTTGATTTGAGGATCAGCTCTTTCTGGCCTTTCGGTCTTTGCACATGCATTTCTCTGCACCTGGAATGGTCTTCCTGCCACCCTGCACCTAGCTAATTCCCATTCATCGGGCAGATGTCAGTTTAATTGTTGCTCTCATAGAGAAGCTCTATTACAGCAAGCCCTTGTTTTCCTTCATAAACTTCTCACAATTAACAATACACATATTTAATTCTGTCTCTTTCATTAGAAAGATTTTGAGACCACAGATAATGTCTACCATAATAGACTGAATACCTGGGACTTAGCACAATTTCTAGCATATACTAAGTGTTCTTCATTGAAATAAACCATAATATCCAGCATAGTGATAGGAAAAAATAGGGTTTAAGATATAGTTACTTAAGGACAATTCCTTATTGCCAATAAAATGTAAAATCAGGGATTTTCAAGTTTAGTCATATAACTGAATTCAGGAATTATTCGCTATAGCATGAAACCAACAAAGGCAAGTCATACTTAATCCATATTTCAAAGTATGTCCAGTTTTTCTCTATCCTCTGGAAGACTGGGGCAGATTTGGGATCCGGGCAGGATTAAATCAGCTGCTTTCCTATGGTGGGTACTTTAACACTCTTCATCACCTGGTGACATGGGTACTCACCAGCAGGCTGTGACACAAAGCATGGAAATGCTGCTGATTTGTTTCCAGCTCATCCCATTCCAGCTGCCAACAGCTTGTGGGTCTGAGGATGAAGGGGAGTCCATAGGTCAGTGATTCGCAGACCCCACTGGATTTTAGAGCCCTGGGAAGAGACAATGGAAGTGTGAGGCTCCTTAGTGATATCCAGAACCTTGACCCAGATCCACTTAAATTTAGCTTCAGGCTAAGACCCTATTGTGAAATCCTTTAGGTTAGGGCCTGTGAATTATTCACCTTAGGATGTACCTATCAGGGTATGTGGCACACAGCAGAGTCTCAAATTCTGTGAATTAAGGAATGCAGCACCTATCCTGAGACCTCAAGACTCTGATGGGTATTTCCTCTCCTGAGCTCATTCTGTCCCATTCATTCCTGCTGCAGCATCCACATTACACAACAGTATACTAACGATCTGCATCCCACATCTGGTTCTTCTGTGGCAAGATGCTGATGAAAGACACAGTTAAGAAGAGATTGCATTTAAGCAGTTTCCCCAGCAGCATCCATGGTCCCAAGTCCACAGACAAGCTTACTCAGATACCTGTACATGGGCACTGTGATAGAACTAGGAAGCAGTAAAAGTGGTCTTTGCCATCATTCCTAATTCAGCTCTGGAACTGATTCTCTTGGAAACAAGAATTCTAGTACTTAAAGAAATGGAAAAGTGGGGTAGATCCTAGGTGCCACTCATTCCTTGAAGATCAGATCTCTTTCCCAATGTCTAAACATATTAGGTGTTCAATAAATATTTGCTGAATGGATAAACATCATTCTGTTTATCTTTTTTTCCTCTGCATTCTCGGAGACTTTCTGGATTTCCAGTCTTCATCCAGACTTTAGAATATTCTACTGAGACATATCTTTCACTGTCTCCTCATTCATCGCCACATGTTGAGCAGCCTGACCTTGCTATTTCATGCCCACACCTGCAGTTAGTTGCTACTCTGGAATTGACCCCCTGCTGCCTGACACTTGGGGAATGCCCATGCCCTCCCTCTATCTTAGTCTTCCTAGCTGGAACCAATAAGAATAAATATTTGCATGGATTAGGGGGGTTCTCTTGGCCCATACTTGATCACCCGGAGCTTGTAACAAGAGGCTGATGATGACTGGGAAACCATCTGGTAGAGGGTGCTGAAGTCTCCTTTGGGGTCATCCATCCTCAAAGAGCCATCAGCTGTTCCAGGGAGTAGGGATGGGCTGAGAAGTCGCTCTTGAAGATCACATTTCAGGCACACTACAGTAAAAACAGCATTTGGGGAGGGATTGTTTGTCACAAGTTACCTCAGGCTATATGATTAAGAGAGATCATCTGCCACCCATTCCACGTCCACCAGACAAGTAAGGGTTGGGAGAGGCAGGGAAGTGGACAGAGGAGCAGGTCTGAAATAATATTGCTCTACATAACAGGTAACTTTATTTTCTGGATGTGACATGAGTTTTTTCTTGTTTTACTTCTGGACTGGCTGAACAGTTTCCTCATAGTGAGAGATCTGGCTTGTGATTGAGTCGGAGAGGAATGTGTGTCCTCTGTGGAGGAGGCAGTTAACACTGCAATATGCAGGGCCTTTTGGCAATCACAGAAGGAAATTCTGCCCCTCCTGCTTCCCTGTGGCTAAGCTTTGGCAAGACTGCAGGCCAGATGAAGGAAGAGCAGGAAAGCAGAAGTCAGGCAGTCAGCTGACAGCTACTGCTTCTCTGTGAGTTCTTCCAGGACATTCGAGGGAGGGGGAGGACTAAGTTCCTGAAACAGTTTATTTTATAATTCCCCAAGTGAATAGAACCTTTTGGACCTTGCAACATCACTGTGGCAACATACAACAGTTCTGAGGGTGTTTCAACTATGTATGGGTTATTCATGGAGGTTTTTTATGCATCCATAAGCTTCTTCTCCAGCAAGCATATTCACATGTCACAGTGTACAATGTTCTGTTGCTCTAGATTTGAATCCTTGATATTATGAAAGTTTTAAATGAAATGTATATTGGGTTTAAGTATTGTTAACAAACTATGAATATATGCGTGTTCTGTACTTGTGAGAAGGTTAGCTGTTGATGTCAGTGATTTATGAAATGACTGAAGTACCGGCAACATGAGGTAAAAACAAAAGTAGAAATAATGTAGAAAAAACAGGTCTAGCTGGGCCTGGCAATCAGACCTGGACATCATTTCTGGATGAGACAGCTCTTGGCCAGTTGTGTCCCAGAGCCCAGGAAGTCATTAGGAGGGACTCTGCCTAGGACTCCAGCTTCCCTTATTCCCTCTGTGCCTGACTGCTTCATTGTTGGGTTCTTGGGCTTTAGGATTAGACGGCTGTGCTCATCTGGCTGAGGTTCTTGACTCTGGCTGCAGTAAGAATCACCTAGTGAACTTGTCTGGTATGGATGTCTGGCCCCTACCTCACAGCAGCAAAACTGGGATCTCTGGGGCTGGAGCTGATACTGGTATTTTTAAAAGTTCCTCATTTGATTCTTACTGTAGCCAGCGATGAGAACTACTGGAACCATAGTCTCAGCAATGCTCCAAAGCTGGGAAAGATGTTTTAGCAGGGTTTGAGTCTAGAACCAGGTAGGCTTCTCATCACTCAGACCCAGGTGCAGAGACGGCAGAGACCAAGAATGAGAAAAGTTCATCTGAGGCAGACGGTGCTCCGTCAGAAAGAGCCTCTGAGGAAGCATCTAAGGAGAGGGTGAAGGACCCAAGCTGGTTACAGAAGCAGGTAGTGTTGGGCGGAGAACCTTGTAAGGAGAAGTCAGAGTGAACATCTGAGGAGCAGTTCTCAAAAGATTATATATTAGGAGACCTCAGGGTTTTAATTAGCTTTTTTTCTTTTTCCTTAGGGAAACACATCTCTAGAAATTCACATAAAGAGCAATGCATCAGCTTTGTAAACAATGGATAATTATAATATGGTCTTTATCGCGCTTGTTTAAACTCTCATGTGGGTCATACCCACCCCAGTAGAGGCCTACCTTCTCTGGACCTCATTCCAACTTGTGCCTGAGCATCTGGATTCCAGTGAAGATGTTTTCAGCAGTTTTACCACCATCCTAGATCTAAGTTCTACCACCCACCCTGAAGACCTGTGGGTTTCCAAAAAATAACTGCAGATGGAAATAAACATTCTGGGTCTGACCCTGGTGTTGAAACCCATGGGAAAAGAGAGGGCAAAGCAAAGAATTCTCAATATTACAATGGGCAAATGCCATGCAGCAGCAGAAGAAAGGCTAGTTGCAGGAGATCCTGGCTCTGTATGGCCCTAGCGCTCCTATTGAGAGAAGTGCCCAGAAGGATGCAGGTTGCATGGTAGGTAAGGGCCCAGGCTCTGGAGCTGACAGACCAGGGTTTGTCACCAGGGTTTGTCTGAGGTTTGATGAATATCCTCTGGGCTGAGAGTTATCAAATGTATAAAATATAGATTTCTAATCCTAAGGGTTAAGAATGGGATTCAGAGTTGCCTGGCTTCAGATTTTGGCTTGGCTATTAATATTCTGTGCAGCCCTGGGGGAAATGTTTAATTCCTCTGGGTGACACTTCTCATCTGTAAACAAGGATAATATTATATTTATTGATTTTAAGACACTTTTTTTTTTTTCACTTACTAGTGTCTCTATGTATGTCTTACAATCACCATGGACCAGGCAGACACTCTTAACCCTTACTTACTACTCTAACCTAAAATAACTCTCTCAGTAAGAATAAAATAATATTTCTAAGTGATAAAAAGCAATGTGTCACATTTAATTGGAATTGTTTTTCTTTCTTGGTGGTATGTGAAATAATGTTATATCTTATAACTGACACCGTTTAGCCTTCCCTGGGGGAGAAGGCAATGGCACCCCACTCCAGTACTCTTGCCTGGAAAATCCCATGGATGGAGGAGCCTGGTGGGCTGCGGTCCATGGGGTCGCTGAGTCAGACACGACTGAGCGACTTCACTTTCACTTTTCACTTTCATGCATTGGAGAAGGAAATGGCAACCCACTCCAGTGTTCTTGCCTGGAGAATCCCAGGGATGAGGGAGCCAGGTGGCCTGATGTCTACGGGGTTGCACAGAGTCAGACACGACTGAAGTGACTTAGCAGCAGCAGCAGCAGGCTTCCCTGGTAGCTCAGATGGTAAAGAATCTGCCTGCAATGCAGGAGACCCAGGTTCTATACCTGGGTTGGGAAGATCCTCTTGAGAAGAGAATGGCAACCCACTCCAGTATTCTTGCCTGGAGAATTCCATGGACAGAGGAGCCTGATGGGCAACAACAGTTCATGGGGTCACAAAGAGTCAGACACAACTGAAGTGACTAACACTTTGACTTTTAGATTCAGTGACATGTGATAACAGTACCTGCATCATGTTGTTATGAAGATGAAAGAGGATAATGCAAGGAAAGGAGTTAACACAGTGTTTGGGAAAAATAGATAAGAAGTGAGCAATTGGTCTTGGGCAAAGCAGGTGGAATGGAGGCCTTGTGAAGATTTTACACACAAAGGAAAGACAGTAAAATCAAGAGAAGTTGTTAAAGGTATCCCAGGTCCTAGACTGAAATGGGGGGGAAGAGGAGATAAATTAAGAACCCAGTGGCTATCTCTATAAAGAAAGGACCAAGGTGTATCCTCCTCTTTGGGGACAGAAGTCGGTATCCATTTTTCTCATTGAGAAAGGTGAAGACATAATTTAGTCTTTTCCCTTTGAAGCTGTGGCTGACTATACTGATGGGTCCATTTTCAGGCCCTGCCACCCAGGTCTTAGGCCTACCTTCAAAGGGGATGGAGACTAGAAATGGCTTTATCTCTACAGTCTAGTGGGACCTGAGTTAGGTATCACTGCCAGCTGAACAGTATCCAGGACCTTGCTAGCATTCCTAGAACACTGAACTGACCTCTTGGTTTCCACAATTGCCAGAACATACTTCGTTAACATTGTCTAAGGCCACTAGTTGAACTCCCTGGGGCTCGTTCTATAGTTGCTTTAGTTCCCCTCAATTTGGTGTCTTCCTATTGAGAAGGTCTCTATTTAATCATTTAATTTTGGTTCTTTTCCTCTCCTTACAGGCCCTATTCATGTTATTGAAGTAACAGCTTACCTGAAATTATGTCAATAATATCTGCCACATCAAAAATGAAAACTTGAGAAAACATGTGATTCATTGCTCTCTCATGTAGTGTAGCGGATGCCCTATTATTGAGGTGTTTAAGTCTTTACACTGAAACTAACTGGCTCTTGCTGTCTGGGTTTAATCAGGTTCAGTTTCCTAATTGAAAATTAGAAGTTTAGAAATTCTCATGCTGACATTGGACAGCCTCATCCACTCCTCTTCCAGTCCCTAAACCTCAACTACTCTGTATTCTGATGACTTTCCAATCCTAATTCTAGACTAGGATAATCATTGTCTATGTAATATATCTTTTAGGGAGAGTGTACTTGAATCATCTCTGGTTCTGGAAATGTTGCTGATACTCCGTGAAGGAAGAAGAAGGTGAACATGTTCTTGATCTGTTCCGCTGTTATGCAGCCAGGCTTTGAAGAAAATCTCCATGCTGACAATATCACTGTCTATAGTCTGAAGATCAATGTCAGTTGCCAGGATAGGACTCTCTGCAGAAGAAAGGGAAACAGTAGTTAGTGTTTAATTCTTTAGTTACAAATTTTGAAAAATATAAAATATTAAAAGCACCCATTTTTGAACCTATCAATTCTACCTCTAGATATCTAGCCTAGAGACATTCTTGGATAGTACCTAAAGAGACATATGCAAAGATATTCAGCACAGCATTGTTGCAAAAACAAATAATCAAAGCCCCAAACAGGAAGCAATTCAAATGTCCATCAATAGGGAAATATTTAAATAAATTATGGCATAGACTATGGAGTATTATACAGCTGTTAACAAAGTTAAATGTACTGACATGGAAAGCTAGGAGACAGTGAATAAAGAAAGTTCTAGAACAGAGTATAGTGTGACTCATTTATATAAAAATAAAACTGTTAGCCTAAGTACATACATATATATGGAAATGCCTTTGGCAGAGCTCTGGAAGTCCACTATTAAATTGTTAATAGTGAACAGGAGTAGAAATAGAGCAGAATTCTGAGACACACTCACTTTTTATTATTCATACTTCTATACATTTGAATTTTGTTGTATTTATGTATTTTCTGTATTCAAAAAAATTTTAGAATACAAAAACAGCCAAAAATAATATAGCAATTCAAGTTCAGTTCAGGTCAGTTGCTCACTCATGTGCGACTCTTTGCAACCACATGCACTGCAGCACAGCGGGCTTCCCTGTCCATCACCAACTCCTGGAGATTGCTCAAACTCATGTCCATCACGTCAGTGATGCCATCCAACTATCTCATCCTCTGTCATCCCCTTCTCTTCCTGCCTTCAGTCTTTGCCAGCATCAAGGTCTTTTCCAGTGAGTCAGTTCTTAGCATCAGGTGGCCAAATTACTGGAGCTTCAGCTTCAGCATCAGTCATTCCAGTGAATATTCAGGACTGATTTCCATTAGGATGGACTGGTTGGATCTCCTTGCAGTCCAAGAGACTCTCAAGAGTCTTCTCCAACACCACAGTTCAAAAGCATCAATTCTCCAGCGCTCATCTTTCTTTATGGTCCAACTCTCATATCCACAATGCAAGTTAAATACTTAGTTAATGAGGTCTTCAATTTTATGCTATTGTTTCACAGTGAAAATGTATTCAATTATTTCCTCTGTTATAAAACATAAATTTTAAAAAGACTAAGAGAGAAAAGATGAATTATAAGCTCCATCTTCTGATACAGAATTATACAAGTTTGTCATTGGTATACTACATCTCACAAGTGTGATTAGCAGCCAAGAAGACAGGGATGGTCTGGTGGAGTGTGATTTGATTCCCAATCTGAATGAATGGGACTAGGAAAGGGGGGTGATGAGACTTTGCTGGTCTATTTCCTTCTTTAGGCAACACTAGCTCAGGAATTGGGATCTGGATCTGGACATAAAGTTTGTCAGTAAAAGCCAAATATAAGGTGACAGAGGAAGCATAGAGAGAGGAAATGAGACAAGAGCTGGAAAGAAACTGAAGAGGAACCTGGATTTTTTTGCCTTACCATGATGGACTCTCAGAAATACTTTTACAAAGGGCCTAAGAAAAATCAGTCGCTCCAATGAATTAACTTCTATGTATGACTCATGGACCCCGAGGAGAACACTGGTTTATTTCTAGAACGACATTCCTGAGGACAAGTCTGCAGAGGTGGCAGACTCTTCACAGGGAACAAAGGGCTTCAGTCCAACGTGTTGGCACCCACACAGGGAAAGTGTGGTGAGACTTAAGTGACTTCATGTCATATTTATCAACTTATTATGTGGCTGAAAAGGGGCACCAAATGTATTTATCTTTGACCCAGTATAATTAAGACCTCACCACTGGTTACGCTTGCCTTCTGAGGTGGACCATATTCTGCCTGTGGGATGTGAATCTCTCTAAATAAACATGCTTTCACTTAAAAAAAAACTTCTACCATCTTCTGTGAATAGTTATGAGGATTCATTAGCTGATGAACTCATTCCATCAAGGAATAATATTAATTATGTACTACATAGAAGCTGAAATACTATATAAAGGTATATGATACTCTTTACCTTAACGAGTTTATAAAGCAACATTATTCTTGACCATTTCTCCTTAAACTCTCATCTACTCCACTATGTTTTCAGGTACTACAGTGATAGATATGAAGTCATTGTCAAATAAATGCTCCTCATAAGTGAGGAGAAATGTTCTTTTTAATAACGGGAAATTTATTGTGTCATAGGAAAAACAAGAAGTAATTTTTCTGAGTCTGGACTTCAACTTGAGTAATAAGTAGGGAAATGACTAAACAGCTTCTCTTCAAAGAAGCAAAGCAGTTATTAAAGTATAAGGAGGCAGATATAGAACTAAATAAATGAAGTAGGAAAAAGGATCTCAAAAAGTAGAGCAGATGATACTGCTTTGAGTTCAAACAACAGAATTTTGGAGAAGAGAAGTGTTTCTTTTTTCCTCCCCTGTGAAATGGTAAAAGATTAGAAAATTCCTACCATGGGTATGGGGACAGAGCAAAGTATCTCCCCATTAAGAATCTGGAAATAAGAAAAATAGGGGTTTCCTCAGATAGTTAAAAAATAAAGTTGATACAGAGTGATGAAGTCAATGAAAAACAATCACTTTAAAAAGAATGGCTTACAGACCAAAGCAAGATTTGGCTGGAGCCTATGGATGGTATTGGCTCATCCAAAGAATGAATGGATTCATTAGAAGGACAGACGGTTGCCCAGATATGGAGCCCAGAGAAAGGGAGGAACCGTGGTAGATGCTGGCCTTGATCAGCCAAGAACAGCACAGAGGAGAGGGTGTGCTAGCTCAGTGAGGAGTCCTAGTGGCAGGAAGGCAGGATACATTTGTCAAGCTTCTGCTCTTCTTGGTGATTATAGTGGTTATGGTTTTTCCTCTAAAATATTTCCTCTAAAATATTCTTTAGGCTTGAGCTTGATAAGGTGAGTCTATCTCTGAGAGGATGTTGATCCTGTAAAGCTGAAGAAGCAAGTCTGAAACATGGCACCTCTGTGAAGGAAAATGCCAGTCTTCCCTGCAGACACATCGTCAATGTTGCTAAGTTCTTTCCAACTTCTGTTTTGCAATTGAAAGTTTGTACCTTTTATTCTTCCTCAGCTATTTCTCTGCTCTCCTTACTACACTTCCTGTTTGTTCTCTATATCTATACCTCCGTTTCTGTTTAGTTATGTTTGTTCATTTGTTTTGTTGTTTGGATTCTACATATAAGTGAAATATGAAAGTATCTGTCTTTCTCATTTCACTTAGAATAATAGCTTCTAGGTCCACCCATGTTGCTGCAGATGGCAGGATTTACTTCTTTTCTTTTTTTTACTATGGCTGAGTAATATTCCATAAAGAATATTCCACATCTTCTTTATCCATTCATCTATTGATGGACACTTAGGTTTTTTTCATATCTAGGCTACTATAAATAATGCTACAATAAACATAGGGATGCATATATCTTTTAAAATCAGTGTTTTTTCTTCAAATAAACACCCAGGAGTGGAACTGATGGATCATATGGTAGCTCTATTTTTAACTTTTTGAGGAAACTCCATATTGTTCTTCACAGTGGCTGCACCAATTTGCATTCCCACTAACAGTGCGTGAGAGTTCCCTTTTCTCCACATTCTTGTCAACACTTGTTATTTGTTATTTGTTGTCTTTTTGATACCAGCCATTCTGACAGGTGCCAAGTGATTGTGGTGTTGATTTGCATTTCTCTGATGATTAGTGATGCTGAGCATCTTTTCATGTGCCTGTTGACAGAGCATGTCTTCTTTGGAAAGATGTCTTTTTAGGCCCCTTACCCATTTTTAAATTGGGTTGTTTGTTTTTTGATGTTGAGTTGTATAGGTTCTATGTATATTTTGAATATCAATCCTTTTTTTAGATATATCATTTGCAAAAGGCAGTAGGCTGCCTTTTCATTTTGTTGATTGTTTCCTTCACTGTGCAACACCTTTTTGGTTTGCTATAGTTCCATTTGTTTATTTTTGCTTTGCTTCCCTTGCCTGAGTAGACATATCCCCAAAAATATTGCTAAGACTGATACTGAAGAGTTCACTGCCTATGTTTCCTTCTAGAAGTTTTATGGTTTCAGATCTTACATTTAATTTTTTAATCCATTTTGAGCTTATTTTTGTATACGGTGTGAGAGTTCTTTCCAACTTAACCTGTATGTTCTTCAGAGAGCCTCTGAGTACAGCTTCTTCCTCTGAAACAGTTCTCAGGAGTCTCCACAGAGGCGCTGTGCTTCAGGTTTGAGGGGACCTTCTCAGAAACAGTCACATTGTCCAAGCTAAGCAGTGATGTGGAAACCAGAACACTTTGGAGGGGGCACTTCTTTTCCATATTCTCTGTCACTGGTCAAGGCATTCATTTCTCTGTGCCTGAATTATAGTAGTAGCCTCTTAGCTGCCCCACCAAACTCCATTCTTTCCCCTCTGGTACTTCTTACTACCAGTTAATTTTTCTAAAACATAGTTTCACCAGATCCTTCCTTTGCTAAAGAGCATATTCTGCCTTTCTGCTGTCAGCTTCTTTATTCTCTTCACTCATTCTGAACCATTTGTTACTTCTCATTATTCCTCAAATACCCCCATGTGCATGTGCTCAAGTTGCTAAGTCGTGTCTGACTCTTTGTGATCCTATGGACTATAGCCCACCAGACTTCTTTGTCCATGGGATTTTCTAGGCAAGAATACTGGAGTGGGTTTCCATTTCCTTCTCCAGGGGATCTTCTCGACCCAGGGATCGAACCCATGTTTCCTGTGTTGGCAGGCAGCTTATTTTTTTTTTAACCATTGAGCCACAGAGGAAGCCCCATCATACATTCCTCCTCGTTTCTACTTGTTGAGAGCCTACCAACACCCCTGCCCCTCCATCCCCCAGCTTAGTACCCTGCATAGAGCTGAAGTTCAGCAAATGCCTGTCCCTCAGCTCTCATCACTTTCTCCTGAAACTCTTCTGCTTCAGCTGAATTAGTCTCCTTGCCATGTTATTTCCTTCCTAGTGCTTTTTCAATCTATGGCCTGCAATTCCTTCAGAATTCAGCTCAGACTGACTTTTTCTAGGAAGTTATGCTTAATTATGGGCTTCCCAAGGTGGCACTAGTGGTAAAGAACCCATCTGCCAACGCAGGAGACATAAGAGAGGCGGGTTCGATCCCTGGGTTGGGATGATTCTCGGGAGAAGGAAATGGCAACCCACTCCAGGGTTCTTGCCTGGAGAATCCCATGGACAGGGGAGACTGGCAGGCTATGGTCCACAGGGTCTCAGAGTCAGACACAACTGAAGCGACTTAGAATGCAAACACATGTTTAATTATATCCTATTTGACTTTATTTTTTTAATTTTTTAATTTTTAATTTTTTATTTTTTTTCCTATTTGACTTTAATCAGTAGCCCCTGAGTATCTCTGGGCTTCATTTGGGCAATACTAATTATACTTGTTACTTTGTTTCTCCTGAAAGGTTTTCTGATTCTTTGTTTTTTTGCTTGTTTGTTTGTTTAATGAAAGGTGGTGGAATGTAGTAGAAAGACAAGGGTTTGAATATGGCTTGAAAGTTGTTAGCTATGTTACTTTGGGCAAAGTGGGGAAACCACAACCTATTTCATAGTTATAGGAGGCATAAGAAATGAGATGATTACCTAAGAATGGCATATAGCAGGTCTAACAAACAGAATTTTCTTCCTTTTCTCTCATCAACAAAATGAGTTGCTCTTACAGGAAAAGAAGATACTTTCCTTTTTAAAAACTATTTTTCCTCCTACTTGCTTATCTTGGTGACTTTCTCCTTGGCACCAACAAACATTAAGAACATCAACACTTGGTATTGTGTTCTTTACAAATACAACTAAATGTACGAAACCTGGGGAATGGGGAGGAGACTTCTCAGATGAAGATCAGCTCTCATATTGACTGGTGAGCAGGGTAGTCAATGAGACCGGTCCCACTGAGGTTATGAACTAAAAGTTTACTGGAGTCAACGCGCGGCTCTCACAGCAGAGGGCTTTGAGTTGTTTGGGTGTTCCTGACAGAGAGGAAGGCCTGGTCTGTTGCAGTTTAGCTGTAGCCAGCATTTTCATTCAGTTTTTGGACTTATTCTGCCTCCCTGTGGCCATAAGCAGTGATATCCTTCACTGAGCTAAGCTTTTCTGGAAGAGCCACAATAACAGGAAAGACTAAGAGAACCTATGAGCGCTGAAGAATTGATGCTTTTGAACTGTGGTGTTGGAGAAGATTCTTGAGAGTCCCTTGGACTGCAAGGAGATCCAACCAGTACATCCTTAAGGAAATCAGTCCTGACTATTCACTGGAAGGACTGAAGTTGAAGCTGAAACTCCAATACTTTGGCCACCTTCTGCAAAAAACTGACTCATTGGAAAAGACCCTGATGCTGGGAAAGATTGAAGGTGGGAGGAGAGGGGACGACAGAGGATGAGATGGTTGGATGGTATCACCAACTCAATGGACATGAATTTGAGTAAACTCCGGGAGTTGGTGATGGACAGGGAGGCCTGGCATGCTGCAGTCCATGGGGTCGCAAAGTCAGACACGACTGAGCAACTGAACTGAACTGAAGAAAACCTAAGGGTAATAAGGTAATGCCTAAAGCAATGCTTCTCAGAAGTCAACCCTAAAATAGGATTACAAAATTGAAATGTGTTTAAAATGGGAGAATTTAATAGTTTAATACATACATACATATGTAATGGTTATATTTCTCTCATGACATAGAATGTCTAAAGAAGAGGCCCAGGAAAATTGTGCTCCTGGCCACTCCTGCACAACCTCCCCAGTTCCACAAAGGCCTTGACCTATAGGCAAGTTCTATTTCTTTCTAAATGACTATGATGTTACCTGTCCTTTGGTGTCATGGATGGGCTTCAAGGGTTCTGGGAACCCCTGAAATTGAATACAACTCAGTTTGTAAGTGCATAGGTATATTTTGGTGGGGTGGAGGAGATGGCTGGGTCCTTAGCTTTTATTAGATTCTCAGAAGAGCTCTGTGACCCCCAATATGTCAAAAACTACTACAGAAGCTATGTGATCACGGTACTTCAGCTTCCTGGGCCAGTTTACAATCAGTGCTACCTACTCTGTGAATACAGGAGTGGCTTTAGGAGGCTAACAACTAGGATAAGTAATCAGGGCAGACAAAGTTTGCTCAGCAACAACTGTTCAGGTTCATTCAACCACAGTTTTCAAATCAGTAACTCAAGGGGATAGTCTCCAACACATCACAATGTTAGGGGCAGTCCAGCTTGCCCTTCTGAAATTATAAGCCTCATTTGTGGTGGTAATGATTGAACCCCGGGAAAAAGGAAAAGCCTGTTGAAAGGAGGTGGTGGGGTAGTGGGAGTTAAGGTAGTGTGTCCTCTGTAGAGAAGTGAGCATAGGACTGACCAAGTGGTCATCATCTTCTCAGGGTCCCTGTCTATAAGAGGGTTAAAACATCAGTAGAAGTGTAATGAGATAGAGAAAATTTATTTCTCAGAACTATTCTCAGGGAGGATACTATTGCCATTCATTTGTTCATTCACTTACTTAATTTGTCATTCAAATGATCATTAGTACCTTCCATGAGCTAGGCACTGCTTGGGGTCAACAATGAAAATGACAAATTCTTCGCTTTTATGGTTTACCATTCTAGTGGGAGAACAGACAATAAACAAACACATAAAATGGAAAACAATTACTGATAATAATAGGTAACTTTGAAGAAAAATAAATCAGGATATTTGTGTGTGTGTGTAAACTTTTCTCTTGGTTGGCCAGGGAAGAAGCATGCTCTAAGAAGGTAACAGCTGAGCACAGACTTGAACCAAGTGAAGGAGGGAGTCATGAAAACATCGATGGAAAGATTGTTCCTTGCAGAGGAATCAGCAGGGTCAAAGGTGTTAAAGTGAGAATGACCTGGTATACTGGAGGACTAGCAGGAAGGCTAAAGCAGAAAAAGGGAGGAAGTGAGGACAGGCAGGTAAGCAGCCGAGGTGAAGGATGAGATCTCCCCAAAGGAATGCACTCATGTAACAACAGGTAGTCACTACACCTGTTTCTAAGAAGGGTGGGTTCCATTATTGCAAGCCTTTGACTCAACTTAGGGAAGAAGTGTGCAAGACTGGGGCAGAAGAGAACCCGTACTCCTTTCCCTGTTCTTCTTTATAGCTCTTGGCTCCTAAACAATTGTTGAATTAGTATTCTAAAGATATTTGTTTGAAGGTGTGCCAAACTGTTAGCTTGTGTGGGATACCCATGTCTCAGTCCAGGCTTCCCACACATACTTTCCTGTCCTGTGGTGGTAGTGGGCAGTGGTTGAAAAATGAGAGAGGAATCTGGGAGTCCCATGAGCAGAACTCAGGCAGAGATCCCTCAGCTTGTAGTGGACATGCCTCTTTTCCAGCCTTAGCCAGTCACCCAGAGGGTTTTGCAATGGAAGGTCAAGCTGGTGCAGCCTAAGTTGGGCTGAAAAAGAAAGAAGCCTCGATTGTTAACTAAAGAATGTAATACTAATGATTCACAATGGATGATATACATTATTAGAGACTAAGGACGTATGGGCATCTCTAGCTCTGAGACATGTCTTAATATAATTCCAGATGTAAAATTTCAGCCCTTACTAAGTAGATGAATTAGAAAAGAAAATGTTTCCAGAGCAATTACTTTAGCTGGGAGAGTAATCTTCTCAGAATTGCTTTCTCAGGCCTGTTTGTTCCTAAGGGTGCAGAAGCCTGTGACTGGTTATAGGGACCTCCTAATGGGAGAAGCTCCATGGGATCCTCAGACATCTGGAGTGGTGGGAGCAACACCCCGTGACAAGGAGTTGACAATATTCCCTGCCATCTAATCCTCTTTTTTTTTTTTTTTTTTTGCCCAAGCCACATGGCTTCCTAGTTCCTAACCAGGGATCAAACCCAGGCCCCCTGCAGTGGAAGCTCAGAGTCCTAACCACTGGACAACAGGGAACTCCCATCTAATCCTGCTTTGAGAGACCTCACTTGCCCTGCCCTGGCCAGCCCAAATAGAGAGGAGAGCTTGTAGATGTGTTAAAGAGGGTCCTGGTTATGGACGCATCTGTGGATACCAGATGTAGCACCTTACCCACCTCTACTGACCTAGCATTAGCACAGGGTCTGGAATACAACAGGGAGCTCAGAAAATGTTTCACTGCACAAATAATCATAGCCAATATGCTCCTAACTTCCTCATGATCTTAGACCAGTCATCACTTCTAAGTTCAATTTCTTCATCTATAAAGTGGATGATGATAATACCTAGGCTTAGGGTTCATTTAAGTATAAAATGATGATACTGGAAAGCACTTTGTAGACTTAAAAGCATAATGAAACTATAAGGGGTGAAACAGTAGAAAGCTGCCTCCCAGCTGTCTACACATGAACATTTTAGTTACTAAATGCCAGGGCCATTTCTTTCCTCTTTTCTTGGTGACATTTTTGTCTTCAATAATCACATTATATCATACTTATATGATTCAATTTGTAAGAAAACATATTTTATCTGTGGGTCTCAATTAGCTTTATTTTCATTTTACTGAGAAAAAAATTACGACTCACACGCAAAAGGGGTTGATCACTACTGACTGAGACATACCAAGATCTAAAGCATAGTGTGACTTGGGAAACACAAGACTTAGAAGGTATTTTAAAACTCTTCCTTTTCTGCACAAATTTACGTATTCTATAAACAAAAAGCATTTAATGTAAATTGCAATGCAAATTAGAAAAGTGGATGGGAACAAGTGTTTTCAAAGGCACTGCAGTGGGGGAGGAGAGCAGGGAAATAGTTGTTTAGGAAAAGGAGGAAGTGGGATTAGGAGGGCATTAAATTCATTGGTGTGGCCCTGATGCCAATGCAGCAGACATGGGATCGATCCCTGGGTCAGGAAGATCCCCTGGAGAAGGAAATGGTATGGCCCTGAGAACTCAGACCAAGGAGTTTGCCTTCTTAATGCCCAAGCGAGCTAAGAGAAAGATCTACTCTGAGATGAAAATAAAAGTTGGAGGAACCAAGAAAGACTGTAAGACTTACTGGGGATTTAGGTAGAGTAAGGAAATGTTTTAAAAAAGGGGACAGAAACTAAAGAAAGTCCTAAAACATATCCTGAACAACAGCAATACGTGAACCGTGAACTTCCAGATGTTCAAGCTGGTTTTAGAATGGCAGAGGAACCAGAGATCAAATTGCCAACATCTGCTGGATCATCGAAAAAACAAGAGAGTTCCAGAAACATATCTATTTCTGCTTTATTGACTATGCCAAAGCCTTTGACTGTGTGGATCACAATAAACTGTGGAAAATTCTGAAAGAGATGGGAGTACTAGACCTCCCAACCTGCCTCTTGAGAAACCTGTATGCAGGTCAGGAAGCAACAGTTAGAACTGGACATGGAACAACAGACTGGTTCCAAGTAGGAAAAGCAGTATGTCAAGGCTGTATATTGTCACCCTGCTTATTTAACTTATATGCAGAGTACATCATGAGAAACGCTGGGTGTAGGATGCACAAGCTAGAATCAAGATTGCCAGGAGAAATATCAATAACCTCAGATATGCAAATGACACCACCCTTATGGCAGAAAGTGAAGAAGAACTAAAGAGCCTCTTGATGGAAATGAAAGAGGAGAGTGGAAAAAGTTGGCTTAAGGCTCAACATTCAGAAAACTAAGATCATGGCATCTGGTCCCATCACTTCATGGGAAATAGATGGGGAGACAGTGGAAACTGTCAGACTTTATTTTGGGGGGCTCCAAAATCACTGCAGATGGTGACTGCAGCCATGAAATTAAAAGACGCTTACTCCTTGGAAGGAAAGTTATGACCAACCTAGACAGCATATTAAAAAAGCAGAGACATTACTTTGTCAACAAAGGTCCATCTAGTCAAAGCTATGGTTTTTCCAGTAGTCATGTATGGATGTCAGAGTTGGACTATAAAGAAAGCTGAGCGCTGAAGAATTGATGCTTTTGAACTGTGGTGTTGGAGAAGACTCTTGAGAGTCCCCTGGACTGCAAGGAGGTCCAACCAGTCGATCCTAAAGGAAATCAGTCCTGGGTGTTCATTGGAAGGACTGATGTTGAAGCTGAAACTCCAATACTTTGACCACCTAATGTGAAGAGCTGACTCATTTGAAAAGACCCTGATGCTGGGAAAGATTGAGGGCAGGCGGAGAAGGGGACAACAGAGGATGAGATGGTTGGATGGCATCACCGACTCAATGGACATGGGTTTGGGTGGACTCTGGGAGTTGGTGATGGACAGGGAAGGCCTGGCATGCTGCGGTTCATGGGGTCAGAAAGAGTTGGACTTGACTGAGCAACTGAATTGAAACAACAGCAATAAAAATCTGGGTAACAGTTTTGTAATCCTCTACATATGTATGCATTTTTACATTATTAGAGGTATACTTTCAGGGTATTAGATTCTTAGAAGTGAGAGTGGTGAGTCAAAAGTAAATGCCTAAAGAAAAAAGCAATCGCCTAAGTAGTTTTGTTAGATACTGCCAATTATTGTTCAGTTGCTAAGTCATGCGTGTCCAACTCTTTGTGATTCCATGGACTGCAGCACGGCAGGCTTCCTTGTCCTTCACTGTCTCCTGGAGTTTGCTCAAACTAATGTCCATTGAGTCGATGATGCCATCCAACCATCTCATCCTCTATTGCCCCCTTCTCCTCCTGCCCTCAATCCTTCCCAGCACAGGGTTTTTTTCAGTGGGTTGTACCACTGTATATTCTACCAGCATTGAGTGGAAATGTAGCATCACCAACAGAATGTTGTTATACTTCTGTTGTTGCCATACTTTTTAACTGCTGTCTATTTAAAGGTGGGAAATGGTATGCTGGTGTGTAGTCTTAGTTTTCATTTCTCTAATTATGATTGAGGTTGACCATATTTTTATGTGTTTAAGGACCATTTAAAATATTTTTTTATTAATTAAAAAATTATCTGTATATATCTTTTGTTCATTTTTCTATAGGGTTTTTGGTCTTTCCCCCCCACCTTGATTTTTAAGCATTCTTTATATATTAGAGATATTTGTCACTTTCCACCCAAGATATCAATTATAAATACTTTCTCCTCGTTTTTCAGTTGTCTTTTCATAAAAATTGACTAATTAATTTTTATTTTTGGCGCATCGGGTCTTCGTTGCTTTTCGCTGGGTTTCTCTAGCTGTGTGGAGCAGGGGCTGCTCTTTGCTGTGGCGCACAGGCTCTATGGCGCGTAGGTTTCAGGAGTTGTGTCTCAAGGGCTCAGTAGCTATGGCTTGCGGGCTCCAGAGCGTGAGCTTAGCAGTTGTGGCGCACAGGCTGAGCTGCTCCAAGGCATGTGGAATCTTCCCAGACCAGGGATTAAACCCATGTCCCCTGCATTGGCAAGCGGATTCTTACCCATTACACCACCAGGAAAGCCCCAGTTGTCTTTTTGATTTTGTTTATGGTGATCTTTGCCATGCCTAAGATTTTAATTTTTACACAGTGAATTTTTATGTAGTTAAATAAATTACTGCACCTGGATTTTGAGTCATAGGTAGAAAATCTTTCCCTATGCTATGATTATAAAGAAATTCACCAGGGTTTTCTTTAACTACTTTTAAAATATCATTCTTAACATTAACGTCCCTGGTCCATTTGGAATATTTTCTAGATAGCTAACCACTTGTCCCAGACCACTTTTTGAACCATCTGTGCTCTAGTGATTTGTCACCTTCATCCTATACTAAATTCGTATAAGTACTTGTGTCTATTTTTGACCGCAATCAATTTTTTTTTCCCCCCATTGGAATGGTTTTCAGTTTTACTGAAAGTCCCTTTGGGGATCAATCTTTGTACTGTGCTAACTATGCTCTAGTGTTGGGTATATGATAGGTATGATTTCAGATAGAGAAGTAGCCAGATTGTACTAAGATTGAGTGGGAGCAATCAAGTCATTTGCCAAGTAAAGCAGGGGTGTGTTTATTTCTGAGTGTCAGTGGATGAGGAGGAAAGAACAGGAGGAAAGAAGAGTTGGAATTTAGTCAGAATAACTTGTCATAATCTCCTAAAGATAGAGAGAGATGATGAAGAACTTGACCATGTTAATCTAAATAGAAGATGGAAGAGGAGGTAAAAAGAAGGAACCAAACTGCTGAGAATGAGAAGGGCCTTCCAATCTAATACCTGACGAATTCATCTTCCTGTCAATAACAACTATAAGCTCTGGATAATATTAAAAAACAAAACAAAATAATGACCTGAGGGCTCTTGAGCCTGAACAAAGATAGATTTGTGAGAAGAGTTGAAATTTAGAGTAAGTGATCAGCAAGGAATGAGTTTCCCATTTTTTTGTATGTTTGTCCTGCAGGTAGCCTCCATCACAGCAGTGTAGGAGCTTCAACACAAAGGTCTCTGTCTTTCATTAGCATTACCAGGGGAAGCAGCCTGGGGCAACCAGAGCCTCTGGTGAATGAGGAAGAAATCCACAGAGGGAGAAAGCCAGGGTCAGAAAGTCCAGATACCTAGCTGACCCCAGGTGGGGCAAACTGGAAGCAGTCCCTAGTTTAAGCTTAAAGAATGGAACTGAGATTTGAGTGAGGGGCCTACTGCAGGTCATGAAATGTTGCAGTTTGAGTCTAACAAAGTTAACTGTTTGCTAAAACAAACACTTTTCAGAATAATATAATAGATTTCAGAGTCTATACAGCATAAAGAAAATATAACCCAAATGTTTTCGGCATACAAAGAATCAGAAAATGTGACCCAGTTTCAGAGGAAAATACAGTCAATAGATGCAAACTCAAGATGACAAAGATGTTAGAGTTGTCAGACAAGGACTTTAAAGCAGCATAATTAAAATTATGGTCGTAAGGAATGGAAAATACATTCAATATGAATGAAAAGATAGGAAATATCAACAGAGAAATAGAAAATATAAAAAAGTACCAAATGGAAATTTTAGAACTGAAAAGTATACTATCTGAAACGAAAACTCCCCCACATGAGCCTAATAGCAGAACGGAGATGAGAGATGAGAATCAGTGAATTTAAAGATAGATCAACAGAGATCATCTGATCTGAAGAAGAGAAAGAAAAGAGTTTGGACAAAGTGAAACAAACAAGCAGAAAACCACAGAGCTTTAGGGAACTGTGGAACAATTTTGAAAGGTTTAACATGTGGGTAATTGGAGTACCAGAGGAGTGAAGCGAGGGAATGAGACAGAAAAGAAAAATCTGAAGAAATAATGGTTACAAATTTCTCAAATTGGGTTAAAGATATAAATTTACAGATTAAAGAAGCTCAGTTAACCCAAACAAGAAATCTGTGCCCAGTTACATAATTATAAACATGCTTAAAGACACACATAAAGAGAAAATTCTTGAAAGCATCCAGAGACTCGATCCTTTACATAAAGGGGAAGGTGATTTAAGGACTGTGACTTTTACTGAGCAACCCTGGAAAGTAGGGAGACAGTGGAGCAATATCTTTTTTTTTTTTTTTTCTTAAAAAATATGGAACGCTTCACGAATTTGCGTGTCATCCTTGCGCAGGGGCCATGCTAATCTTCTCTGTATCGTTCCAATCTTAGTATATGTGCTGCCGAAGCGAGCACTGGAGCAATATCTTTAATGTGCTGAAAGAAAAAAGAGTCCTGTCAACCCTTAAGTCTATGTATAATAAAAACGTCCTTCAAGAATGAAAGTGAAATTTACATTTTCAGATAACAGCTAAGAGAAGTTGTCATTACCAGAAACAAGCTACAGGAAATATTAAAGTTCTTTGACCTGAAGGAAATGATACCTAAGGGAAAGCTGGATCTTTAGGAATAAATGAAGAACACTAGAAACAGTAAATATAAAAACTATTTTTCTCTCAGTTTCTATAATATACACATGGTTGTTTAAAGCAAAAACTTATAATATTGCCTTGTGAAGTTTATAACGTAGATTTAACACACATGACAACTATAACAAAAAGACAATGTATATATGTGTGTGTGTGCAGGGGGATAAATGGACCCACACAATTGCAAAGTTTGTTTAATATCCATGACATTGTACTGTATTAATTCTAAGTAGGCTGTAAACGAGTTAAAATATATTTTAATCCCCACAAGGTTTCTACTTTATATGAAGTACTGTAATATTGAGGTTTCTACGTTTTATGTGAAGTGTACTATATAGACTCTAAGTAGACTTTCAAAAGTTAAGAGTGTATAATGTAATCCCTATAGAAGCCACTAAAAATAATGCAAGGAAATATAGCTAAATTATAATAGATAAGACTGAATTCTGAATATGTTTGGTAATCCAGAGAAAAGCAGGAAAACAGGGAAAAGATGAACAAAAACCAGAGAGGACAAACAAAAAATAAAATGACAGACAGACCTAAATCCAACCATGTCAATATTTATGATAAATGTTAATGGAGTATACACTCAAAAAAAAGCAGAGAATAGCATAATAGCTATTATTAAAAAGCAAGACCCAATTATATTCTGTCTATGAAAGATAAACTTTAAGTATAAAGACACAAATGGGTTGAAAGTAAGTGGATGGAAAAAGATTAACCATAAATATGGTAAGACTCAGGAAAAATAAAAACATATGCCCACACAAAGGTATGTGTACAGATATTTGTAGAAACTTTAGTAACTACACTCAAAAACTAGAAACAACTGAACATCCATTAACAGAAAAATGGTTAAACAATATGTGGTATAATCATATAATATAATGCTACTTAGAAATAAAAAGAAACTAATAACTACTTGTTGATATAAACAACATAAATGAATCTCAAAATCTAATGAAAGAGTCAGACAAAAGATTGTATACCATTTATACGATCCTATTTATATAAAATACAAACTAATCTACAGACAAAAACCAGACCAGTGGTATACATGAGGGATGGAGTGTAAAGGGGCAAGAAGAATCTTTTGGGGTTGATGGAAGTGTTCTGTATCTTGATTGTGGTGATGATTTGTGGGCATATACAAATGTCAAAACTCATTGGCTTGTACATTTTGGATGAAACTTGTGCTATGCTTAGTCGCTCAGTTGTGTCCAACTCTTTGCCACCCCATGGACTGTAGCCTGCCAGGCTCCTCTGTCCATGAGGATTCTCCAGACAAGAATACTGGAGTGGGTTGCCATGCCCTCCTCCAGGGGATCTTCTCAATGCAGGGATCGAACCCAGGTCTCTCGCATTGCAGGCTGATTCTTTACGTCTGAGCTACCAGGGAAGTCCATGAATACTGAAGTGGGTAGTCTATCCCTTCTCCAGGGGATCTTCCCAACCCAGGAATTGAACCAGAGTCTCCTGCATTGCAGGTGGATTCTGTACCATCTGAGCTACTGCAGAAGCAGGAACGAAACTTTTAGTATGCAAATTATTCTTCAAAAGAGGTGAGGAAAAAATTAAAAGACCTAATTTTCAAATAACTTTAGGTTTTCTACTGAACTCTAAAAAAATTCTTCAGTTTTTAATAAGAGAGGAGGTGCCAGTTTTCTGAGGCCATGCAGGCCTCCTGTTAATAAATGTCTCTGTGTTAAAAATCTTTAGGTAGTAAAAGAACAGTGGTTCTAATTTAGTCTTAATGCCACAGGGAAATAACTTTAATATAATTTTCAAAGACAAACTCAATGGATAGCTGCATTTTCTGATGTATTTTTAAGGATACCGAAAAGAGAAAAAAATCAGTTAAGTAGAATTCTGACAACTGTACTGAAGCATGAATCATAGAAAAGTGTTTTTTTTTTTTTCCTGGAATCCTTTAGGAAGCCATGAATCTTTATCTTATATGTTTGGGCTGTTAACATTTGGTATTTCCTGAGAACACATGGATAAAATAGCTTGACATCGATCCCTGGCAAAGACTAGGAGGAAATACTAAACAGATGGTTTGTGAGCACTTAGAAAAGGAACCTGATATTCTTGTGGTACCAAGGCCAAGAAACAGAGGCCGGTTGACAGCATCATTAAGATGATTTGTAACTGGTTGAAAGACTTACATACCCAAAGAATGCAGACTGCTGTTAACATGGATGACACCCTCTGGATGCCAAAATGCATTGATCACAGTGGCTGTTTTAGTTTTGTCGTACTGATTACTTAGTCATTCTTTGGAAAGCTATTATAAAAATTTTATTACATGCAAATGAATATAGGCAACACATATTTAAGCTATGAAGCATAACAGCAAAATGAACACTCATGAAGCCTTTATTTAACTTAAGATGTGGATCAACAATGCTAATAAGGTATCTATATGCTTTGCTCTGATCTTCTCTAAGGGAAACACTGCTACACTGAATTTTTAAAAATCTTATCTTTCCTTTTAAAGCTAGCTTTATTAAATACTTTATTATTTTAGTTTTGCTTGAGCTTTATAAAGAGGTATCTTATTGTCTCCATTCTTGGTTATCTGCTTTTTTCCCCAGTATTGAAAAGATTTGTAACATTGTTGTAGGTAGCTGTGGTTCATTCATTTCCATAACTGTATGATATTCTACTTTGTGAATATATGTTGTAATGGTAAAAGAATCTGCCTGCCAATGAAGGAGACATAGGTTTGATCCCTTGGTTGGGAAGATCCCCTGGAGAAGGGAATGGCAACCCACTCTAGTATTCTTGCCTGGAGAATCCCACGGACAGAGAGCCTGGCGGGCTGAAGTCCACGGAATCGCAGAGTCAGACGCCACTGAGCACCTGAGCATGCACACACATTTATTCACGAGTCATTCAACAGGCATTTGAGTGCTCTAATTTTTGGCTTTTTAAATAATATCAATATTCATGTTCTTGTACATGTCTTCAAGTGCACATTTATAAAAAGTTTTTCTGGAGACATTCTCCTAGGGATGGAACTGCTAGGTTGTAGGGTATTATGAATATTACTTTAGAACAAAATGACAATTTGTGAAACAATTACATTCTTCCTGTCAGTATATAAGAGTTTCCATGCTCTGCTATTGCTAACACTCTTGTGAGACTTCTTAATTTTTTTGCAAACTAGTGGGTATAAGATGGGATATCATTGTTTTAATTTGTGTTTCCTGGTTATTAATGATGGTGAGAATTTTTCTTATGTTTATTTTTCATGAGATTTCCTCTTCTGTGACATACCTGTTCAGACTTTTTGTTTATTTAAAAATTGGATGGTCTTTTTTTTTTTTTTTTGGATGGTCTTTTTTTAAAAATCAAGTTTCAGGCATTCCGTATTCTGGATAGCAACTCATTATTGGTCATATGAGTTGTAAATACAGTTATGACATGTCATTATTTTCTTCATGGTGTTTCTGATGAATAGAAATTCTTAATTTTGAAGTAATCAAATACCATAAAATATCAATCTCTTACTTTACGGTTAGCAAATTTATTCTTCCTCTTCCCTAAGTGAAGTGAAGTGAAGTGAAGTGAAGTGAAGTGAAGTGAAAGTTGCTCAGTCATGTCCGACTCTTTGCAACCCCATTGACTACACAGTCCATGGAATTCTCCAGGCAGGAATACTGGAGTGGGTAGCCTTTCCCTTCTCCAGGGAATCTTCCCAACCCAGGGATCGAACCCAGGTCTCCCACATTGCAGGTAAATTCCTCTTCCCTAACTTTGGTGATAAAATTTTCTCCTGTATTTTCCTGCAAATTTTTAAAGTTTTAACTTTCATATTTAAGTCCTTAATCTATTTAAAATATAGTATTGTAAATGGCATGCAGTAGGGATCACATTTCATTTTTTCCCATATGGAACGCTTATAGTTCCAGTATGACTTAATGACTAGATCCATTTCTTCCCATTGCTTTGTCATGTCAACTTAGCCACATATCAAGTTTTCATATGATGTGGCTGTCTGTTTCTGGGTTCTCTCATCTGTTCCAAACTGGACATTTGTCTTTCCCTGTAGAAATACAACAAACACTATCTTAATTAGAATAGCCTTATATTAATAATCATCTTAATATCAGGCAAGGGAAACCTTTAGCTTTAATACATATCTTCAGTTCAGTTCAGCTGGTCAGTCGTGTCTGACTCTTTGCAACCCTATGAACCACAGCATACCAGGCCTCCCTGTCCATCACCAATTCCCAGAGTCTACCCAAACTCATGTCCATTGAGTCGGTGATGCCATCCAACCATCTCATCCTCTGTTGTCCCCTTCTCCTCCTGCCCTCAATCTTTCCCAGCATCAGGGTCTTTTCAAATGAGTCAGCTCTTCACATCAGGTGGTCAAAGTATTGGAGTTTCAGCTTCAACATCAGTTCTTCCAACAAACACCCAGGACTGACCTCCTTTAGGATGGACTGGTTGGATCTCCTTGCAGTCCAGGGGACTCTCCAGAGTCTTCACCAACACCACAGTTCAAAAGAATCAATTCTTCAGTGCTCAGCTTTCTTTATAGTCCAACTCTTACATCCATACATGACTACTGGAAAAGCCATAGCCTTGACTAGACGGACCTTTGTTGACAAAGTAATGTCTCTGCTTTTTAATATGCTGTCTAGGTTGGTCATAACTTTCCTTCCAAGCAGTAAGCGTCTTTTAATTTCATGGCTTCAATCACCATCTGCAGTGATTCTGGAACCCAGAAAAGTAAAATCAGCCACTGTTTCCACTGTTTCCCCATCTATTTGCCATGAAGTGATGGGACCAGATGCCATGATCTTAGTTTTCTGAATGTTGAGCTTTAAAGCCAACTTTTTCACTCTCCTCTTTCATTTCCATCAAGAGGCTCTTTAGTTCTTCTTCACTTTCTGCCATAAGGGTGGTGTCATCTGCACATCTGAGGTTATTGCTGTTTCTCCTGGCAATCTTGATTCCAGCTTGTGCTTCCTCCAGCCCAGCGTTTCCCATGATGTACTCTGCATATAAGTTAAATAAGCAGGGTGACAATATACAGCCTTGATGTACTTCTTTTCCTACTTGGAACCAGTCTGTTGTTCCATGTCCAGTTCTAACTGTTGCTTCCTGACCTGCACACAGGTTTCTCAAGAGGCAGGTCGGGAGGTCTAGTACTCCCATCTCTTTCAGAATTTTCCACAGTTTATTGTGATCCACACAGTCAAAGGCTTTGGCATAGTCAATAAAGCAGAAATACTTATTTTTCTGGAACTCTCTTGCTTTTTTGATGATCCAGCAGATGTTGGCAATTCGATCTCTGGTTCCTCTGCCTTTTCTAAAACCAGCTTGAACATGTGGAAGTTCATGGTTCACGTATTGCTGAAGCCTGGCTTGGAGAATTTTGAGCATTACTTTACTAGCATGTGCTGCTGCTGCTAAGTCACTTCGTGTTCGACTGTGCGACCCCATATACGTCAGCCCACCAGGCTCCGCCGTCCCTGGGATTCTCCAGGCAAGAACACTGGAGTAGGTTACTAGCATGTGAGATTAGTGCAATTGTGTGGTAGTTTGAGTATTCTTTGGCATTGCCTTTCTTTGGGATCGGAATGAAAACTGACTTTTTCAAGTCCCGTGGCCACTGCTGAGTTTTTCAAATTTGCTGGCATATTGAGTGCAGCACTTTCACAGCATCATCTTTTAGGATTTGAAATAGCTCAACTGGAATTCCATCACCTTTTAATATATATATTAGGATTAGGTTGTAAGTTCATCAAAATAATTCTGATAGCATTTTGATTGGAATTGCATTGATAGATCAATTTGGGGAGAACTGAATCCTTATAATATTGAATGTTTCTATCCATTAACATGGTTCACTTAGTTATATATTCTTTAAGGTTCCATCAGTAAAGCTTTCAACTTTTCCCAATAACTATTCTATGCATCTTTTGTTAAACTTTATTTCTAAATACTTTACTCTTTTATTATCGTCAAAGGCATTTCTTTAAAAATGGAAGTTTCCAAGAGTTTGTTTCTAATTATAGAAATGCTATTGACTTTGTATGTTTGTCTTATATCTGGGCTTCCTCACTGGCTAGACGGTGAAGAACCGCCTGCAGTGCGAAAGGCTTGGATTCAATCCTTGGGTTGGGAAGATCCCCTGGAGGAGGGCATGGCAACCCACTCCAGTATTTTTGCCTGGAGAATCCCCAGGGAGCTTGGTGAGCTATAGTCCATGGGTATGTCCAACCACCTTGTTACACTCTTACTAATTTTTCCATAGAATCTTTTGGTCATTAATGTAGCTAATTAAGTATGTTTCAGACAAAAATAGTTTTGTTTCTTTCTTTCCAATCTTCACATTTTTTAAGTATTTTTCTTATTTTACTAGCCTGTGACAACTGCATGCATGTGTGCAATGTCGCTTCAGTTGTGTCCAACTATGCAATGTAGCCTGCCAGGCTCCTCTGTCCATGGGATTCTCCAGGCGGGAATCCTGGAATGGGTTGCCATACACTTCTTCAGGGGATCTTCCCTGCTCAGGGATTGAACACGTCTCCTACATCTCGTGCACTGGCAGGCGGGTTCTTTACCATTAGCACCATCTGGGAAACCACTATGATTAACTATGCCGAATCAAAGCAGTAATGGGGCCTCCATGTCTTATTCCTGATTTTTGAAGGCAATCTTTCTGGGTAGAGTATTCTTGGTTATAGTTTTTTCCTTTTCATCACTTTAAATATATTGTGCCACCCGGTTCTAGCCTGAAGAGTTTCTGCTGAAAAATCAGCTGATAGCCATATGGAAGTTTCTTTGTATGTTATTTGTTGCTTTCCCCTTAGTCCTTTTTAATGTTCTCTATTTTTACTTTTTGTCATTTTAATTACAATGTGTCTTGGTGTGTTCCTCTATGGGCTAATCCTGTATGGGACTCTCTACTTTCTGGACTTTGGGTGACTCTTTCCTTTCCCAGGTTAGGGAAGTTTTCAGCTATTATGTTTTGAAATATATTTTCAGCCCTTTTCTCTCTCTTCTCCTTCTGGGACCGCTATAGTGCAAATATTAGTGTGCCTGATATTATTCCAGAGGTCCTTCAAACTATACTTTTCAAGCTTTCAGACTTTCTTTTCAATCTTTTTTCTGTTCAGAGGCAGTGATGTCCACTACCCTGTCTTCCAGATTACCGATTCATTCCTCTGAAACATTCAGTCTACTATTGATTCCTCCTAGTGTATTTTTCACTTCAGTTATTGTATTCTTCATCTGTTTGGTTGTTCTTTATATTTTCTAACTCTCCATTAAAAACTTCCAACTTCTCTCTCTGTACATCCATTCTTCTCTTTGATTGTATTAAAAAGACACAAAAAACTCTGAACTCTCTTGGGTAGATTGCCTATCTTTACTTCACTTAGTTCTTCTGGGATTTTATTGTGTTCCTTTGGCTGGAACATATTCCTCCATTGCCTCATTTTATTTAAGCTGTTATTTGTACTTCTATGTATGTAGTAGGTTACTTTTCTTGACCCTGGAGAAGTGGCCTTCTGTTGGAGATGGTCTATGCATCCCCTCAGTGCACATCCCTCTTGTTACCCAAGTCATATGCTCGAGGGGCTCCCTCCGTGAGGGGTCCTCTGTTGTGGTGGTGACTCTGTGAGCATCCTGGTAAGCTAAGTGAGCCCCGAGCCAGGTTGGCTGCCAGGCCTTGCCTTGTGTGGATGCTGCTAGGTGCTGGTTAGCAGAGCCTGGTCACAAGGTGGCTAACTGCAGAATCCCCGGGGGCCCTGGGCTCATGCTGGCTCTCTCGTGGGTAGAGTCAGGGTCCAGAAGACTCCAGGGATGTTGCTTGCACACTGGTAGATGAAGCCAGGTCTGGGTTAGTGCTGGACTATTGAAAGGCAGAGCTGTGTCCTGGAGTCTAGTTGCTGAGCCCAGGCATCCCAGAGTTGGTATCAGATTGCTGGGATCAGAGCAGGGGGGCATTTCTAATACTGTTGGGTATGGGGTCTAGAGTGTCCAAAAGCTTGTGCTGGCCCGCTAGTAGGCAGGGCCAGGGCCCAGATGATCCTAGGGTAAGGTCTGGCCTGCTGTGGGTGGGCTGGGTCTGCAGTCTGCAGAACTGTGGTGTTCCCGCCTTCAGTGTCTGGCCTCTGTGGGTGAGGCTGGTCTAGAGGCTACTGCAAGCTTCCCGGAGGATAGGGTGGGTGCCTGCTCACTGGTGAGCTGAGCTGGGTCTTGGCCCTCTGGTGGACAGGGTTGTGTCTAGAGGCATATCTAGAGGCAGCTATGGGCTCAGGAAATCTTTAGGCAGCCTGTCTGCTGACTGGTGAGGCTATGTCCCCGCTCAGTTAGTTGTTTGGTCTGAGATGTAGCAGAATTGGTGCCAAGTTGTTGGGTGGGGCCAGGTCTTGGTGCAAATGAGCTAGGAGGAAGACCCCACCATGGTGCCTGCCTGGACCAGTAGAAAGCTCCTAAATATGGCTGCTGCCAGTGTCTGTGTCCCCAAGGTGAGTGGCAGTCACCCCCCATCTCTCTGGGAGACTCTCCAAGACTGGCAGCTAGGTCTAGCCCAGGCTTTTATCAAATTACTATTTTTGCCTTGGATCTAGGTGTGTGTGAGATTTTGTGTGTGTCCTTTAAGAATGAAGTCTCTATTTCCCTCAGTCCTTGGGATTCCTGAAATTAAGCCCTGCTAACCTGCAAAGCCAGAGGAACTAAACAGCCTCTTGATGAAAGTGAAAGAGAAGAGTGAAAAAGTTGGCTTAAAACTCAACATTCAAAAAACGAAGATCATGGCATCCAGTCCCATCACTTCATGACAAATACATGGGGAAACAATGGAAACAGTGAGAGACTTTATTTTCTTGGGCTCCAAAATCACTGCAGATGGTGACTGCTGCCATGAAATTAAAAGACACTTGCTCTTTGAAAGAAAAGCTATGACAAACCTAGACAGCATATTAAAAAGCAGAGACACTACTTTGCCAACCAAGGTCTGTCTAGTCAAAGCTATGGTTTTTCCAGTAGTCATGTATGGATGTGAGTTGGACCATAAAGAAAGCTGAGTGCTGAAGAATTGATGCTTTTGAATTGTGGTGTTGGTGAAGGCTCTTGAGAGTCCCTTGGACTACAAGGAGATCAAACTAGTCAATCCTAAAGGAAATCAGTCCTGAATATTCTTTGGAAGGACTGACGCTGAAGCTGAAGCTGAAGTTCCAATACTTCAGCCACCTGATTTGAAGAACTGACTCATTAGAAAATATCCTAATGCTGGGAAAGACTGAAGGCAGGAGGAGACAGGAACAACAGAGGATGAGATGGTTGGATGGCATCACTGACTGTATGGACATGAGTTTGAGCAAGCTCTGGGGGTTGGTGATGGACAGGGAAGCCTGGCGTGCTGTAGTCCATGTGGTCGCAAAGAGTTAGCCACAACTGAGTGACTGAACTGAACTGATCTGAACCTGCAAAACCAGGTGCTCTGTGGCTTTTATTTCTGGTGCAGCCCAGGCCGGGGAGTCTGATATGGGGCTTAGAACTCTCACTCCTGTGGAAGAACCTCTACAATATAATTATTCTCTATTTTGTGCGTTGCCCACCCAGTGTGTATGAGACTTGATTACATAACAAGTCTGTCCCTCCTACCCATCTGATCGTGGTCTCTTCTTAATGTCTTTAATTGTAGAAGACCTTTTCTGGTAGGTTCTGGTCTTTTTCATTGATGGCTATACTACAGATAGTTGTGATTTTGTTGTGCTTGCAAGAGTAGGTGAGCTCAGAGTCTTTCTACTCTGCCATCTCAGCCACTTTTTTTTTTTTTTTTCCTTTTCCTCTGTGTTTAGTCTAGTTTCACCTGTTCATAGGGTGCTTCATGCAGAGGCATGAAGGTAATCCTTCTAACATTTCACCAGTAAGGACTGTATTGTAGATTTTTGATGGAAACATTATTGCCAAGTTACAGAAGTTATTTTCTACCCCTGGTTTACTAAGATTTATTCCTTAAATGATGAATGGATGTTTATTGTATCATATGTTTTTTTCCGTGTCTATTAAGATAACAAAATTTTTACCTTTATTTGTTGATGTGGTAAATTATATTTATACCTTTTTTCCTTTTTTATTGAAGTATAGTTTCCCAGGTGGCATCAGTGGTAAAGAATTCGCCTGCTAATGCAGGAGACACAAGAAATGTGGGTTTGATCTCTGGGTCGGGAAGATCCCCTGGAGTAGGAAATGGCAACCCACTTCATATTCTTGCTTGGAAAATTTCATGGACAGAGGAGCCTGATGAGCTATAGTCCTTGGGGTCACAAAGAGTTGGATACGGCTGAGTGCACAAGCACACACATAATTGACTTACAATGTTATATTCGTTTCAGGTTTACAACATAGTAATTCAATATTTTTCTACATTATATTCTATTTAAAGTCATTATAAAAATATTGGCTTTTTCCCTGTGCTGGACATTATATCCTTGTACTTTTATAATGGTAGTTTGTACCTCTTAATCCTTTTCCCCTATCTTCCTTCCCCCTTAAGCCCTCTTCCCACTGGTAACCACTAATTTGTTCTCTGTATAAGTCTGTTTCTGTTTTATTATATTCACTCATTTATTTTTTTAGATTTCACATATAAGTGCTAAGGTACAGTATTTGTCTTTGTCTGACTTACCTCACTAAGCATAATATCTTCTAGGTCCATCCATGTTGTGCAAATGCAAAATTTCAATCATTCTTGTGGCTGAGTAATATTCCATTGTATATACATACCACATCTCCTTTATCCATTCATTTGGTGATGGACACAAATTGCTTCCTTAAGCAACTTTTGAAAATAATGTTGCTATGAAGATTGGGGTGCATACATCTTTTCAAATTAGTGTTTTTGAGTTCTTCAGATATATACCTAGGAGTGGAACAGCTGGATCATACGGTAATTCTATTTTTAATCTTTTATTAAGGTACAGTTACTTTACAATGTTGTGTTAGTTTTTTTTTTTTTGAAAGAACTAGAATGATGGCTTTTATTCTCAGCTGGTGGAGATGGGAACACAGTATGCTCCTGCCTCAAGAACTGTGCCCCTAAGGTAAGTGCTCGCAGTCAGCAGTAGGTGATGAGGGAACAAAGGTGATAGGATCTTGATTTCATCCTCTTGCATTGTTTCAAAGACAGTCATGAACTGGTGTCAGTAACCCGGTAACTGCATCTGGCAGTTTGGTGGCTCTGAGGCCTTCTTTGTAACTACAAGGGGAAGGCTGTTGTAAAGGTAAACATCAGATAGGGATGTATTTAGCATAGAGTCAAGTGAAGTGTAGCTCTGCAGAGTTAGGGGGCAGAAAAGCAAACAGTTACAGACATGCAGAATTAGGAGCAGACAAAGTAAAATAAAACTAGGAATGTTCAGGCCTGCTTACTGTTCTCTTTATCTTCTTTACTCTCAGAGAAGTGAAAAAGAAAAACTCATTCCTCGTTTTTCCTTTTCACTGCGACAAATTCCCCCATCAGTTTATTCACTCCATATCAATGGAGGAAGGGAAGCACGTGTCATTCTTGTCTGGCTGAAGACAAACTCCAGTTCTGCTCCATTTGAAAATCACCAGCTGTTCAGCCCAGGGACCCATCTATCTCCTACTTCAAATTTTCCTTGAGATGTGAACCCCAAGAAATCTTTATTGGGGTAATGAGGGACAGATGGTCAGTCTTCTGTAACTTCTTTAATGCTGACACAGGACTCGTAGACCCTACCTAGTTGGGGTCATGGAGCTCTCGCCCTGTTCTATTAAGGGGCCCCAGGGTGACTTTTGTGGTTATTTCCGCTGGATCTGTTTGGAGGAGTGGCTGTAATCTCTTTGGGGGCCTGGGTTTTCTCTGCACATCATCTTAATTGTGATGTAAATCTGTGTCATCTGATAAGGGTCTTTCTGTTCGGGTTGGAGACAGTCCTTTGAGCTGTCTTTTCAGAATGTATAACCCTCTGGTTTCAGGTCACCTTAGCTAACCGGGGCCTGTCACCCTGCATTCTCAGGGTTTCCTCTGGGTTCACCACAGGGAGCGGTTGGAGTGGCTGCAGCTGAATGAAGCACAGGTGGCAGACATTCCTCTTTCTCAGGCCCGCTGAACCACACTGAAGGGTTGCAATCACTGATTCCATGTCTCAGGCCTTTCCTTCTTCATCATGAATGACCATTATCCTCCAGGTCCTGCTTTGGAGTCATTTATAAGTGATTCACCGATGCCGCCTCCTTCTCCCACCACCCCTCATTACCATCCCCTACTCTCTACCCCATCCAGCTTCGCGTCAGACGCGCTGTCAGGCACTGCCAACTCTACATTCTCTTGTGTTGGTTTTATTTGTAATTTTTTGAGGAACTCCCATACTGTTTTCCATAGTAGCTACATCAATTGACATTCCCACCAACAGTGTACTAGAGTTCCCTTTCTTCATATCCTTGCCAGTATTATTTCTTATCTTATGATGATAGCTATTCTGATAGGTGTGAGGTGATAGCTCATTGTGGTTTTGATTTGCATTTCCTGATAATCAGTGATGCTGAGCATCCTTTTATGTGCCTGTTGACCATCTATATGTCTTCTTTGGAAAAAATGTCTATTCAGGTCTTCTGCCCATTTTTAATTGTTTTTTTTTTTTTTTTGATATTCAGTTGTATGAGCACTTTATATATTTTGGATATCAGCCCCTTATCAAATGACACCATTTGTAAATATCTCCTCCCATTTAGTAGGTTGTCTTTTCATCTTGTTGATGGTTTCTCTCACTGTGCAAAAGCTCTTAAGTTTAAGTAGATCCCATTTATTTATTTTTGCTTTTGTTTCCATTGCTTTAAGAGATAGATCTAAAAAAATATTTATGTCAAATTGTTTTACCTATATTTTCTTCTAGGAGTTTTATGGCTTCCAGTTTTATATTTAGGTTTTTAATTCATTTTGAGTTTATTTTTGTACATGGTGTTAGAAGATGTTCTAATTTAATTCTTTTATGCATAGCTGTGCTGTTTTTCCAATACCAGTTATTGAAGATACTGTCTTTTCTCCAACATGTATTTTTCCTTCTTTGCTATAGATTAACTGACCATAAGTACATAGGTTTATTTCTGGGCTCTCTATTCTGTTCCATTGATCTATGTGTCTGTTTTTGTGCCAGAACCATACTTTTTTGATTACTATAGCTTTGTAGTATAGTCTGATATAAGGGAGTGTGATGCCTCTAGTTTTCTTCTTTTTTCTCAAGATTGCTTTGGCTATTTGGTGTCTTTTGTGGTTCCATACACGTTTTAAGATTATTTTTTCTAGTTCTGTGAAAAATGTCATGGGTATTTTGATACTGATTACATTAAATGTATAGATCACTTTGGGCAGTATGGATAGTTTAACAACATTAGTACTTCTAGTCCATGAACACAGGATATCTTTCCATTTATATGTATCATCATTAATCTCCTTCATTAATGTCTTATAGTTTTCAGAGTATAAATTTTTTCCTCCTTGGTTAAATTTATATTTATGTATTTCTAATGCAAAATCACCTTGCATTACAGGGATAAATTCAACTTGATCAGCTCTGTATTCTCTTTTTAGATATGATTAGGTTATTTAAGATGGTTTTACCTATTTTCATGAGTGGACTGACTTGCAATTTTCTTTTTTTTTTTAACTTCTTATTTTGGATTGGGGTATAGTCAATCAACAATGTTGTGAGTTTCAGGTGAACAACTAAGGAACTCAGCCATACAGAAACAGTATCCATTCTCCCCCAAACTCCCCTCCCATCCAGCTGCCATTGTTCTTGTTTGGCTTTCTATCATGACTAGGGGGAGGACATTTTTTTTCTTTATTTTTTAATTTCTAGAAGAGTTTGTATAAGATTGGAGATATCTGTATCTCCTTTCTCTAGTCACTGAAGGGAGAAAAGGACATAGTCCATATCTGATCTGTTCATAGCCAAAGAGAAATAAAAGGAGCTTCTCTCTCACAGATTCAGTCTGAGAAGCCACTGGGAGGGACTCTTAGATTATTGGCCTGGAGAACTAGGATTGCCTTACCTGGGTTATGGTCCACTCTGTGACTAGGAAAGTAGAGGTGTTACTAGAGAAAGGGGATGCAGGGGATGATGGGCAGAGCAAGAACAGACTCCACAGGTATCACAGCCATCAGTTCCTTTAACAAATATTTACTGCTAATCTAGGAGATACTTACAGAGTGGGGCACATAAATAAGTAAAATAAATTTGTAATGCCAAGGCTTAAAGCTTAAGATTTAATGCAGATAAAAAAATCAAATAGTTTACAGTTCAGGTGAGAAGACAAAACTATCACACAATAGAAAGAAAGAAAGCGAAAGTCACTCAGTCGTGTTCGACTCTTTGCGACCCCATGGACTATACAGTCCCCGGAATTCTCCAGGCCAGAATACTGGAGTGGGTAGCCTTTCCCTTCTCCAGGGGATCTTCCCAACACAGGGATTGAACCCAGGTCTCCCGCATTGCAGATGGATTCTTTACCAGCTGAGCCACTAGGGAAGCCCAAGGATACTGGAGTGGGTAGCCTATCCCTTCTCCAGGTGGTCTTCCTGACCCAGGAATCGAACTGGGGCCTCCTGCATACAGGCACAATCTTTATCAGCTGAGCTACTAGGGAAGCACAATAAAGCAATGGTAAATAATTCTATATGGTATATAATTAAGTGCTAACTTGTATTGTGCAGACCACAAGCTATGTGGTTGTTCTAAGAAGAGGAAAATCAGTATAGTAGTCATGAACCTGCTGCTGCTGCTAAGTGGCTTCAGTCGTGTCTGACTCTGTGCGACCCCATGGACGGCAGCCCACCAGGCTCCCCCATCCCTGGGATTCTCCAGGCAAGAATTAGGCCTTAAAGGATGAAGAGGATTTGGCTGGAAGAGGATAGGGGGAGGAATTCAGAGGAAAGAAGAGGAAATTCAGAGGCTAAGATTACTACAAGTGGAAGGATATAAATAGGATAGTCAGTGAGGAGACTGGCTTGAGAAAAGCAGAGTGTGTATAGTAGGTAAGATATCATATACCACACAGCAAGGCTGGTTACCCTCCTTCCCCAACTGGCACAATGTCAGAGGTCCATGATGCTGGAAGGACCCACATGGGCCAGAATTCAATGGGAAACACACCCTTAGCTACCAACTCCCTGACCCAATTAGGGTGTGAAGTGAAGAGTGAGGTTATTTTTGTGGTACCAGGAAGAGATCAACAGTATCAGAACAGTGAGCACGTCCAGGTGTGTATAACCTTGGAGAAAGCTAATATAACTAGAAAGAACTGCTGGAGGGTGAATTTAACTTGAGTTTTGGATAAATTAAAATCAGTTAAAAATCTTAAATTCCATAATTTGAGAATCTCTATTTGACTTTCTGACAAAGATCTTTTCATAAATTTCCAATGCTTCAGCGTTAAATCCAAATGTCTCAGAGTGGGTACATGGCATATATGACCTTTCTTCATCTAACCTTTGCCTACCTCTAGAGCCTTACTCCTGCCTCTGTCCGATAGGCTCCTGACATGGAAGCATGGGTTTATCTCTGAAAGATGATTTATCTTGCTTTCTCATGCCCCTGTTCTCCTTTTTGAGTTTCTCTTTCCTCTCCCTCTGCTTGGTTAATTCCTACTTGTATTTTAAAACTCAGTTTAAATATTTTCTCTTCTGAGAAGTGTAGGATCTGGTGCCAGCAGTGACTGGTAGGGGTAGGCAGTCTAGGACCATCAGGACTGGAAAGCTAGTGATTGAGAACCCGTTCTGGGGAGGCAGGAGGTAGGCAGGACACATATGAACCGAGAATATAATCCCCTGGCACATGTTCCATTGTTCTGTCAAACTTCACTTACAAAGCACAAATTCAAAAATAAAATTATCAATAATTTTAAGACAGTTACCCAAAAGCATTAAATTCTAAGCACAGGGCCTTTTTGAATGCAGGGCCTCGTATGACTGTACTGGTCATAGGCCCAACGAAGCCAGCCTGCATGTAAATCTCTTCATACAGCAAAATGTAATAAACCAGATTATTCATGAATAAGCAACTAAACAAACTATTGTCCAACCAGAAAGTAAAAAACATCATGTGTCCAGTAAAAAATTAAGCATGTCTACAGATACTAACATAGACAGCTGTATAACACACAAAGAGGGTTACAGAATATTATGTATGTCATAATCCCATTAAAATATAAAGTATTTCTATCTATCTATCTATTTATTAGAACATTACAAAGGATACCCCAATCTCTTGAGAAGGAAGGAATTTTTACTTTCTTTACCTATAATCTTTCAGATTTTACATTAATATATATTGCTTCTAAAATTAAAAATAAGATTAAAAAATTAAACTCTACCACCTAGAAACACTTTTCTGGACCACAGTGAAATCTGTTGGCTTTATTTCATTTAAGACTATAAAAATACGATGGAACATAATCTTCCTCAGGTGTAAAAGACTACTCATTAAAATTCTTACCATTCTTTTAACCTTTTCATTTAATCCTTACCCTCATTGCTGGGCTCTTCAACAGGGGATGCTAAGTTCATACATTCTAGGGCTCCCTTTGTGATCTCAACCACCTGAAGCTTCCTGATCCTGACTAGGTCTGTATCTTTCAATCCTTCCTCCAACTGTTTGACCACCTCTTTTCCAGGCTGTGAAGTCAGAACGGTAATCTGGAAATAAATCAAAGAGTCATTGTGCCTACTTTTGCTGATGTACAGAGTGAAGAATGTAACAGGTTAGATCTAGAGGATAAACATTGAAGAAATTGGTAGTATCTAGGGCAAAGAAGAGGATTTAATTATAACTTGCAAATCAAGTTTTATTTGACAGATTCTGGTGGGAGAACTCTGGTGGGATAGATCATCACAGCACCCTTCCAAACAAACTGAATCTATCCCAGAAAGTGATTAGTGAGAAGCCATCCTTGTTTCAGTTTTTTTTTTTTGGGCCATGCCATAGCATGTAGGATATTAATTCCCCAGCCAGAGACTGAATCCACACCACCTGCATTGGGAGCATGGAGTCTCAACAACTGGACTGTCAGGGAAGTCCCCCACTGTGTTTCAACTTTTAAGATTCCTTGAATCACAGGCAGTATCCCTCTTGCTCAAAGTGCTTTGATTTCATGAAGAAACAAAGGAAACAGAATCCTTAAATTCCACTTGTTAGATGTGTACTAAATATCAGAGCGCTTATATGCTCTTTTCTCAGTGGTACTTCCATTGGATGTCTCTCCTTGCTCAATCTGAATCCAGGCTGAACATTACACTCTGGAAGGCAAGTATTAAATATATGCAATTTTCTTTTGTACTTAGACATTTTGATTGGTGAATAAGCATGTGGATGAAGGATAATTATTTTTAAACTCATTTGTTTGATGATTGATGTTATAGAGACTGAATGTATTTTAACTCACTCACACACCCAATGGAGTACCTAATCATGACCTTCAATGTGAATGAAACAGAGAACAAGAGAAGGATGGCAAATAATGAAGGATTTAGATGGACGTAAATGGGAAGAAGGCTTAGTGTCCTAAGGCCAGCATCTCTCACCTCCAGGGAACTGTAGGTCAGAGCTGCACCTGTGCTCACGTGTCGGCTGTACTGTTTGAACTGCTGGAGACCATCCTCTATTGCCAGCTGCAGAGAAATGCCTTGTGGTCTGAAACAACCTTCTCTTTGCAGCATGCGGAGTTCTGAGATGCAGGCCTTCAGCCTAGCAAAGTTCCCTTTCACTTGCTGCAGAGAAAAATGAATCAAGGGTGCAAATATTTAGTGAACCAGGTTACAGATTAATTGGCAGTCTAATTTATCATCAATTATTCCTTAAGAGTATTTTTCCCTTCCTGAAAATCCATTTATTTGACCAAGACCTATGGAATGCATATTCCATTCTAGGCACTGCACTAAAACCTTCCCTAGACCAAAGGAAGGAAAATTTGCAGCCAAAAGGCATTGATTATATGGAGTTACTAGAAACAGGAAATGTGTTTTAACTCATTCACTCACCCAAAGGAAGATACAGTTGTGATTGCTCAGTTTTATTGCAAATTGGAGGCCTAGCAGTGTCACTCTTAAATTCTCAGTCAGACTAGGAACTGGGAGGCATTCTATTCAAGAGTGGTATTTTACCAGAAATGAGGATTTTGATGTGGTTGATCATTTAAAACTGGTAAGTCACTCAGTTGTGTCTGACTCTTTGCAACCCCATGGACTGCAGCACACCAGGCCTCCCTGTTCACCACCAACTCCTGGAGTTTACTCAAACTCATGTCCATTAGGTCGGTGATGCCATCCAACCATCTCATCCTCTGTTGTCCCCTTCTCCTCCCACCTTTAATCTTTCCCAGTATCAGGGTCTTTTCAAATGAGTCAGCTCTTCGGATCAGGTGGCCAAAGTACTGGAGTTTCAGCTTCAACATCAGTCCTTCCAATGAATATTCAGGACTGATTTCCTTTAGGATGGACTGGTTGGATCTCCTTGCAGTCCAAGGGACTCTCAAGAGTCTTCTCCAACACCATAGTTCAAAAGCATCAATTCTTCGGTGCTCAGCTTTATTTTTTAATTTTTTCATTTATTTTTATTAGTTGCAGGCTAATTACTTTACAATATTGTAGTGGTTTCTGCCATACATTGACATGAATCAGCCATGGATTTACATGTGTTCCCCATCCCAATCCCCCCTCCCGCCTCCCTCCCCATCCGATCCCTCTGGGTCTTCCCAGTGCACCAGCCCTGAGCACTTGTCTCATGCATCCATCCTGGGCTGGTGATCTGTTTCACCCTTGATAGTATACTTGTTTCAATGCTATTCTCTCAGAACATCCCACCCTCACCTTCTCCCACAGAGTCCAAAAGTCTGTTCTGTACATCTGTGTCTCTTTTTCTATTTTGCATGTAGGGTTATCATTACCGACTTTTTAAATTCCATATATATGCATTAGTATACTGTATTGGTCTTTATCTTTCTGGCTTACTTCACTCTGTATAATGGGCTCCAGTTTCATCTATCTCATTAGAACTGATTCAAATGAATTCTTTTTAACGGCTGAGTAATATTCCATGGTGTATATGTACCACAGCTTCCTTATCCATTCATCTGCTGATGGGCATCTAGGTTGCTTCCATGTCCTGGCAATTATAAACAGTGCTGCGATGAACACTGGGATGCATGTAAAGATCTGGTTTCCTCGGTGTGTATGCCCAGGAGTGGGATTGCTGGGTCATGTGGCAGTTCTACTTCCAGTTTTTAAGGAATCTCCACACTGTTCTCCATAGCGGCTGTACTAGTTTGCATTCCCACCAACAGTGTAAGAGGGTTCCCTTTTCTCCACACCCTCTCCAGCATTTATTGCTTGTAGACTTTTGGATAGCAGCCATCCTGACTGGCGTGTAATGGCATCTCATTGAGGTTTTGATTTGCATTTCTCTGATAATGAGTGATGTTGAGCATTTTTTCATGTATTTGTTAGCCATCTGTATGTCTTCTTTGGAGAAATGTCTGTTTAGTTCTTTGGCCCATTTTTTGATTGGGTCATTTATTTTTCTGGGATTGAGCTGCAGGAGTTGCTTGTATATTTTTGAGATTAATCCTTTGTCTGTTGCTTTATTTGCTATTATTTTCTCCCATTCTGAGGGCTGTCTTTTCACCTTGCTTATAGTTTCCTTTGTTGTGCAAAAGCTTTTAAGTTTAACTAGGTCCCATTTGTTTATTTTTGTTTTTATTTCCAATATTCTGGGAGGTGGGTCATAGAGGATCCTGCTGTGATTTATGTCGGAGAGTGTTTTGCCTATGTTCTCCTCTAGGAGTTTTATAGTTTCTGGTCTTACATTTAGACCTTTAATCCACTTTGAGTTTATTTTTGTTTATAGTATTAGAAAGTGTTCTAGTTTCATTCTTTCATAACTGGTTGACCAGTTTTCCCAGCACCACTTGTTAAAGAGGTTATCTTTTTTCCATTGTATATCCTTGCCTCCTTTGTCAAGATAAGGTGTCCATAGGTATGTGGATTTGTCTCTGGGCTTTCTATTCTGTTCCATTGATCTATATTTCTGTCTTTGTGCCAGTACCATACTGTCTTGATGACTGTGGCTTTGTAGTATAGTCTGAAGTCAGGCAGGTTGATTCCTCCAGTTCCATTCTTCTTTCTCAAGATTGCTTTGGCTATTCGAGGTTTTTTGTATTTCCATACAAATTGTGAAATTATTTGTTCTAGTTCTGTGAAAAATACCGTTGGTAGCTTGATAGGGATTGCATTGAATCTATAGATTGCTTTGGGTAGTATAGTCATTTTCACAATATTGATTCTTCCAATCCATGAACACGGTATATTTCTCCATCTATTTGTGTCCTCTTTGATTACTTTCATCAGTGTTTTATAGTTTTCTATATATAGGTCTTTCATTTCTTTAGGTAGATATACTCCTAAGTATTTTATTCTTTTTGTTGCAATGGTGAATGGTATTGTTTCCTTGATTTCTCTTTCTGTTTTCGCATTGTTAGTGTATAGGAATGCAAGGGATTTCTGTGTGTTAATTTTATATCCTGCAACTTTACTATATTCATTGATTAGCTCTAGTAATTTTCTGGTAGAGTCTTTACAGTTTTCTATGTAGAGGATCATGTCGTCTGAAAACAGTGAGAGTTTTACTTCTTCTTTTCCTATCTGGATTCCTTTTATTTCTTTTTCTGCTCTGATTGCTGTGGCCAAACACTTCCAAAACTATGTTTAATAGTAGTGGTGAGAGTGGGCACCCTTGTCTTGTTCCTGACTTTAAGGGAAATGCTTTCAATTTTTCACCATTGAGGATAATGTTTGCTGTGGGTTTGTCATATATGACAAACCCTCAGCTTTCTTTATAGTCCAACTCTCACATCCATACATGACTATTGGAAAAACCATAGCCTTAACTAGATGGACCTTTGTTGGCAAAGTAATGTCTCTGCTTTTTAATATGCTGTCTAGGTTGGTCATAACTTTTCTTCCAAGGAGTAAAGTGAAGTCACTCAGTCGTGTGCGACTCTTTGCGACCCCATGGACAGTACCCTGCACCAGGCTCCTCCATCCATGGGATTTTCTAGGCAAAAGTACTGGAGTGGGTTGCCATTTCCTTCTCCAGGGAATCTTCCCGACCCAGGGATCGAACCCAGGTCTCCCACATTGTAGACAGACGCTTTACCGTCTGAGCCACCGAAAGCGTATTTTAATTTCATGGCTGCAGTCACCATCTGGAGTGATTTTGGAGCCCCCCAAAATAAAGTCTGCCACCGTTTTCACTGTTTCCCCATCTATTTGCCATGAAGTGATGGGACTGGATGCCATGATCTTTGTCTTCTGAATGTTGAGCTTTAAGTCAAGTTTTTCACTCCCCTTTTTCATTTTCATCAAGAGGCTCTTTAGTTCTTCTTCACTTTCTGCCATAAGGGTGGTGTCATCTGCATATCTGAGGTTATTGCTATTTCTCCCGGCAATCTTGATTCCAGCTAGTGCTTCATCCAGCACAGAATTTCTCATGATGTATTCTGCATATAAGTTAAATAAGCATGGTGACAATATACAGCCTTGACATACTCCTTTTCCTATTTGGAACCAGTCTGTTATTCCATGTCCAGTTCTAACTGTTGCTTCCTGACCTGCATACAGGTTTCTCAAGAGGCAGGTCAGGTGGTCTGGTATGCCCATCTCTTTCAGAATTTTCCACAGTTTATTGTGATCCACACAGTCAAAGGCTTTGGCATAGTCAATAAACCAGAAATAGATATGTTTCTGGAACTCTCTTGCTTTTTCGATGATCCAGCGGATGTTGGCAATTTGATTTCTGGTTCCTCTGCCTTTTCTAAAACCAGCTTGAACATGTGGAAGTTCATGGTTCACGTATTGCTGAAGCCTGGCTTGGAGAATTTTGAGCATTACTTTACTAGCATGTGAGATGAGTGCGACTGTGCAGTAGTTTGAGTATTCTTTGGCATTGCCTTTCCTAGGGATTGGAATGAAAACTGACCTTTTCCAATAAGGTCCTACCTAATAGGCCCCTCAGGGTCACTTCAGTAAAGAAAAGATGCTTGGCTTAGTCTGCAGTCAGGTCAAGGAGTCAACATGTAAATCTCCTGACTGTCCTCACTCTCCGTCACAAAAACTTGTTCTCAGGAAGTAGTTTAATCTAATATGATTCTAGATCAACATTATATCTCCTAAGAATATATACATTTTGAATAAATGTGGAATTAAAATTTGTGACACTATTTGAAGGAATGCCAAGCATCAATAGCAGGTGGGGGTGGGGTGGGGAGAAATTATATTTGGGATGAAGAAACTTTCCTGATCAAAGAGCAGAATTAAGCAATATTTGCAAAACACACATAAAATTCATGAGCATGTTACTTTGCTTACTTGCGCCTCTTCATGAATCTCTGGGGAAAACAGAAGAAATAGGATATAATTTTTACACAAAGAGACCTTGTAATCTAGATAGGAAGATAAGAAACCTACTCAAGAAAGAAATGAGAACAAGCCTTTAAGTATTTCTTTTCATGTACTCCCTAAAAGAGTATGAAAAATGATATACTCTATTATATATTATGTTGACATCTAGATTTCAAAATTCTAAGTGTAAGTAGTTGTTAAGGATATATAACTTCCAGTATTATTTAAATATCTATATTTAAAAATAGCACTATAACACCACTCTTATTAATCTAAATATTAATATCATAGGAATTTTATATTCTCATTTTTCAATTTTAAAAGTACATGAGCAAGCTTTTTTTTAACAGACGGAAATTAATATTATTCATTTTCTCCTTGAATTCATATTTCCATTTCAATTTCCCATAGTTTTATCATAATGTAATAGAACTTTCTGGTTGGCAATCTTTTATTGATTACCTTATCATATTTCTCTGCATCAAAAATATATGTCATCAGATTTTAAAATTTCCTATGACCATAGGCTGTAAGGAGTTATCTAGATTGAACTATTTTTAAATTATTGTTCATATAAATTGATCAAAACAACATATATATTATCTATTTTGATAATTATTGGCATTAAGGATAAAATTTAATTAGAAATGTATCTCAAAGGTGAGCACATTGGGTTCTTTTTTTCATTAGTTAAGGTATGTGTGTATAAGTAAATTATTGATTAAATGGCACAACATTCAGTATTAATCCAATTCCTATTTTCTAGGAGGTTTCTAGTGCTGAGAAACCTCATCCTGATAAATACAGATTCAAACAAACTGTCAAATTCATTCTGAGTTATATGCCAAAAATTATACATGGATATACTAATTAAGTTATTTTAATGATCTATTAGCTGCTACTCAATTTAGTCTTCCTTCAGTTTTGTTAAAATTGGAGACTTCAATCCAGTTCAGTTCAGTTCAGTCACTCAGTTGTGTCTGACTCTTTGTGACCCCAATGAATCGCAGCAAGCCAGATCTCCCTGTCCATCACCAACTCCCGGAGTTTACTCAAACTCATGTCCCTTGAGTTGGTGATTCCAGGTGATGCTAGGAATTGACTCTCTCAATAGCAAGGTGATCAAGCCAATCAATCCTAAAGAAAATCAACTCTGAATATTATTTAGAAGGACTGATGCTGAAACTGAAGCTCCAACACTTTCTCCACCTGATGCAAAGAACTGACTCATTGGAAAAGACTCTGATGCTGTGAAAGATTGAGGCCAGAAGGAGAAGTGGGTGGCAGAGGATGAGATGGTTAGGTAGCATCACTGACTCAATGAACATGAGTTTAAGCAAACTCCAGGAGACAGTGAAGGACAGGGAAGCCTGGCGTGCTGTAGTCCATGCGGTCACAAAGAGACATGACTGAGCAACGGAACAACAACAAAAGTACCCTTTGTATTCTGGTTGTTGTTCCAGAACCAACTAGAAGTTAAAATGGCAGAAAAGTTCTCATCATAATAACCAAAGTGGTCAAATAAATGTTTATGAATGAAAATAATAACAAATGTGCAAAATTTATATGAATTGAAATGCTACTGAGAAACACAAAAGAAGACTTGAACAAATGAAAAGTCATTAGCTCTTGGTAGGACTCAGACCAGAAAGATGTCAGTTATCTCTAAATGAATCTATAAATCCAATGCAATTTCCAGTAAAATTTCTAGCAGAATAGATATTTGATAATAAAGTTAAAATTAGAAACAAAAAACAAGAATAGCTAGAGATTCTTTCTCTCAAATATTAAACAGGTATTCAAACAGTGTGACACTGGAAATTGAAAAAACAAAGCAATAGAATATAATTTAAAGTCTAGAAATAGACCCAAATACATGGCAGGATTTAGTATATAATAAAGATGCTATTTAACATTAGTTGGAAAAAGTATTCAACAAACTAGGTAGTCACGGAGAAAAATTAAGTTAGATTCATACTCACAGTTCAGTTCAGTCACTCAGTCATGTCTGACTCTTTGCGACCCCATGGGCCACAGCACACCAGGCTTCCCTGTCCATCACCAACTCCGGGAGTTTACTCAAACTCATGCCCATTGAGTCGGTGATGCCATCCAAACATCTCATCCTCTGTCATCCCCTTCTCCTCCCGCCTTTAATTTTTCCCAGTATCAGGGTCTTTTTCAACTATTTGTACTCACAACTTATACCTATATAAATTCCAGATGGATCAAAGATTTAAATGTAAAAATTGAAAATGTGTAAGTACTAGAACAGATTGTATCATTTTGGGTTCAATCAGGAGACAGAAACCACAGTAATTTAAAAAAGGAAAATTTATATAGAATATTTTAACATAGTTTAACCTATTCAACTATGCACGCATGCTTGCAGGCTGAGGGAGAGATCTCAAAGGACAGACTTGAAAAGGGGACCCCTTTCCCAAGGTTGGGGTTTAGAGCCAGTTGGAGAATGTATGGTTGTAGCTCACTGGATACAAAGAAGTTCACTGGTTTGCTCAAGCTAGTGCTGGTCCATGGCTACTGGGAAAACAGGAACCCTTCAGGTATAGGCACAATGGCCAATGCACAAGCATGCAGAGTGGAGTGCCAATGTGGGTAGGAGGTCTGGAGTAAACAGTATCCATGTTGAAAAGAACAGCAGCATTGGGAGGACCTCCAGATCAGACCTCTGCGGGGAATGACAGGTGAGCAAAGGGAGTCAGGCATGAGCGCAGGCAAGAGGCCTGAAGCACGCAGTGTCCAGGCTAAGTGAGCAGCTGACAGGTGATCAGGCTGGGGCTAAGGAGTTTCTCATGTCTCAGCTCAAACTGTGACTGACTGGTTTAAACAACAGACATTTATTTTCTCACGGTTTAGAAAGCTGGAAGGCCAAGATCAGGGTGCCAACCTGATCAGGCTCTGGTGAGAGCCCTCTTCCATCTTGCGGACAGCAGCCTTCTTGCTATGTGCTCACATGGACTTTCCTTAATGCATGTATTTTACATGAAGAGAGAGCCCTGGTGTCTGTTCCTCTTGTTAGAAGACACTAATCCCATCATGGAGGCCCCACTCATGACCTCATCAAAACCTAATTATGTTCCAGAAGCTTTCCCTTTCATCACATTGGGAGTTAGGGCTTCGATACATGAATTTTATTCAGTCCATAACACCAAGGGCCTGTAAGTTCTGGGCATTTGGGTGGAACACTACGACGTGGCTTCATAACCCATTGGTTTCATCAGAAATGTACCTTCCTCCTGCAATGTCCCTCTAGGACACTCTACTCAGAAAACTTAACATAATGATTACTGTGAAAGAGAAAGGCTTAAAGTAGAATTCTGTTTATCATTGCCGAGGTTCACTGAAAGATGAATTTTGAGCTGAGAGGCAATAAATTGACAGCATGCAGAGCTTGGGGGGAAATGTAAGAGTAAGAAAGGCCTTTCTAACCATAACATGAAACCCAAAATTCCAAAAGTAAAAGATTAATAAATTCACCTGAATAAAAATAGAAAATATACACTTGGCCAAAAAAAATACTAGGTGTAAAATCTAAAGACCACATGAGGAAAAATATTTGCTTCTATATCACAAAGTGTTAATTTCCATAGCTGCATAAAGGTTTCCTTAAAATCAATAAAAATAATGGCCAATAATCTAATAGGAAATGAAATATAATATATACAGTTTTCAGAAAAGGAAATACACATGACCTTGAAATATTGAATATGTTCAGTCTCACTCATAAAAGAAATACAAGTTAAAAGTACTTTGAGATGCTATTATTTTTCACCTATTTGATTGGTAAAGATTTTTTTTAAGTTAAATGACAATGTTTTTGAGGATTTAAAGAAACAGGCACCCTTGTATACCATTTATGGGTATATATTTTAACACAGTTGCTGTAGTGGGCAATTTGGTGACAGTATCACAGTTTACATACCCTTTAACTTAGCAAGTCTGCTTTTAGAAACTTATCTTACATATGTTTTCATATGTGCAAAAATGGTTTTAGATTATTCATTTTAGAATTGTTCAGAATAGCAAAAGATTGGAAATAACCTACTGTCAATTAATAGGGAATTGGTTAAATAAAGTTATGGTCCATCCATTAATGGAATCCTATTTAGCCATAAAAATTACTTTTTATCTATTGAATGAAATGATTACCCAAATATACTGTGTAACAAAATCAAGATTCAAAAAAGTATCATAATCTCTTCTGTTTTGATAAGAAGAAAGGTGAAAAGTGAAAGTGATAGTCACTCAGTTGTGTCCGACTCTTTGCAACCTCATCAACTGTAGTCTACCAGGCTCTTCTGTTCATCTAACTCTCCAGGCAAGAATACTGGAGTGGGTTGCCATTCCCTTCTCCACGGGATCTTCCTGACCTGGGGATCAAACCCAGGTTTCCTGCTTTTGGACAAATTCTTTACTGTCTGAGCCACCAGGGAAGCCCATTTATATTTTCTTTTATGTAAAGAAATATCTCTGGAAAGATACCCAGTAAGGTAGTAATAATTATTGCCTGCAGGAAACTACTGGTTAGCTGAAAAATAAGAGTAGGAAGGTGACTTTTTCTACATGTTCTTTTGTAACCTTTGAATGTTTGTTGAATGAGAGGAGAAAAATTGCAACAAAATTTTGGAAACTGTAATACAAGTGAAAAGTGATAATTGACTTAGCAGTCCCAAGAGAGCTAAATCTTAAGCCAGTAGTGGAAAACCCAAGGAAGAAAGCAGTTTAAACCACCAATTTCTCAAAAGGCTTAGGAACTAGCAAAATCAAGTAGTTTTTAAAGTAAGAATATAGGTGGAACTAAAAGTAGAAAGATGCCAACCATCTCTTTTAAAAGCAGTTTGACCTTTAGATCCTCTCTTCTACTCCAAAAACAACAAATTGATTCATCACCTTTGACTGGACATTGTGACATGCCCCATACCAATGGACAATTAAAAATTTCACTGAGGTAGAAGTCCCCTGAATTTTAGTCGAATTTCTTTCCTACATACTGGTTTACGAATGTCTTACCATTAAGTTAGAATAGGCGCTACTTCTTGTTCACTAGGTCCACTCAGCATGTAATGTAATGGGCCAGTGTGATAACTTGTGGAAGGGAATGGCAATCAAAATTCCTGTGAACTAAATTATGACACAAGGCTGGAGAATTGATATACCCATGAGGTAGGGTAGTGAAGGAGGTGTACTGCTGGTCTTGGCAGCTGAAAGCAGACTGCTCCTGTAGGACCTTACCGACAAGAGTGGAGAAAAGGCACTTACCAGATCAACAGCTGTATGCCAGGTACCAAGAGATGTGTTAATTTGCTCCAGCAATGGAATTGCATCTAGTACAGCAACTGCTGTTGGAGCTACCGCCTAAGTAAGTTTATGATAATACACTCTCCTTCTCCAAGACTCATCTGTCTTCTGCACAGGCCATACAGGCCAAGTTGAACGGGGATATGGTAGAAATCACCAACTGCACCTTTCAAGTCCTTGATGGTGCACTAATTTCTACAATTCCTCCAGGAATTCAGTATTGCGCTTATTGTTTTCCTAAGAAGAGGCAGCTCTAGAGATTTCCACTTGGTCTTTCCCACCATAGTTGTCTTCACTCCACAGGTCAGAGAACCAATGTGGGGATTCTGCCAGCTGGTAGGCATGTCTATTCCAGTTATACTTTCTAAAACTGAAGAAATAGCTATAGGATGCATTTGGGGATCATCGGACCCAATATAAAATTTCACTGATCACTTGACTGCCATAAGCCCCTGCTCTGACTGGGGGCAACAATAATGTTCAGGACCTTTGGAAACAGTGTCCGTTCATAGCCAGTATTCAGTAGATACTGAAAGGTCTGACTATTCCCTTTACTTCAGTGTACAGTTACCCTGGTAATTTTCAAATCTTTTGGATCCTTTTTGATAAGTTTTAAATTCTTTATTCATGGCTTTGAATAATCCCTCTTATTTCTTTAAACATCCTAAAGATATTTAAATATATTTGATATTTCCAATATCTGAAATGGTATTCTAATTCTCCTCTTTGTTGTTTCTGTGGACCCCCACTCATAATGTTTATTTTCTCACTGATTTTGTAATTTTGGGTTATGAGTTTATCTTAAACTGATCTTAATGTGTGGGAATTCTGTGAGGCCTTAAGTTTATGGTGTATGTACGTCTAGAAAGGATTTGTGTTTGCTTCAGTCAGGTGCCCTGAGGTGCTATCACCCCAAGACCACTTTAAATTGTTTTAAACTTATGGTTTCCTAGACCCTGTAGATAAAGACAAATCCTAAGCTGACATAAAGGAATGTATGTAGTTTCTAGGTTTCAGCAGTGATTTCTTTCTCATCTCTACTCAGAGCTCACATAAGTTAACAAGTTTTTTTTATCATCTCCTTTGACCAGTGAGTGGATTCTTTCTGGCCCGCCTTTTCACTGAGAAAATAACCTTTTGAATGGTCTTAACTTTTTGAGCCAGGGTGGCAGTTCTAACTCTTCTTTACAAGGGCCTAATGCCTTGTCTCCTTTTCCCTTTCAACACAAAGCCCTTGGTCCCCAAGATCAGCAAATAAAGTCAAGGCTTTTATACCTGTCTAACACTGTAGTTTCCTGTTGACCCCTCTTTGGTACTTGGGGATTTCCCTTAATTTCTTATGAATTCAACTATGCATTTAAAAGATACTTGTATTTTCTAAATAGACATTTCTCCAAAGAAGACATACAGATGGCCAAGAGGCAAATGAAAAGATGTTCAGTGTCACTAATTATTAGAGCAATGCAAATCAAAACTATGAGATATCACCTCATACCAGTCAGGATGGCTATCATCAAAATATTCACAAATAATAAATGCTGGAGGGTATGTGAAGAAAAGGGAAGCCTCCTACACTGTTAGTAGGAATGTAAGGTGGTACAGCCACTATGGAGAACAGTATGAAGGTTCCTTAAAAAACTAAAAATAGAACTACCATATAACCCAGCAATCCCACTCCTGGGCATATATCCAGAGAAAAACATGATCTGAAAGGATACATGCACCCCAGTGTTCATTGCAGCACTGTTTACAATAGCCAAGACATGGGAGCAACCTAAATGTCCATCAGTATAAATGGATAAATATTACTCGGCCATTAAAAAGAATGAAATAATGCCATTTGCAGCAATATGGATGGATCTAGAGGTTTGTCATGGGCTTCCCTGGTAGCTCAGTTGGTAAAGAATCTGCCTGCAATGCAGGAGACCCCAGTTTGATTCCTGGGTCAGGAAGATCCCTTGGAGAAGGGCTAGGCTACCCTCTCCAGTATTCTTGGGCTTCCCTGGTAGCTCAGGTGGTAAAGAATCCGCCTGCAATACATGAGACCTGGGTTCGATCCCTGAGTTGGGAATATCCCCTGGAGGAGGGCATGGCAACTCACTCCAGTAATCTTGCCTGGAGAACCCCAAGGACAGAGGAGCCTGGTGGGCTACAGTGCATGGGGCTGCAGGGTCAGACATGACTGAGCGACTAAGCACAGCGCACAGAGATTCGTCATACTGAGTAAAGTAAGTCAGACAGAGAAGGAAAAATATATGTCATCCCTCATGTGTGGAATCTAAAAAGAAATGATACAAATGACCTTACAAAATAGAAGCAAACTCACAGACTCAGAATGAACTTATGGTTGCCAGGGGGATGGATGCAGGGAGGGGACAGTTATGGAATTTGGGGTGTACATATACACACTGCTATATTTAAAATGGATAACCAACAAGGACGTCCTGTATAGCACACAGAACTCTGCCTAACCTTGTGTGGCAGCCTGGAGGGGAAGGGAGTTTAGGGAAGAATAGATACATGTATATGTACACCTTCTTTGTTCACCTGAAACTATCACAACATTGATAATCCGCTATACCCCAATACAAAATAAAAAGTTTAAAAAAAGATGTCTGTGTTTCATCTAGTATGTATATTGTTAGCTGGTAGAAGAATGTGTTTCAGATATCCAGTTTATCTGTAAGTGCTTTTTTTTACATATTAAGAAGATTAATGTCATGCTGATTATATACACTGCAAATACTTACCTAGTTTGTTTTTTGTCTTTAACCTTATTTGTATTCTCCCTAACAGAAAATTTTAATTTTTATATGGTCAAATCTTCTCATTTTTCCTTTTGTGGTTTCATACCTTTTTTATCATGTTTCCAAAGACCTTCCCTACCATAAGATAGTATCCTTTTTTTTCCCTACTATTTTCCTGGTTTATTTTTTCAATAAATTTCTCATTATTGAGTAGTTTTAGATACATCAAAAAGTTTCAAAGTATGTAATTCCTGTATTTTTAACTTATAGTTTCCTCTCCCTGAAATTTTTTATATATGCATCCCTTTACCATTTATTAAAAAAATAATTTGTTTAATACAACTGAGTTCCAGGTACTGCTCTAGGCCCTGCAGACATGGCAATGAAGAAAGAGCTCAGATTCCTCCTTTAATACATTGTTATACTGAGCTTATATTCTAGTGAGATAGACAATAACTGGTCAGTATACTGCGGAAAAATGTCATTCTCGTGTGGCTCTTATCCATTTGTATTCTGAGGCTATTTATCTCACTTGTTGTAAAGTTAGTAGTGAGTGGGAATTGTATTTTTTTTTAAGGTATGTAGTACATCATAAGTGGGCTTCCCAGGTGGTGCTAGTGGTAAAGAACTCGCCTACCAATGCTGGAGACAAAAAAGACGCTAGTTCTATTCCTGCTTTGGGAAGATTCCCCGGAGGGGAGCATGACAACCCACTCCTGTGTTCTTGCCTGGAGAATCCCATGGACAGAGGAGCCTGGGGGACTGCGGTCCATAAAGTCACAAAGAGTTGGACATGACTGAAACAACTTAGCATGCATGCACGCATGCACATCATAAGCACATAATAATAAATTTTTTAACTGGATGAGTGAATGGATGGACCTATGTCATTTACATAAACAGTATATTTTCTTCACTTATTTTTATCAGTTGTAGAATAGGCCCATTAACTCCATACAAATCCCTTCTGTTTAATCAGCAATGTTTTAAGTGTTTTTAGGGTTTGATCACCATGATAAAAAAAAATAATAAACAGTTAACACTGAGTACATACTGTGTGCCATGAATTAAGTCATTTAATATTCTTTAAGATAAGGATTTATATTGTCCTCATCTTCTGGTTGAATAAATTTTAGCTTAAGGACTCATAGTCAAGAAGAAGAGAGAGGTTAGGAACTCAAGTTGCATTTGGATCTAAAAGTTGAACCAAGACTAGTACTTCTTTATTCATAAACTGTCCACTACTCTTCAACAAGCATCCTCTACTCTTATCAGGCATATTCCTTCTTTCTCTCTGGCATTACATTCACTTGCAACCTCCATAGATACTTGTATTGAACTTTCAGCCTCTCCATCAGCCCCCCAACAAACACACACACATACACCTAAAATACCGTACTCTTCTTACAAACCTTAGCCTTTAAATTCTGAGCTCCGTCTCACCCCCTTTCCAACAACTCTTTCTAAATTTCTAAAGTATTGATAGTCTGTAAGTCTCTTCCAACTGTGATACACATACCACTAGGGCTATAAGAGTTCCTGGGGTACATAGGAATATACAATTTTCAAGAATTGTTATATAGATCTTCCATTTCTACTGTATTCTCTTCTAAAACTTCCATAATTATGCCTATGATGAGGGTGTCAGGCTCCTTCTTCATTCCTACCATCCCTTTAACAATTACTTGTCTTCCACTTCACAAAGAAAACCCAAAATAAAAAGGAAGAGTTGAGAGGAACTTATCTTTCACCCACTATAAATTTTACTGTGATGAACTGCTATGTGGTTTTTAAAACTTCCAGGGGCACCAAACAAAGGAATAATTCAAAATATTGACATTAGTGTCTAAGAAAGAAAATGACTTGATGATTGGGTTAAAAATCTTTTGCAACCGGGTAATCTCCAATTTTAACAAAACTGAAGGAAGACTAAATTGAGTGGCAGCTAATAGATCATTAAAAGAACTTTATTTTAATGATCCATTAAAGTAAATGGATACATACATATGGATATGTATGGATATGTATGGATACATATTGAGTATGTATCCATACATATCCATATGTAATTTCTGGCATATAACTCAGAATGAATTTGACAGTTCGTTTGACATCTGTATTTATCAGGATGAGGTTTCTCAGCACTAGAAACCTCCTAGAAAATAGGAATAGGATTAATACTGAATGTTAAAAATAAATAAATAAATAAATAAAAAATAAAAGAAAAAAAATACTGAATATTGTGCCATTTAATCAATAATTTACTTATTCACACATACCTTAACTAATTAAAAAAAGAACCCAATGTGTTCACCATTGAGACACATTTCTAATTAAATTTTATCCTTAATGCCAATAATTATCAAAATAGATAATATATATGTTGTTTTGATCAATTTATATGAACAGTAATTTTAAAAATAGTTCAATCTAGATAACTCTTTAGAGCCTATGGTCATAGGAAATTTTAAAATCTGATGACATATATTTTTGATGCAGAGAAATATGATAAGATAATCAATAAAAGACTGCCAACCAGAAAGTCCTATTACATTATGATAAAACTATGGGAAGTTGAAATGGAAATATGAATTCAAGGAGAAAATGAATAATATTAATTTCCATCTGTTAAAAAGAAAAAAGAGCTTGCTCATGTACTTTTAAAATTGAAAAATGAGAGTATCAAATTCCTATAATATTAATATTTAGATTAATAAGAGTGGTGTTATAGTGTTATTTTTAAATATTGATATTTAAATATACTGGAAGTTATATATCCTTAGCAACTACTTACACTTAGAATTTTAAAATCTAGATGTCAACATAATATATAATAGAGTATATCATTTTTCATACTCTTTTAGGGAGTACATGAAAAGAAATACTTAAAGGCTACTGGCCTCATTTGTTCTCATTTCCTTCTTGAGTAGGTTTCTTATCTTCCTATCTAGATTACAAGGTCTCTTTGTGTAAAAATTATATCCTATTTCTTCTGTTTTCCCCAGAGATTCATGAAGAGGCGCAAGTAAGCAAAGTAACATGCTCATGAATTTTATGTGTGTTTTGCAAATATTGCTTAATTCTGCTCTTTGATCAGGAAAGTTCCTTCATCCCAAATATAATTTCTCCCCACCCCACCCCCACCTGCTATTGATGCTTGGCATTCCTTCAAACAGTGTCACAAATTTTAATTCCACATTTATTCAAAATGTATATATTCTTAGGAGATGTAATGTTGATCTAGAATCGTATTAGGTTAAACTACTTCCTGAGAACAAGTTTTTGTGACGGAGAGTGAGGACAGTCAGGACTCTTACAAGTTGACTCCTTGACCTGATTGCAGACAAGCATCTTTTCTTTACTGAAGTGACCCTGAAGGGCCTATATAGGTAGGACCTTATTGGAAAAGGTCGGTTTTCATTCCAATCCCTAGGAAAGGCAATGCCAAAGAATACTCAAACTACCGCACAATCACACTCATCTAACACACTAGTAAAGTAATGCTCAAAATTCTCCAAGCCAGGTTTCAGCAACACATGAACCATGAACTTCCACGTGTTCAAGCTGGTTTTAGAAAAGGCAGAGGAACCAGAGATCAAATTGCCAACATCCGCTGGATCATCGAAAAAGCAAGAGAGTTCCACAAAAACATCTATTTCTGCTTTATTGACTATGCCAAAGCCTTTGACTGTGTGGATCACAATAAACTGCGGAAAATTCTGAAAGGGACAGGAATATCAGACCACCTGACCTGCCTCTTGAGAAACGTGTATGCAGGTCAGGAAGCAACAGTTAGAACTGGACATGGAATAACAGACTGGTTCCAAACAGGAAAAGGAGTACGTCAAGGCTGTATATTGTCACCCTGCTTATTTAACTTATATGCAGAGTACATCATGGGAAACATCGGGCTGGAAGAAGCACAAGCTGGAATCAAGACTGCCGGGAGAAACAGCAATAACCTCAGATGTGCAGATGACACCACCCTTATGGCAGAAAGCAAAGAACTAAAGAGCCTCTAGATGAAAGTGAAAGAGAAGAGTGAAAATGTTGGCTTAAAACCCAACAGTTAGAAAACTAAGATCATGGCATCTGGTCCCATCACTTCATGGCAAATAGATGGGGAAACAGTGGAAATAGTGGCAGCCTTTATTTTTGGGGGTGCTCCAAAATCACTGCAGATGGTGACTGCAGCCATGAAATTAAAAGATGCTTTCTCCTTGGAAGAAAAGTTATGACCAACCTAGACAGCACATTAAAAAGCAGAGATATTACTTTGCTAACAAAGGTCTGTCTAGTCAAGGATATAGTTTTCCCAGTAGTCATGTATGGATGTGAGAGTTGGACTATAAAGAAAGCTAAGTGCCAAAGAATTGATGCTTTTGAACTGTGGCGTTGGCGAAGATTCTTGAGAGTCCCTTGGACCGCAAGGAGATCCAGCCCATCCTAAAGGAAATCAGTCTTCAATATTCATTTGAAAGGACTGATGTTGAAGCTGAAACTCCAATATTTTGGCCACCTGATGCGAAGAGCTTACTCATTTGAAAAGATCAACGATTGAAAGCGGGAGGAGAAGGGAACGAAAGAGGATGAGATGGTTGGATGGGATTACCGACTTAATGGACATGAGTTTGAATAAACTCTGGGAGTTGGTGATGAACAGGGAGGCCTGGCACGCTGCAGTCCATGGGACTGCAAAGAGTCGGACATGACTGACTGACTGAACTGACTGAAGTGAATCTTGTTATCTTAAAATGTAAATTGTGGGAGTGATTCTAGTAAGATCTTTACAACCTTGAGACATTCTTTTGATTTATTGTAATAACCAATTTATTTATTTATTTATTGGCCTTCTTTTTTTTCCCATTTATTTTTATTAGTTGGAGGCTAGTTACTTTACAATATTATAGTGGTTTTTGCCATACATTGACATGAGTTAGCCATGGATTTACATGTGTTCCCCATCCCAATCCCCCCTCCCTGTAATAACCAATTTAAAAAGTATTTAATTCCCTCACTAAGACTAGCAAGGGGGCATTTTCCATCCCCCTTCTGATGCCTGTGTCAGAAGCTTTCTCTGTCTTTTTTCATACTTTAATAAAACTCTGCTACACAAAAGTACTTGAGTGATCAAGCCTGGTTCCCGATCCTGAAGCTAAATCTTCTTCAGAGATTATGAATCTGACACCGTTCACTATAAGCTATCACTATCCAAGGGACTCTCAAGAGTCTTCTCCAGCACCACAATTTGAAAGCATCAATTCTTCCACCCTCAGCCTTTATGGTCCAACTTTCATATCTGTACATGACTAGTGGAAAAAGCATAGCTTTGACTATATGGATTTTTTTCTGCAAAGCAATGTTTTTGCTTTTAAATATGCTGTCTAGGATTGTCACAGATTTTCTTCCAAGGAGCAAGCATCTCTTAATTTCATGGCTGCAGTCACGATCCTCAGTGATTCTGGAGCCAAGAAAAGAAAATCTGTCACTGAAAAAAGCTTTCATTTTCTCCCCCATCTATTTGCCATGAAGTGTTGGGACTGGATGCCATGATCTTCATTTCTTGAATGTTGAATGTTAAGCCAGCTTTTTCACTCTCCTATTGCACCCTCATCAAGAGGCTCTTTAGTTCATCTTCACTTTCTGCCATTACAGTGGTACCATCTGTGTATCTGAGGTTGTTGATATTTCTCCCAGTAATCCTGATTCCAGCTTGTGCATTTTGCGTGAAGTACTCCTCATATAAGTTAAATAAACAGGGTAATAATATACAGCCTTGTCATACTCCTTCCCCAATTTTAAACCAGTCAGTTGTTCCATGTAAGGTTCTAACTGTTGCTTCTTGACCCACATACAGATTTCAGCGGATACAGATAAGGTGGTCGGGTATTCCCATCTCTTTAAGAATTTTCCAGTTTGTGATTCACACAGTCAAGGCTTTAGTGTGGTCACTGAAGCAGAAGTAGATGTTTTTCTGGATTCCTTTGCTTTCTCTATGATCCAACAAATGTTGGCAATTTGATTTCTGGTTCCTCTGTCTTTTCTAAACAAAGCTTATACATTTGGAAATTCTCGGTTCACATACTGCTGAAGCGTCACTTGAAGGATTTTGAACATAACGTTACTAGCATGTGAAAGAGCGCTACTGTACGGCAGTTTGTACATTATTTGGCACTGCCCTTCTGAGACTGGAATGAAAACTGACCTTTTCTGGTCCTGCGGCCACCGCTGAGTTTTCCAAATTTGCTGATATATTGAGCGCAGCACTTTAACATCATCATCTTTTAGGATTTTAAATAGCTCAGCTGGCACTCTGTCCCCTCCACTAGTCTTTGCTGTAATGCTTCCTAAGGCCCACCTGACTTCAGACTCCAGGATGTCAGGCTCTAGGTGAGTGACTACACCATTGTGGTTATCTGGGTCATTAAGACCTTTTTTGTATAGTTCTGTGTATTCTTGCCACTTCTTTTTAGTTGCTTCTGTTTCTGTTAGGTTCTTACCATTTCTGTCCTTTATTCCATCCTTATTACCAGACCATCATTGCATGAAATGTTCCCTTGATATCTCCAATTTTCTTGAAGAGATCTCTAGTCTTTCCCATTCTATTGCTTCCTTCTACTTCTTTGCACTGTTCATTTAAGAATACTGGATTTTGGTTTGCCATTCCCTCCTCCAGTAGATCATAACTCTCCATTATGACCTGTCTGTCTTGGGTGGCCCTACACAGCATGGCTCATAGTTTCATTGAGTTACACAAGCCCCTTATTCAAGACAAGGCTGTGATCCATGAAGGGGAAAGGGTACTATTATCTGTATTAATATTTATATCTGACCATTGTCATGAATTCTTTTGTTGTTTGAAATAATTTTCTAGATAATTCTTTTGGGTTTTGAAGATACATTATCATTAATCTGCAAATAATAATCATTTTATCTCTCTCTTCTTTTTTAAATTGAGTTTTAATTGAGGGAAAACTGTTTTACAATGTTGTTTCTGCTGTACAACAATGCAAATCAGCCATTATTATACACGTATCAACTCCCTCTTGAGCCTCCCTCCCCTCTCTTTCCCTCCCTTCTTTCTTTCTCTTTTTTAGCCGCTCCGTGTTGGATGTGGGGTCTTAGTTCCTCAACCAGGGATCAAACTCACACCTCCTGCAGTGGAAGCATGGAGTCTTAACCACTGGACTGCCAGCTAAGTCCCTCACTTCCTTATTTCTATATTCTAACTTTGTTTTATGTGTGTGATTATATAAGTGAAAATCTCTCGAATACTGTTAGATAACAGTGATGATAGTAAATTTAACTTACACAGGAATATATTCAATGTCTTTCATTAAGTAAGGTCTCGTTTTTGAGTTGTCATAGACAGACACTATGGGAATAGCCACCCATTTCTAGTTTTTAAGTTTTTTTTTTAATGATTGGATATTGCCTTTTATTAAATACCTTTTTCTTAGTACCTATGGAAAAAACACTATCAAATTTTTATTAGATATATTAACATAGTAAACTATATTAATAGATTTCAATATTGCACCTTCTCTGCATTCTTGTAGATGATTTTTTAAATACAAGTTGGATTCTACTGCTAATACTTTAGCTGGGATTTTGGGTGAGATGGATTTGTAGTTTTTCTTTCTTTGCAATATTTGTTGCATTTTAAGATCAATATTATGTTATTTTCATAAAAAGAATCTGGAAGGATATTTTTTCTTTCTGCAGTATAAAACAGTTTAAAAAATGTAAAGATCTGTTCTTTAAAAGTTTGGTATTATTCCCCTGTAAAACTATTCAGTTCCAGTACTTTATTTTGGGGGAGGGTAGTTCTTTGATAACTTTCCCATTCCTTTTATGGGAAATGGTGAGTTTCTATCTCTTGTGAATTCACTTTTGGTAATTATATTTTCATGGAGAATTATGTATTTCACACAAGTGTATCTATGGTTACTTTGTTTTTACCTTATTTTGTATATACATGCCTTTCCCACTGCTCTTTTCCTAAAGCTAAGTTAACTAATAATCATTGATCTATATTTCCTATTTTCCCCCCGAAGAACAAATTTAGATTTATTCATTTGTCCTACCATTTTCTATTTTCATATTCATTACTCTTTGCTTTTATCTTTATTTTTTTTCTTTCAGCTTTCCTTAAGCTTGTTTTTTCTTTTCTTCTTGAGTTCCTTGCTTCATTTCAGTTTTTGTTTACTAATAAAATTTAAAATAATAAAACATAGTTTAAAGATGATTTTTTCTCTTAGCATTGCCTTTTTTGTATCACATATGTTTTGATACATAGTGTTTCATTATTATTATTTTCTAGATACACTACAATTTTTGCCTGAATTTCCTCTTTGACTCAACAGCTATTAAACAGCACAAAAATTTCCAGGTGGTAGAGACTTTTTGTTCTCTGTGCCTGCTACTTATTTCCAGTTTTACTGCACTGTGTTCAGGGAATGTTGACTGATCTATTTGTAGCTTTTAGAATTCATCTAAGTTTTTGGGTTTGTGTTGTGGCTTAACATACTGTCAACTTTTGTGAATATTCCATAAGCACTTCAGGAAGGTGCAGATTTTTTTATACATATATTTCTTTTTAAAATGTTGATACTATATTATTTGGTAGTTGATATTCAAAATTGTTATATTTTTAATAGACTCCCCCTCCAGCAAGCCCTCTGTATTGAATATATTTCTTATGCGTCACTTGGTAATTCTCGACTCTTCCCTGCTTTGTGTCGATACTATAGTGCCATACTTAGTCTTGTTTAGTGCTTTCTGCTCCAAATTCAATGATGTCTGATATTAAAATCATGGTTTTTTTTCTAGGGGTACACTTGCTTAGTATACCTTTGCCCTTCCTTTTATTTTCAACTTTTCTGAATCACTTTGTTACAGTCTCTTGAATACAGAATTTTGTTTTGTAATCAAATCTGTGTTTTTTAAATGTTTTAATAGGTAAGTTTAGGACACATTTATTAATGTTACAGATATAGTTATTTTCAGTAATATTATTTTAAGCTATATACTGTTTTCATAAATTTTGAAAAATCACTATACTGTGTAAATTTGTTTGCTCTATTATGTTTTTTCTGTCATAATTAGAAAGGTTTGTATTTGTTCTAGTGGTTGTCTTTATAATTTCATGTTTATATAATTCGTGTAAGTTATTTCTTTATCAATATCCATTAATGAGCAATGAAAATCTCCACTATACAATGATAAAGTTTGTACATTTCCTTTTCTTACTCTTCCCACTCTCCTCAATTATAGTTTATATATTATCTTTGGGCTTCCCAGGTGGCTCAGTTCTGAAGAATCTGTCTCAAATGTAGGAGATGCAGGTTTGATCCCTGGGTCAGAAAGATCCTCTGAAGAAGGAAATGGCAACCCACTCCAGTATTCTTGCCTGGAAAATCCCATGGACAGAGGAGCCTACTGGACTATAGTCCTTGGGGACTAAACAGCAACCTAGCGACTAAACAGCAGCAGCATATTATCTGTATTGGAGTTTATCTTTATGTTACTTTATATAATACATTCCCATTATTTGCCACTTTTAAATGATTCTATTGAAGATCAGCTAGTAAGGATAAGAAAATAAATGTCATAGCCAAATTACAGCACTACTGATCTTCAAATACCATTGTAGATCTTATATGATTTAAATAACTTCTTTGCTCTCAAAAAAAAACTAAAAGAATTGATAAAATCATCACAGTAATGGAATTCTTCTGAAACTCTTTGAGAGATTAATCATTTTAGAATTTATTTATATTAAGAGCACAATGGATATGAAAGGAATTCTAATATTTTAATTATGAATCCTTGGTCAAGATTCCTCATGAAAAGTTCAGAATTATTTTATTATATTTATAAATCAAATGTGAGGAGATAAATTGAAGTGTTCAACATAGCCAAGACTCCCTACCTGCTCTCTTTCTCCATTTATATTTTGAGCTAACTCTGCAGATAGAAAATGTCAGATACTTAGATAGGTCAGAGAAAATGGATTTAAACAAAGATGGGACTCTTCTATACATAAGGTGAGCTTCTCAGGTGGCCCAGTGGTAAAGAATCCGCCTGCCAATGCAGGAAAATCGCAGGAGACATGGGTTTGATTCCTCGTTGGAAATGATTCCTGGAGGAGTAAATGGCAACCCATTCTAGTATTCTTGCCTAGGAAATCCCATGGTCAGAAAAGCCTGGTGGGCTACAGTTCATGGGGTTGCAAAAGAGTCAGACACAACTGCACATGAGCACGCACACAGGGATACATGAGGTGATGGCATCGTTTCAGTGATCTTCTTGAGCTTTTGACCATGGGTGAACTCATTGATCTTCTGGAAGGAAATTCTGACTTCCAATTTTTCCTGAATTACTAGTCAGTGGTTTTTAGTCTAGAACTGTCTGTCTTTCCTAACAGAGTGATTAAGGGATCAAGGGATTCACCTAGAGACAAATGTACTGAGTACCAGAGGCATAGAACACAGTCACTAGAAGAAGGAAATAAAAATCCTTTTACCTTTGTTTGGGACATAAGCTCATCTCCCAGAAGCTTCCTATGCTGGATATTTTCTATTTGCCCTTCCAGACCAATCTCAACTTTTCTCTACCCCTGTTGCCCGACAGAAGATAGATATAACAGCCAAATGTGGTCATGGGACAGACATGCACAAGGAAAATGGCACAGCAGAAGAACATATTTGTCTTATGGGTCATGTGGCTGTAAACATCACTATCACCTTCACTCTGTCCTCAGTGTGCTTGTACGAAACTCCAGTTTTATGGAGTGAGAATTTTACAGTTTGTTTAGTCATTCACGAGTTAATAGACATTTGCAGCTCTGCTGTTTAGTGGGTACAGATTTGAGATTGCTGTCTTCTTGGACTTTCCTGGCGGCCCAATGGTCAAGAGTCTGCCTGCCAATGCCAGGAACATAGGTTTGATCCCTGATCTGGGAAGATTCTGCCTGCCATTGGGTAACCAAGCCCGTACTGAGCCCGCATTCTAGAGCCTGTGAGCCTCGAGTCTGTGCTCCACAACAAGAGAAGCCACCACAACGAGAAGCCTGTGTGCTGCAACTAGAGCGCAGTCCCTGCTTGCTGCAACTAGGGAAAGTCCATGAGCAGCAATGAAGCCAAAAATAAACAAGTATTAAAAAAAAAAAGATCGTTTTCTTCTTGCTGGATTGACTTTCTTTTTCTTTTGGAAATTTTTAAAAAAAATTATAGTTGCTATACAATGTTGTGTTAGATTCAGGTGTATAGCAAAGTGAATCAGATATTGAACATAGTTCCCTAGCTATACAGTAGTGCGATGGCCAAATCATATGGTAACTATTTTTAGTTTTTTAAAGAACCTCCATACTGTTCTCTATAGTGGCTGCACCAATTTACATTCCCACCAAAGTGTAGGAGGGTTCCTTCTTCTCCACAGCCTCTCAGGCATTTATTACTCGTAGATTTTTTGATGATGGCCATTCTGACTGGTGTGAGGTGATACCTCACTGCAGTCATTAGTATTTGCATTTCTCTAATAATTAGCATTATCGAGCATCTTTTCCTGTACTTCTTCATCATCTATATGCCTTCTTTGGAGAAATGTCTACTTAGGTCTTTTGCCCATTTTTCATTTTTTTTATAGAAATGTTTGATATTGAGCTGTTTGTATACTTTGGACATTAAGCCCTTGTCAATCACATAATTTCCAGTTTCTGCCATTTTGTAGATTGTCTTTTCATTTTGTTTATGGTTTCCTAGTTTGATTAGGTCTCCTTTGTTTGTTTTTGCCCTTATTTCTTTTGCTTTGGGAGACTGACCTAAGAAAACATGGCTGCAATTTACTTCAGAGAATGTTTTGCCTATGTTCTCTTCTAGGAGTTTTATGCTGCCATGCTTCATATTTAAGTCTTTAAGCTATTTTGAGTTTATTTTTATATATGGTGTGAGGGAGTGTTCTAACTTCATTGGTTTAAACCTGGCTGTCCAGCTTTTCCAAAACCACTTGCTGAAGACACAGTCTTTGCTTCATTGTATCTTCTTGCTTCCTTTTTAAAGATTAATTGCCTGCAGGTGTGTGGGCTTATTTCTTAGCTCTCTATTCTGTTCCATTAATCCATATGCATGTATTGGAGAAGGAAATGGCAACCCACTCCAGTGTTCTTGCCTGGAGAATCCCAGGGACTCAGGAGCCTGGTGGGCTGCTATCTGTGGGGTCACACAGAGTCGGACACGACTGATGTGACTTAGCAGCAGCAGCAGCAGCAATCCATATGTCTGTTTTTGTGCCAGTGCCATGCTTTTTTTTGTCTACACCATGTGGCATGTGGGATTTTCCCATGCCCCCTCCAGTGGGAGCGTGGAGTCTTAACCACTGGACTGCCAGGGAGCCCCCATGCTGTTTTGATTCCTGTAGTTTTGTAATATTGTCTGAAATCCTGGCTGGGGGCGGGGGTGGTTATGCCTCCAGTTTTGTTCTTTTTCCTCAGGACTGCTTTGACAATCCTGGGCCTTTGGATTCCCTATAAATTTTAGGATTATTTATTCTTGTTCTGTGACTCTTTTATCACTCTGTGTGTCTGTGTGTGCACGCTCAGTTGCTCAGTCATGTCTGACTTGTTCAGCCCCATGGACTGTAGCCCACCAGGTTCCTCTATCCTTGGAATTTTCCAGGCAAGAATACTGGTGAGGGACTGCCACTTTCTACTCCAGGGGATCTTCCCAACCTAGCAATCAAATCCGCATCTCTAGCATCTCCTGGTTTTTTTAAGTGGCTGTTTTAAGTGTTACATTATACATACATCTTTATCACAGTATACTATTGTCAATATTTTATCATTTTGAATGAAGTGTAAGAACCTTAATTTTCTTAAGTCCTTTTATCCTCCCGTTTATAATGTAATTATCCTAAGTAGTTCTTCTATATACACTAACAACCATATCAGACAATGCTATAATTTTTCTTTCAATTATCAAATATAATTTAGAAGAGTCTATAGAAAATCTATTATATTTATCTATATTTTAATTCTTTCTACTTTTTCTTCCTTCTGGATATTCCAAGAGCCTTTATAATTTCCTTTTTGTTTCAAGAACTCCCTTAAGTAATTCTGTTAAGGTAGGTCTGTTGGTGACAAACTCTTAGCTTTCCTTCATCTGAGAATATCTTGATTTCTGAATCATTCCTTAAGGATATTTTTACTGGATAGAGTTCTACGTTAGCAGTTCTTCTTTTCTTTCAGCATTTGAAAAATGTGACACTTCCTCTGGCCTTCATGGTTTCTAATGAAAAAAATCTATTACTTGAATTGTTTCTCCCTTATAGGTAAGCTGTAAGTGTCCTGCTGTCAAGAATTTTTCTTTGTCTTTGTTTTAAGGATTTTAATTATGTGTCTTAGAATGGATTTCTGCAGCCTCTTGAATCTTTAGATTTATAACTCTTGCCAAATTTGGGAAATTTTCAGTGATTACTTTTTAAAATATTTTTCTAGTCCCACCCTCCTTTCCCTTTCCTCTTGGACTGTGATGATATATTAGCTTTTTGTTATAGTCTCACAGATCCCTGAGGCTTCGTAAATTTTTTTTAAGTTTCTTTTCTCTCTGTTACTCAGATTGGGTAATTTCTATTCTGTTTTCAAGTTCCTTTGTCTTCTTCATTTTGCTGTTGAGCCTATCTATAGTAGATTTTTGTTTTTAAAATTGAGTATTGCATTTTCCAGTTCTAAAATTTTTATCTGGTTTTTCTTTATATTTCTGTTTCTTTGGTGAGACTTTATATTTTTCCATTTAAGCATATTCATAAGTGCTTGTTGAAACATTTTTATGATGGCTGCTTTGAAATCCTTTTCAGATAATTCTAACATCTGTGTTATCTCAATGTTTCTTGTCTCATTTAAGTTTGGATTTTCCTGTTCCCTGATAATCATGGGATTT